>NC_080112.1:123193086-123508188 GCF_950005125.1 Chionomys nivalis | reverse complement strand
TTCATAACAAAAACCCTAACTATGATAATAGCTAAGCCTGTCCTGGTGGGTTAAGCTCACACTTAACCCTCAAAACACCAGTAGCAAAAGCACTTTGGTGCAGTGGGTACCGAAACTGGGGTCCCTCAAGTCAGCCCTAGATCCTATTGGCTCCTGCATCTTTATTCACACATTAACTAGATGAGCTTGACCTTATAGGATTCAGACAAGACAACCTTGGTAAAAAAGTCATTTATGAATGAAATATAGCTGTTTGGTTGGGCTACTCCGTGGAGATATACACGAGAGCTTCCCTGCTACAAAGTACCAACCCGTGCAACTGAACTTTGTCTTGATCAATTTGTGCTACTTTCTTGTATATCGATGTTCAGAATTACTCCTTGCTCAGAACTGGCACACTCCACACTCTTCTTTTTTAAAACTGAAAAGCTGATGAAGCCACTAAGGAAATCAGTATGGAGCTTCTCAAAAAATTAAAACTAGGATTACCATGTTACCCAGCTATACCACTCCTGGGCATATACCCAAAGGACTCTAACTCCTACCTCTGAGATACTTACAGTTCAACGTTTATTGTTTCACACGATTCCCAACAGCCAGGTGTGGATCCAGCTGAGCTGTCCATCAACAGACGAGTAGCTAGAGAAAATGTGGGCCATAAACACGGTGGAGATCTATTCAGTAAGAAAGAAAAATGAAGCCATGATACATGTAGGAAAATGGACATAACAGAAAATTACTACATAAAGTGAGGAAACCCAGGCTCGGAAGGACTAACGCTGGATACATTCTCTCATACATGGTTCCTAAATTTTAATCTTATTTTTGTGGATATGCTATAGGAATTCCTACAGCCAGTAGCCTTTAATTTACCTGCCCACTTAGGCGTGGCCTCTTATACTGTCTATGCCAATGTAAAGTGCACGTCTGGCCTCTCTTCTGGGTGGCGGGATTCGGTTCCTGTTCTCTGTTCATGCAGAGGATTATGATCTGTGGATCTACCCCTAAATATATAACCCTTTATTATACTCAATTCTGAGCTAGTGTGGAATTTCTTCTTCATGTATATATGTGGAAGTGTGTGTATAGATCATGAGGGTAGAATGGAAGGCACAGAGAAAGGAGAATAATGGTATTAAATGATGGGATGAGGGGACAAAAGAGGGTAACAGGGTACCTGTGACATGAAAGCTGTCTTAGGGTTTTTATTGCTGTGAAGAGAAACCATGACTGTAGTGACTCTTATCAAGAAAGCATTTAATTAGGGTGGCTCATTTATAGTCTATTATCATCATAGCGGGGAGCATGGTGGCATGCAGGCAGATGTGGTGCTGGCTGTCTCTTGGCTTGCAGGAAACAGAAAGTTGACTGAGATGCTGGGTGGTATCCTCAGCATGGAAAATCTCAAAGCCCACCCCACAGTGGCACACTTCCTCCAATAAGGTCATGCCAAAAGAGTCACGCCTCCTAATAGTGCCACTTCCCATGAGATTATGGGGGCCAGCTACATTCAAACTCCCACAAAAACTATTAGTGTAATGACGGAAGGGGACCAACAGGAGGAGGGCAAGGTGATTGGGAGAAGGAGGGAGGAGGTTCAACAATAACAAAGTAAGTGTGGGAACGCCATACCCAAACCCATTACTTTGTATGCTGATTTTAAAAATAAAAAACTTTAACATAAAGTTCAAAAAAGGAAGAAATCTAATTTAAACTGTCAAAAATAAATAAAACTGTAGATTTTGTCTTCTGGGACCCTTCATCAGAAGGACAGCTTCTTTCATCTCCAGTTACTGCTGAAGGAAGCTGCAGGACGACTGGAAGCACATAGTTCAGAAAATGGGGTGAAACAAACTTTTATGTTAAGCTACTGTCTTAGTTTTCTTTCCGTTGCTGTGGAAACTGCCATGACCAAAAGCAATCTGGAAAGGAAAGGCTTTATTTCAGCTCACAGCTTACAATCCACCATGAAGGGGAGTAAGTGCAAGAACTCACAATGGGAACCTGGAGGCAAGAAATAAAGCAGAGGCCATAGAGAAAGGGCGCCTACTGAGCTGTACTACATGGCTTGCTCTGCTAGCTTTTCTTTGCCACTGGGACCACCTTCCCAGGAGTGGTATTGTCCACAGTAGGATGGGCCCTTCCAAATCAATTAATAAAACGAAAATGGCCCAACAAACTTGCATTCAGACAAATATTATAGAGGCATTTTCTCAATTAAAATTTCCCCTTCTCACATGACCCTAGCTTGTATAAAGTTGACAAAAAACTAACCATCACTGCCATCACTGACTATTTTTCCAAATAATTGTGGTGTGTGTGTGTGTGCGTGCATGTGTGTGTGTGAGTACACGTGCACGTGTATGTTGTAATATGCATGCAGGTGCACACTCTCATGAGGCGAAACTAGAGGGGGCTGCCAGGGCTCCTGCTCAATTACCTTCTAGCTTATTTCCTGGAAACAGGGTCTCCCACTGAAGCTGGAGCTATGCTGGTAGCCAGCAAGACCCAGTAATCCTTCTGACTCCACTCCACCCCCTCAGTGCTGGACTTACAGACTTGCATGCAACCACATCTGACTTTTTAACATGAGTTCTGGGATTTGATCTCAGGTCCCCTGGCTTGCACAGCAAGCACCTTTACCCACTGAGCCATCTCCCCAGCCAATAGTCTTTGTTTTTATACGGTGCATTGCTATGTCATGTAGCTTTGTTCTGAAGAGTAGGATTTCTGTTCTTCCTCTGTCCACATACGTGGCACATTTAACTATAAACTTCTTTCTCATGGTAAGTTGTTTGTCATAAGATAATTTACAAACACCTTGCCATCTCTGTATCTCAGTGGACCTTGTTTTCTTCTGACAGACAGCAGTCAGTCAAAATCAGCTTACTGCATTTTCCTTCTTTAGGAAAATGCAACCTGATTTCCATTAATCCTGAGCAGCAGCCCCACAGATGATTTCAATTAACTCCTCTGTGACGATAGCCACGCAGTTGAGGTTGAACATCAGCATCAATTTGTCGATCATATCAGAGGCATTCTTGCGGGTGCTATCCGTAGCTGCCATCCCGGCACTATGCTCGCAGACTCTTTCAGGTAGATGTACAGATTGTATTCCTGGTGATGCTGCGGCACATCAGCAGTGATGTCCTCATAAACACTCATGCTCTCAGCAGTTGCAATGGCATTGAGAGATAAGGGGGCTTCTCTTCTGTCTTCCAGGAGATAGCAGACTTGAGCTGATTAAAAATGATAGAGCCTTCATCAAAGTCATATCCAGAATTTAACAATCCAAGGGTGATGATTTACTCATCTCCAAGTCTTTGAATGACACCAAAAACTGGTCAGAGTGAGCCCCTTAAAATATGCCCCTGATTTTTTCACCAATCCTAGCAAGCATAACTTCTTTTCCAGCTGCTGGGAGGATAGTCCCCGAGGACTGAATAGTCCCACAAAGCCCTCAACCTGAGGACACACGAATAAGAAGGTGTGTGTTTCTTCTTGTCCCAGGCCCTTACTATCAGCCTTCTCATGGAGAGCCAAGGAGCCAGTTCCGTACCCCTGAGCTGGCTTCTCCTACTCACCTGGCACCATCTTCATAGACCTGGTAATTTTCTGGATATTTCTAATGGACTTCAGTCTCTTATAATATCTGTCAAAGTTGCTGTGTTTCAAACTTGGATCCATTGCAGCTACAAGGTAGAAGCCAAAAAGTGAGGCAGACAGGCCTCACTGTGCATGCGTGGGAGCTCCCAGTTCACTGGCCCTCTTGACTTGTATGTTTAACTGTTAATTTTTAACTGCTTCCATGTTTCTAAATAGCATTCACGCTTATCTTATCATTCATTACCATGGGTCTATGTTCATCTACTAGTACATGAGGATTTATTCTACTTACAACCCCCTCCATCATACAGTAGAGCTATACCACAATGTAAAACTATCATCCTTGAGATAATGGAACCACATTCACCACTGATCCAAAGAATACACTATGTTTACATTTTTCTTAGGGTTCAATGACATTTTAAAGGGAATTCATAATAGTGTAATCCCTTTTTTCTTTGCATACTGTGAGCAAATTTCTAATATCTTCTAATCATTTTGTCTCCGGCAACACATGATCACACCCTTCGAAAGTTCTTCTGACCCAAGAGCCCTTAGTGGGAATAGTCAGAAAACCTGCCAAGTAGCATGATATTGGATCAGAGCATGAAGGATGCTCTGTTAGGCTTCTATGACTTGCCTAGCAGAGTACAACTATACTATGAACTTCGGATCTTAAAAAGACAAAACATTTTTACAGATTTTTTAAATTTTATGTTTTTCTTGTACGTGTGTTTTTGTACCACAAGCCTGCAGTGCCTACAGAGGCCAGAAGAAGGCCTAGATCCCACGGAATTAGATTTAGAAAGAGCTGTAAGCCACCATGTGGGTGCTGAGGACCAAACCCAGGTCCTCTGTAGGAACAGTTCTCGCCAGCTTGAGAAGATCCCATTTATTAGCTTACTGTTCCATTGTTAAAAATAAATTTGTGGACATTATGACTTGAATGGCTTCTATGCTTATAGCGTCACAAAGTCTAAGATATGATAGCTGCATTTATTTCTGGGGCTAGGAGATTTGCTTTCATGCCTGTTCAGATGTTCACCAAATTCACTTCCTTCCCTTTGTAGGACAGAGGTTCTCATTTCCTCATTGGCTCTTAGCCAGAGGCCAATCTTTGTTCCCAAGTCCACCCCCATTCCTTCGCACAATTTTCATGTCATGTCTCCCTCCAGCAAAAGTGGATATAATGGCTGTGAGTTGTTCTCATATTTCATGTTTCTCTGACATTTCCTTTTTCCTCTGCTTTCTGTGGCTCTCTAATTACAGACAAGAAAAGTTCTCTGATTGGAACTGACCTTCTCAGATGGCTCAGGATCAGCCTCCCTATCTTGAGCTCTATACACTGCTGAATTTCCAAAAGTCTTCCTTGCTATACAATAACATGTTCACAGAATCCTGAGAGTATGGCCTGAATATCTTTGGTGGCCATTCTATCTACAAAAGATGCATTCAAGACAACAAGAGGAAGCATGTTCTGGCCAACAGTCTGGAAGGATTAGAAGACATGAATTTTGGGGCAGTTCAATGATAGTGGTGTAAATAAAAACTGGGTTGGAGTGCCAGGCACAGGGCCAGGTAATAATAGATGCTCACTGTTGTAGCTCTCCTCTTTTGCTGGGTTTATGTGTCTCTTGGTTCCCTCTGGGTACACTATATCAGAATGCTGCTTTGCAGCCTTGTAAGCCAGGTGGAGGTGTGTGTCCTTCGCATCTGAATTCCTTCTGCGAGGTCCTATTCTCCAACGGAGCCTACTTTGCTGCTGGTTTTCAGCTTTTGTCTCACTGCTCATTGTGGGGGCAAGAAAGAATTTATGCAGCTGGAGCATTTGCCATCTGGCTGGCCATATGTAATCCCATAAATCCTACTCTAATTGTCCCACAACACTGCTTCTTCATGTCGTTACGCTCTTCAATGGATCCTGATGCTTTTGCTTTGAATATGGAACTCAAACTGCGCGCGCGCGGGTGTGTGTGTGTGTGTGTGTGCGCGCGCGCGCACGCGTGCATGGGGGAGGTGGGTGCATGGGTGTGTGTGTGTGTAGGCACATGTACAGACATTCACATGCATGTGCCTGTGCTTATGGCAGCTGGAGAAAGACATAATTCTCTGCCTTGAAACATGTTATTGTGTAGCAAGGAGGACTTTGGGAAATTTAACAATGTATAGAGCTCTTGAAACTCTTGGAACAGAGTTTCTCACTGAACCCAGAGCTCACTGTTTTTTAGCCAGGATGGTAGCCACAGTGACCTTCTTGTCTCCCTCTCAGCCTCAGCACTGGGGTGGTGGGTGCTTACATGGACACACCTGGCATTTTACCTAGGTGCTGAGTCAGGTTTTCAAGCTTGCACAACAAAATCTCCTACACACTGAGCCATCTCCATGCCAACCTCTCAAAACAAGTTCTCCTTCCTTCCTTCCTTCCTTCCTTCCTTCCTTCCTTCCTTCCTTCCTTCCTCCCTCCCTCCCTCCCTCCCTCCCTCCCTCCTTCCTTCCTTCCTTCCTTCCTGTCTTCTCTCTCTCTCTCTCTTTCTTGTTTTGTTTGGGTTTTGTTTTGCTTTTTGTTTTTGTTGTTTTTTGTTTTGCTTTGAGATGGGGTCTCACTATACAGCTGTGTCTGACCTGAAACTCACTATGTAGACTAGGCTGTCCACAAACTCACCCAAGATTATTAACTTCTGAATGATGGAATTAAAGGCTCTGGGGACCACCACACCCAGTATCAAACTAAATTCTTAAGATTACACCAAAAAGGCCAAGTGGGAATCCACCAGGCCATGTCAACCTTC
The DNA here is from genome assembly GCF_950005125.1 of Chionomys nivalis. NCBI lineage: Eukaryota > Metazoa > Chordata > Mammalia > Rodentia > Cricetidae > Chionomys > Chionomys nivalis. The sequence goes on along the minus strand of NC_080112.1, from coordinate 123,501,793 downwards.
TCACATCCTCTGCCCCAGGCAATCGTGGGTCTTTTTTTGACTTTCTGCCCACCATACAGAGTCTATTGCCTATGTCTTGCTAGTTTCTTCCTCCTTTGTCAATCAAAATGCCCCATTCGCTTTCATTTTGTATGTACAAACTATCTAGCTTTTCAGTCAGAACACAAATCACAACCTTCCCAAATCTTTCCTCAGGATTCCAAACTCAGTGCTTCGTTGTTCCACTTTATTTGTAAGATTTTTGTAAAAACTTTTCTATTTGTAAGACATCTTTCTGTGTGCCAAGGCTAGCTTTGAACTCACCACCCTCCTGCCATAACCTCATGAGTGGTGGGTTTACAGATGCGTCTTCCCAGAGCTTAAAGTGCGGATCTTTAATGCAGTAACTTTTCTTCACTTCACCCTTCATTGTGAACTTCCTTTGAGTTGAATAGCAACGCCACCCTCATGTTTCCAACTGCATTCGAAGTGATTTGAGGACAGACCACATGTTCTATTAGATGGTTGATATGCTTTTCAACTTCTATTCATGTGTCCGACATTCTGTTTCCAAACTAGAGAAGAAGATGCATGTCTATTTTTGTACCACCCATAAGTCCGTCATCTGAGCTGAAAAGAAAGGGGGACTCCCATGTTATCATTTTGGAATAGGATTATGAAATATGTATCTATGACTCAGAAATCTTTACTAATCTCTTTGGATATATCTCCAAGCCAATAAATATATGTACTTATCCTAATGTTTTCTACCTTGTCCCACAGGCCAAAGTTTTGTCACTTGGCCAAAGATGCAGATGATTTAGGAGCAGTGGTATTGTTTTATTGAATGCTTGCATACACTTCACCGGTGATGAGAGGAGAAGAGACCTACCTTTGGAAGACTCTGTCAAACTCTTCCCTGAAACGTTGGACAAAGAAGAAACTGAATTTGTTACACAACTCATTCTGTTAAAAGAGCATAGTCAGTTTGGCTCCAAATCACCATCTCCTTAAGGTTCTAACTGGAGGGCTTTGGAGACTCAAAAACCAGAGTCTTCCTTTTATTCTAAGCAGAAAAACTATTACTGGAAATGCTGACAGTTGATAAGTTTGAGACATATGGTCCTATTCTACTTCTCCAAAATGAGAGTGGTGGTTTTAGCAGTAAATTGATAGTGTAAGTAAATCTAGCACTTGGAAGAACTTAATTAAATTTCCCCCATCTTTAGTGTAAACACCAGACAGAATCTATCCTTCTGGTAAAGACAGGTAATGGAATTCCCCCATGGCAAATGACTGTTGCACTGGACCAATCCCTGCTGAAAAGACAGGAATGATGTCCATGCAAGGTTGCCTGTAGTCAACAACAGATAATGACTCTGCAATTCTGAATGGGGAATATATCACAAAAGGGCACTCACATGTCAGCTCCCTAGGAGCACCGAGTATCCATTTCTGTGAGCTTGACCACAATAGTCCATAGGTTCCACAGCAAAAGGGAAAGGCCTCAGTCTCACTGACTCGTGAAAAGTGTTGCACTTGAAGCCACAGAGTTGAGGTAATGTCAACATGGAACACACAGAATTTACTTAAAAACATTTCCAAACAACATTGACATTTATTGGTCTAACAACTGACTCCAAGCTCTAGAATACTGACTTGTAATTTGGATTTGTTTTGTAACGCTTTTTTTTTTCCTGACAAGAAAAGTTCACATAGAAACCCTTTAACCAATATGCAAGAGATGGCACAGCCCTGGAAATCCAGTTGCACTGCTCGGTATCATGGCTTTTATATGGAAAATATTTGTAAACAATTTCAGAAACTCACATGTAAGTGAAAGTGCTTCCAACTCAGGATGACTTGAAATGGATGGGATTTTATGAAACAGAGGCAAGGCAGATGAAAAGGTGATTTCAGCTTCGCATCTAGATAAAGTTATGACAGAGAGCGAAATGATCCCATTATATAATCTCTGCCTCTTCCCTTACTCCAACTCAGTCTGTAATGCAGCTATGCAAAGTTGGTTGCATTTCCCAACTTCTTTGCCTCTGTGTTTGCATCCAGGCCCTTCCCTCTGCTGGAAATAACCATGCTCCTTGCTTCCTTTCTGCTTTAGAATCTTCCCTCTCGTATATTCAATGGTGACCTTCTCTATGAACATTCTCAGGGACAGGTCTTGAATGCAGGTTCAAGAGAGACATTGAGACAGATTTTTCTGGGGTGTGTAGTTTAATAGAAGAGTTACCAGTGTTGTGGACAGCTAGACAACACTGTAGTGAGGGCTTTGATGAGAGTCCAGGTCTCATCATCAGTGACAACATGGCAGGGTGTCTGAAGAGAGGAATCAGAGCCCACATAGGAGAAGTGAGGTCTCTTCTTGAACCTTTCTGAGTGTGGGAGTGATTTTATGGCACGAGTCATTACCATTGTAAATTACTTTTATTTGCTCTTGTTGACCTGTAATACTCAGAGCTCCATCTCACTCCGTCCCCAGCTGAAACCAACTGCTGCTTCCTTTGGTCTCCCCACTTGAAATACTCTAGTGTCCAAAATTGCACCCTGTTCTTTTGGATCACATTTATGTGTTCTTATTTCTACTCCAGAGCTATAGTTTTCCTCCTAGGTCAGGGAACAACATACAATGTTGGTGGCAGAGGCTGCTCACTTGTTTCCCAGTCGCCTGGATCAGAAATAAGCACACTAAAACTATATTAATTGCAACACTGCTTGGCCAGTGATTATAGCATATTACAACACTGCTTGGCCTATTAGCTCACACTTCTTATTGGCTAGCTCTTATATCTTAAATTAGCCCATTTCTATTAATCTGTGTATTGCCATGTGGTTGTGGCCTACTGGTAAGGTTCTGTTTGGCATCCAGCATCTGTCTTCTGTAGCGGCTGCTACGTGGCTTCTCCCTGACTCTGCTTACTTTCTCCCAGCATTCAGTTTAGTTTTCCTACCTAGTTCTATTCTGCCCTACCACAAGTCAAAGCAGCTTCTTTATTAACTAATGATAATAAAACATATTCATAACATACAGAGGGGAATCCCACATTACAATGTTGTCCAACAAACCTTCGCTCAGTGAAAAAATTCAATGCATTAACTTCAAGGAACAAAATGAATGAGATGCTAAAGCTGTGTACTTGAAGGGAATTGCTTTATAATTTTAACCATTTTACTGATCAGTTCCAGCCCAGCAGTCGCATACTTGATTTGTCTTTTGAAATAGTATGCTTGCCTCTATTTTGACTACCATGATTTCTAAGAAATACCAGTTTTGCCAGGTATTGGTGGCACATGCCTTTAATTCTAGCACTCAAGAGGCAGATGCAGGTGGATCTCTGAGTTTGAGGCCAGCCTGAGTTGTAGAGCAAATTCCAGGACAGCCTGTAAGACTACACGGAGAAATCTTGTTATATAAACAAAAACAAAAAGAAATGAAAGAAGAGAAACAAGGATGAGAGGGAGGGAGAGAGGCAGGAGAGAGAGGAAGGAGGAAAGAAAGAAAAAAAGAAAGAAAGAAAGAAAGAAAGAAAGAAAGGAAGGAAGGAAGGAAGGAAGGAAGAAAGAAAGAAAGAAAGAAAGAAAGAAAGAAAGAAAGAAAGAAAGAAAGAAAGAAAGACCAGTTCCCTGAATGAAGGCTTTTCTTTTCTTTTTCTTTTTTATTACTATGAAAGGGGACATGCCTGTCACATGCTGGTGGAGACCAGATGACAACTAGGCTCATGATTTTCTACTTCACAATTCATATATGTTCTTTCTGTGATGATTACCAGTTTCTTTGTTTATGTGGGGGATGCAAGGTGTGTGTGTGTGTGTGTGTGTGTGTGTGTGTGTGTGTAGAACTCAGGTGCAGAGGCAAACATCAACTGAGCTATCTACCAGTTTCTTTCTTTCCTTTTTTTTTTTGTTTCTCTGTTTCTCTCTTTTTCTTTCCTCCTTTCCTTTCTTGTGTCTGTGTTATATAGTGCTTTGTGTGTTTCTGTGGTGTTGCGTTATGTGGGTAGTATGTGCCTGTGTGCATGTAGAGACCCAAAGTGGATTTCAAATGTCTCTCTGTTTTTATTTTGGAGACAAGTTCTCTAGGTGAACCTGTAACTTGTGATTCCACTAGGCTGGTTGGCCAAGGAGCTCCAGGGATCTGTCTCCCTCCTCTGAATCCCTCCAATTCTGGAATCACTGACTTGTGTTTTATTCTTGGGTTTTTATGTTGGGCATTTTGTATGGGTTTTTTTATGGGTTCCGAGGATTTGAACTTGGCTCCCTGTGCTTGCCAGAGCAGGTGCTTTTACTGGCTGAATCACCTCCTAATTCCCCAGACTTTAAGGGCAGGTAAATGGCAAGTGTGAGTTCTACTCAGTAGGCACTCAATAAGCATTTCTTGAGTTAATACCTTGTGCATGGCTCTTTACAATTGACAAAGCATCTTACGGCATTCCAGCGGGGCAAGTAAAGCAAATGTTATTCCTTCAGTCCACCCTCTTCTTTAGTTAAAGAAACTGAGTAATCAGAAAGCAGAGAGGGCTTAGCCCGCCATCAACAATGGGCAACAATCAGGGCTGAATGCCGCGGGAGCCCCCCTGCTTCTAACACTGAGAGTGTTTACTTCTTCCCTTTGTTTCCCTTCTGTAGGCCAATCAGCGTCTCCCTTCAGGGAGCTCCTTCTTAGAGAAAAGTTCCCACTGGGTTCATTGATATAAACCACCACATGGAAGGCTTCAGACAGTGAGCAGTAACCACTGCCACACTTGATTGTCCAAAGGAAACTCTTGAGAAGCAGGACTTGAGTGCTGTGCGATTCCTTTCCCCTGTTTCCAGCTAGTACAGGCAAGTCATCTTTCTCTGGAGCCAGCTCAGAGCCCAGATCAAATTACATACATCCAAATCCACGGTGACTACGTGTTAGTCAATCACGTAATCACTGGGGGGAAAAACCTGTGCATTTTGGAGCATATATTATGCTTCTTCAGGGTCCATTCAAATACATTACCACATTCGGATCATCCATCAGTGCCCCCAGGGGCAGCAAGAGGCAATTTTATTCCGAGATGCAAGAAAGAAAACATGCTCAGAGTGATTAAATACATTACCCGGGGTTAGTTAGTTACCATTTTCTTGGCTGTGATTTTTTTTTTTTTTGGAAGCCTGGAGACTAAGTAGTCCAGACTTAAAAGAACAAAGAACATTTATTAGTAGTCAAGATGAATATGTAGTGTGGGCAAAAAGATGTGATACTTAATAAAGCATATCAACTGTGCAACAGCATAGGGAAGCCCTTCCGTAGACAACCGACAAAGGAAGTTATATGCTTCATTTATTTGTCAATAAATAAAATCATTTTTTATCACATTATTCTGGTGCAGGCTCCTATGACAGGGATGCTGGGCTCTCTTCAGCTAAAGTGGTATTCTAACACTGAAAAGGGCCCGACTCTATTGTACCAATACTGCATTGTTGACTGCTGAGCAAGAACTGTTCCCATGCACCACAAGCAAGTCCACTTTAGAAGATTTTTGCAAACATGGAGGAAGATTCTGATATTTTTGATACAGCATTTGCTTTCCCTGGATCTTGATTTCAACAGCCATTAAATGGAATACATGATGTCTTCTTCGCGGAGATGGCTCTGGGTGTTAATCTTGTACAGTGTGTAGACTCCTGAAAGGAAGGGACATTGCATATTGCTTCCAAATACTGTTCTACTGAAGTAAAAGATGTTTCCTATTCCCAAACTATAACAATGAGGATAATAATAATAATATGGGTAATAATTAGGGTTTAACATGTAACTATTTGGGGGTCTCACTGTTTAGCTGGGGTTGGGAATTTAGCTCAGTGGTAGAGCACTTGCCTAGAAAGTGCAAGGCCCTGAGTTCTCAGGAATTTCGGGATCCCCCTACCCCTGGACCCAGAAATACCATTCTTGGGAATATACCCAAGAAATGCCCTATCATACAACAAAAGTATATGCTCAACTGTGTTCATAGCAACATTGTTTGTAGTAGCCAGAACCTGGAAACAACCTAGATGCCCTTTAATGAAAGAATGGATGAAGAAAGTATGGAATATATACATATTAGAGTACTACTCAGCAGTAAAAAACAATGACTTCCTGAATTTTGCAGGCAAATGGACGGAAATAGAAAACACTATCCTGAGTGAGGTGAGCCAGACCCAAAAAGAGGAACACGGGAAGTACTCACTCATATTTGGTTTCTAGCCATGAATAGGGGATGTTGAGCCTATTATGCGTGGTCCTAGAGAAGCTAAATAAGAAGGTGAACCCAAAGAAAAACATTCAGGCGATGAAAGGAGACAGAGACAAAGACCCACATTGGAGCACCGGACTGAAATCTCAAGGTCCAAATCATGAGCAGGAGACAGAGCACGAGCAAGGAACTTAGGACCGTGAGGGATGCACCCACACACTGAGACAATGGGGATGTTCTATCAGGAACTCACCAAGGCCAGCTGGCCTGGGTCTGAAAAAGCATGGGATAAAGCCAGACTTGCTGAACATAATGGACAATGAGGACTACTGAGAACTCAAGAACAATGGCAATGGGTTTTTGATCCTACTGCACGTACTGGCTTTGTGGGAGCCTAGGCAGTTTGGATGCTCACCTTACTAGACCTGGATGGAGGAGGGTGGTCCTTGGACTTCCCACAGGGCAGGGAACCCAGATTACTCTTAGGGATGATGAGGGAGGGGGGCTTGATGGGGGAGGGGGAGGGAAATGGGAGGTGGTGGCGGGGAGAAGGCAGAAATCTTTAATAAATAAATAAACAATAAAAAAAATTCATGAAGAAAAAAAAAGAAAGAAAGAAAGTGCAAGGCCCTGAGTTCTGTCCTCAACTCTGGAAAAAAAGTTTTAAAAAGTCAAAATAACAAAAATGCTAAGTAGGGGTTGCACATGCCTTTCATTCAAGCACTTGGGAGACAGAGGTAGGCAGATCTGTAAATTTGAGACCAGCCTGGTCTACCGAGCGAGTTTCAAGACAACCAGGGCTACACAGAGAAACCCTGCCCTGAAACAACCACACACAGAAAACAAAAAAACAAAACACTTATGCCCTCTTGATGTAGCTGAAGTAGGCCTGGACTCGATGTTTATAGGCTCTCCTAAAACTTGTGAATCTCCTGCCTCAGCCTTCCAAGTGCTGGTGTTATGAGTGTGTGCCAACATGCATAGCTTGTAAGTCATAATTGTCCTATATTTCAAATTAAACAAGCCTGGAAGTCACAGGTACACCTGATAAGTACTGTTACCTTTCCAAAGTTCTCCCATGAGAGGCAGTGTACTTAGATGTTGATACTTAAAAACATCGCCAGGAATAGGACTTGCTTTCAGAGCCAATTACAGAGCCCTCAAGAAAAACTATCTCATTTCTTAATGATCACAATTCAGCTTTAATTCAAAATTTATGGGCCAGCCAGACCACTTATTCATTTGACTTGTCTTTACATGATGTCTGGCTGTTAATAAACACCTAGTGAACTCTTGATGTAAAACCAATCCAACTGAGTACATCTACGCGCGTGCCAAACCATGGAGGAGGTAGCTGATGAACGATCTGCCTGTTAGTTCAGAGACTATACTTGTGCCTTTGTCCTTGAAAGCCAGTTACCAAATCAATATGCTGTTTTGAATGTTATTTTATTAACACTTTAAGTTAGCATTCAAAATAATGATTTTCAATATGACATTTTCATACCTATATCTTTATATTTTTTCCATGTTAGCTTTTTATGTATGTGTGTGGTGTGCAACATGTGTGTATGCACATGTTGGTGTGTGTGTGTGTGTGTGTGTGTGAAGGCCAGAGGTTGACCCTTATTGTTTATTGAGACGGGCTCTCCTTGAACTGAGAGCTGCCCATTCCCAACTACTATAGCTAACTGGTTTGCCCTACAGATTCCTTGCTTCTGCTTGAGTGTGTGTATGTGTGTGCGTGTGTGCATGCACATTTGGGGTGGAATAGACAGTTGCTAAGCCTGTTTAACTTTTATGACTTCTGGGGATCTGAACTCTGGTCTTCACACTTATGTTCCAAGAATTTTATACACCGAGCCATCTCTAGCGGCCCTGTACTTTGTTCTTATTCATTGCCCTCCCCCAATGTGCCCCACCCACCCCCACGCCCCTGCTGTCTCATCCAAGTCCTCTAGACAAACAGTCTCACCTTCTGAGAGTTTCCATTACCCTGTACTTCGCCTTCTCCTCAGCTAAGATCTCTTCTTCCTCTCGATTTCTGTTTACACGACTGTGATGACCTTTGTGCACATGAATAGCTCCACATTAAACACATATGTACTAGATAAAGTAAAATCTATATTTTTGCATATGAGAGACAACCTGGCATTTATATTTTTGAAAATGGCTTATTTCACTTAACATCATTTCTAGTGCCACCCATTTTCCTGTAATGTAAATGTCATGATCATTTTCTCTATGGCTGAATATAACTCATGTGCACATGTACAACATTTTCTTTATCCATTCATCTGTTGATGGACAACTAGGCTGCTTCTGTTTCCCGGCTTTTGTGAATAGTGTAGTAATAAACATAGATGCAAGTATGCAAGTACGTCTGTGGGGTGCACACTTAGAATACTCCAGGTATATCCCCAGGAGACTCATGTGGTGGTGGTATTTCCTGGGGTTTTTTAAGGAACCTCCATCCTGATTTGCATAGTAGCTCTGCCAGTTTACATTCCTACTGCTAGGAAGTAAAGCTTTCTTCTTTCTTGGATCTTTGGTAGCATTTGGCCTTCGTGTGTTGTTTCTTTTAATGATAGACACTCTGATTGTGATGAAATGGAATTTCAAAGGAATTTAAATTTGCTTTTACCTGATGGCTAAAGATGTTGGCTACTTTTTCATATCTTTATTGAATATTTTAATTTTTTGAGAACTGTCTATCAGTTTGTTACCCCATTTATTGTTTGGTTGATTTTGGTTTGTACTCAAAATTTTGTAGCTCTTTGTATACTATAAACATTATTCCATGTTTAGCATATAATTGCAATGATTTTTCTCATTCTGTAAACTGTCTCTTTATTCTGCTGATTTATTTAGTTTACTGTGGGGAAGTTTTGATTTTTATGGAATTCCATTGCTAATTATTGGTATCATTTCTTGTGACGATACAGTCCTGTTCAGAAAGTCCTTGCTTATTTGTACATCTAGAATTTTTACCTTTGTTTTCTCTAGTGGTTTCAAAGTTACAAATCTTACCTTAATATCATTGAATGATTTTGGGTCGATTTTTTTTTCTGCAGAATGGAGAGCTACGGATCTAGCTTTTTTTCATTTACCTGTAGATTCCAGTTCTCTTCACATCATTTGTGAAAGAAGTTATCTTTTCTCCAGTGTATGTTTTTGGCATTTTTCTTTAAAAAATATTGTGTCTATTGAAAGTCTTTTGTTCTAGTCCATTGATAGGTGTATCTGATTTTGTTACTATGGCTCTAGAGTATAATTTGAGGTCAGGTATTATGATGCTTCTAGCACCTCAGTGTGGTTTCAATCCATATTTTTCTCACTAAGGAGTGAAGTCAAACATCTTTGTTATGTTTCAAGTACATGGATATTTTTGTTAGATGGTGACTTTTAAGAAAATATCCACATATCACCTGTAAAGATAGCATACAGAAAACTGAGATGAAGCTTTTTTAAAGATAAGTCGTCATATCCTCTGGATAAAGGGAACATATATATTATGCACCCGCCCCCAAGAGTTATGAATGTTTGCAAAAGAGGGGGCAGAAAGAGTCTAAGAGCCAAAGGCAATGCATGACTACAAGGAAACAGACAGCAGTCCTGACAACATGCACAAAACCTACGCAAGCCCACGTCAGTGCAAAGGCCATCATGAAGAGGGGATAGGGCATACAGTTCCACACTAGTCATGGAAGACTGTCAACTGTTCATTGCTGGGAGAGAGATAGTTTTCTCTAAGAGTGTCACTCCTGATCAGCCCACCATGTGCCAGTGAAAAGCCACACATCCAAAAGTTGCTAGGCATCATAAACTGGTCTTGAAGGGTTTAAAAAGAAGGCCACAAAGTTTAGTGGATAAGGAAGGATGGTGGATGTGGGAAGAGTAGAGAGAGAAGGGGCGAGTGTGATCGATACACATTGGACAAAACCCAAAACTCTTAAAGAACTGATAAAATAAATAAAATTGTCACATCAAATTGAGAAAAATGAATGTTGAAGATTAATATTTCCTAATTCTAAAGCTTAATAAAATCTTTAATAGTCAAGAAAATATTCCATCAATTTTAAATTGTGTGGGATTATTTATAGTAAATTGTTGTAGTGGTAAATAATGAATATTCATTAAATTATAACAAAGGGATTTTACCTGTTATGTATTCTGAAGAATAATGGTAGATTTGAAACAAATTAACCTTGTTTGAATGTCTTAAACATTGCCATTTATCTTAATATGCTAATATGCTTAATTGTTCATATTTAATATTCTTAGTTTTTCCTTGTTCTTTGTAATCAGGGTTATAATGACACAATATGCATAGTGTGTATTTTTATCATTGTTTTAGTCTCAATAATATATTAATTAAAAATAGTCATTATTGCCTTCTTAAAATCTTGATGTATTTCACATTATAGAATCACTGGTTCTTTGTTGCAAAGGTGTTCAGTGAAAGCGGAAGAGGATGTGGGAACAGAATGGGGTACATAAGGTTAAAAATACATTATGTACATGCATAACATTGCCAAAGAATGAATAAATTTATATCGGTTTGTATGGTCACTCTTTCTGTTTCCATTTAACTACTATGTGAATATCTGCTATGGTAAATAAATTGCTATTGAACTCTTTATTCTCCTCAATGAAACTGAAACTAGGCTCTAAATATTCTGCAAGATTAAACTTGAATTTTTACTGTGGGGATTTTTTAAAAATTATATTTTGACTTTCTTGGTATTTGAACAATTTTAATAGCACCCTTAAAAGTATAACTTTTATTATGAATATTTATTAAATTTGCATTTGAAATTTTAATCTTGCATTAATTTTGAGGGCAAAACCAGTAGACATACAGAGCAACAAAACAGACTAAAAGCTCAGAAATAAACTAGATGCCAATGATTAATTGATTGTTGACAAGGCTGGTAACATCACTCAACAGGAAAAAAAAATCCCCCTTCAACAAATGGTGCTGTAACAACTACTTAGCTATCCATATGCAAAATGTTGAAACCAGACCATGACTCAAACCATAAAATAACAACATCAAAATGGATTAAAGATGTAAGGCTAATTTAAAAATTTCCCAGATGAAAATGTAAGGTGTCTTAATGACCTCAAAACTGGCAAAACAGTTAAGATATTATGCCTAAACCATAAGCAGTAAAAGGTTGATTCCCAGCATCCACAAAGCAGTTCCCATTAATCTGTAACTCCAATTTGAGGGAATACAGCGCCCTCTTCTGGCCATGGTAGGCATTGCATGTACATGGTGCATGTGCATACACATATGCAAGCAAAACACTCATATATATAAAATAAAAACAAATCATTTTTAAAAGTTCTTGTCTCGAAAGCATGAGGACAGAAGTTTATACTCTCAGAAACCACATAAAAGCCAGGAAGACATCTCATACACACACACACACACACACACACACACACACACACGTAAGACTTTCAGCATCTCAAGATAAATTTAATAGCACAACACTTTATAGCTAGAAGACTGAAGTCCACCTGTAAAAGATTGAACTAAGCAACTGAAATTCCAGTTTTCATTGACAGAGGTATATTCTGAGGATAGGTAGTTTATCAACGGTCAACATGGGACATGCTAAATCTCAGATGCTTGAACACACACAAGGAGTACTAGAGTAAGTTTGAATGTAATGTTGATGGGAGCAATACACCTAGTGATGTCAGTGCAGTAGACTATAATACATATAATTGTATGTAAAGACATGAGACTAAGTACAGATTTATTGAAATCCTAATGAGTTCACTCCTAACAGAGTATAATACTGTAAAAGCAGGAAGTTTGTTTGGAAAGTAGGCAAGGTCAGAATTTTAGAAAACAGATCTGATGATCTTGAGGAAATGGCTTAATGAGTATTAAAATGCCTGACACACAATCGTAGGAACTTGAGTTCAGATCTGCGTAAAAGCTGAGCACAGAAATCACATTAGTCAGCCAAGCACTGGGATGGTAGGGCTGAGACACGTGGATACCTGGAGTTCCCTGGCTGGTCAGTCTAACCAAGTGAACAGCTGCAGTATAGCATGATTAAGAAAAACCCAGAGACAGATATTGGGTCTCAACTTAAAGGTCAGTAAAGCAAAACAGCCAGCCACTGGCTCTCACCTCTACCACAGTCCGAAATGGTGATCCTGCCTCCAGGAATCTCAGAATGAGACTGAGGATGAGAGCTGTCTCCTCCCATCTTATAATCCTCTCTAGTTCTGGAATTAAAGGTGTTCACCACTACCACCTTGTTTCTATGGCAAAGTAGTGTGGCCACTGGGATTAAAAGTGTGTACCACCACTGCCTGGTCTGTAAGGCTGATCAGTGTGGCTGTTTTACTCTCTGATCTTCAGGCAAGCTTTATTTATTAAAACACAAATGAACTAGCACTACACTTCAGGCTTAGTGAGACACTCTGTCTCAAAACGTAAGACGGAGAGCAACTGAGGAAGACCCCGGACATCAGCCTCTGGCTTCCACACACATGTACATACATGGATGCATTTAATTTTAGCAAAGTGTAGCTGAAGTCAACATAAAGAAATAAGTTATCAACAGAATAGCCTTTCTTCATGAAAGAATAAAGAAAAGATTGGGCACATCCAAACCTTTTAGGAGACTATTGTAAAGTTTAAGATGTCACGGAAGTGTTCCTGAACATTATATATACATATATTACATCACACATGCAATGGGACAGAATTAAGAAATAGTAAAGAGAGGATTGGTGGGACTTCAGTTGTTTTTGATTATGGGGACTGATGATGAAGGCAGACTTGAAGGTGGTATCCTAAGTTCTATGTTCAATACATGGGAGGGAGCATGATAATAGGGAGGTGCAGGCTGGACAGAAAAAGAAAAGGCTAAATGTATGGATATAGATTGAGGATCCCTTATCTGAAATACTTAGAGCCTGAAGGATTTCAGACTTCTGACTGCTTCTGGATCTTGGGATATTTATACCGACATAATGACATCTGGGAGCCGTAGGAAATTCATTTGTTTCATATCCACCTTCTATGCGGAGCCGGAAGGGAATGGGCTACAGTTTTAGCGTACCTGCATTTTGACCACAACTCTAGCAGGAGGCCACGCGTGGAATTTTCGATTTGTGGCATGTTGGCACTGATAAAGGTCTGACTTGTGAACAGTTCAGATTTTCAGTATGTTCTGCTTATAGCAAGTCTGAGGCATCCTTGAATCAGCAAACACATGACTCTCAGAGCGTTTGGTCCTCTTCCTTTTGTTCATATTGTCCACATGGGAAGAAACTGAAGTAGTTGACCCACACAAGCACTATGGTCAGTGTGAACATTATGTTACTGTGTACAAGATAATTAGATGTTTAGGTTCCAGACTCTTCATATCTGAGGCCAATGTAATCCAAAATTCCTTAAGCCATGGCGGTCTCCCTAAGGTCTCTACTCTGAACACCAGCAATTCAACCTTCTCCACATCAATAGTGTGACAGCCACAAGGAAATATGCTGTGTCTTTGTTATGAAATCCAGAAAATCTATTATACTTATTTTTCTAAGAGCTATGAAAAAATGTAGAAAAATTAGAAAAAAACTAAAGTGGATATTTTAATTTAATCTTCTGCTGACACCTAGTGCCAGAATTCTGCATATTTTGCTAACTGTCCCACACAAAGGGTGGGGGCAGTATCTGGATTTTAAAGTTATCATTAATTTGAAACTAAAAAAAAGATCTATTTTTGTAGACAGAGGCTGCTCATTCATTCTCGGCTGCCCAGACTCCCAAAGTAACCACACAGAAACTGTATTAATTAAATCACATCTTGGCCTATTAGCTTTAGCTTCTCATTGGCTAACTCTTACATCTTAAATTAACCCATTTCTATTTTATATTTTACCATAAGGCTCGTGGTTTGCCGGCAAGGTTCTGGTGCGTCTATCTCCAGCAGTGGCTACATGGGGTCCCACTAATTCCACCTACTTTCTTCCAGCATTCAGGTTAGTTTTCCCACCTAGCTCTATTCTGCTCTATCACAGGCCAAAGAAGCTTCTTCATTCATTAACCAATAAAAGCAACACATATTCAGAAGGACTTCCCACATCATATTTCATTGAACAATCCTAGCTGGGGATTGTTCGATTGCTGAGGGGATAAAGGCACTTACTTGCCTGGCAAGCCTAATGATGGGAAGGCCGTCGCCTAATGTGGTGGTGACATCTGTATTCCCAGAACTCTTACATCACAATGGGAGGTGCAGACAGGACAATCAGTCAATAGCTCATTGGCCAGCTAACCTGGAGTACATGGCATAGCACCAACAGAAAGAGAGGCCTTACACTGAAATCAAGATGTAGAGAGAAGCAATTCTTGGATGCTGTCCTCCACATAAGTGCTGTGGTATGTGCGCACCTACACTCACAAAGCACACAACACACACACACACACCATTTTAAAATAGCGATCATACTATCACACTACCATACCTTTATGTCAGTTTTCTAACATCAGCCCCTACACTAAATACCAGTCAGAAGAAGCAATTAGATGTCCATCTTTTTGAAGATCCAGAAATTCCAATTTCAGGTCATCTCTACTCTTAATTTGCTTACCTGCTACAGATATTCTTCACAGTCCGTGGAGACCTAAATTACAGTTACACCCTGCACGTTTTAAAGCAGAAAATATTCAAGTCTCCTTGGAAGTAATGTTGCCTGGCACTGGAGGCTACAATATTTCCATAACCATACTTCTCAGCCATTGAAGAACCCTCAGATTTATAGTAAGAGTCCATGCTAAACAACAAAACTTTAGCCTGACATGTAATTACTATAATACATATTTACAAGGAAGAAGGAATGTGTAGATGGGGAAGGGGCAGAACCACCTCTGGAGGATGAGGCTTGATCTGTGTATGCATTTTTGAAATAGTGTTTGAAGGATTTGTAGTAATTAAATCACGTAGTCAGTAGGGACATTCAAGAGGATTAGATTTGTGGTTGGTAATGTTATAGGCATAGAGGCAAAGAGAAATTAATACTCTGAGGTTTACACGGAACGAATGTGCCTGTCTTTTCTTCTACCTTAACTCGGGTACTGTTTCTTTATCTCTAAACTCAAGATAATGATATTACTTACCTTGTGGTGTTGTTGGAAGGATCGAAATGTTCCACAAAACTATAGACACAATAAACCTAACTGCCATTTGTAATAACCATATTGAAAATAATGAAGCATGCCCTGCCTCTACCCATGCAGTCAAACACTGTCCCAGCAGCTAGAGGAGGAGACAGTTTGCTAGAAAGGCTCCAGGGAACTTTGAAAGGTAATTATGACCACCCCAGCATCTCAGCACAAGGTGACACAGACCCAAGGTCAAGGGTCCTGTGACAGGCATAGTAGCAAGTTCCCCGAGGGATATGAAATTGTTCCAAATAACTGGCCTTGTTCAACGTCAGAGGATGGGGCTAATAAAACACAAATTGTTTCACACTGTGGACTAGCACTTCGGACCTGCGCTCCATTGAAACAGAACTGGCTGGTTGGGAGGGAGGTGGTGAATGAACACGGGGGAGGCTCCAGGTGCAGACTGAACTGAGTTGTAATTCAACTTCCACCCGTAAACTTCCCTGAGCGTTCACTCTTTGGTTCTTAAAACTGAGAGTAATGGGAATGTATAACTTGTAGGTTTTTTTTTTTTCATTCTTTGGTCTTTGGGGGCCTGCCACCCAGCTCTCAAATAAATACACAGAGACTTATTCTTACTTAAGAATGTATGGCCTTTGTCAGGCAGTGGTGGTACATGCCTTTAATCCCAGAACTCAGGAGGCAGAGGCAGGCAGATCTCTGAGTTGTTACACAGAGAAACCCTGTCTCAAAAAAATAAAACCAAACAAACAAACAAAAAAAGAATGCACGGCCTTAGCTTGACTTGTTTCTAGCCAGTTTTTCTTAAATTATCCCATCTACCTTTTGCTTCTGGGCTTTTACCTTTCTCTACTCTATATTCTTTTTTTTAAATTTCTTTTTCCTTTTTCTTTTTCCTTTTTGTACTTTTTACTCAAATAGTTGGCTTGGTGGTTGGATGTCCGGCCCCTGGTATCCTCTCTTCTTCTCTTTTTCCACTCCCCCTCTTCTCTCTTCTATTTATTCTCTCTGCCTGGCAGCACCACTTATCCCTCTCCTGCCCAGCTATTGGCCATTCAGCTCTTTATGTGACCAATCAGGTGTTTTACACAGGCAAAGTAACACAGCTTCACAGAGTTAAACAAACGCAATGTAATGTAATACATCTTTGCATCATTAAACAAATTTTTCACAGCATAAAGAAATGCAACACATCTTAAAATACTATTCCACAAAAATAACTCTTAAGGCAATTGGAAGAATTAAATGAAATGTGTATCAATAACTTTGCTGAATGCCTAGTATCTAATCTGTAATCAATAAATGATTTTCATCATTTCATTAAATCATGCTACTTGCTGCCACATCCAATCCGACCTTTATAATTGAAGTATCCTGCAGTGGCAAATACATCGTAATAATTAAGTCTTGAGGATGTGTGTTTTGTATATGTGTGTGGTGTGTGCACATGTGTGTGAAGGTTCATACACTCATGTGTGTAAGAGAAGGCCACAGGAAGACAATGGTGTCCTGCTCTAACACCTTTTGCCTTATTGTCCAGAAACAGGGTCTCTCACTGACCATGAAATAGGCTGGTGGCCAGCAAGTCCCAGTATCTTTCTGTCCCTTTCCCAAGCAGTACTAGTGCATGGATAGATACAGATGCACACACACTTACACCCGGCTTTTCAAATGGGTGCTGGGGATTTGAATTCAGGACCTCCGGCTTGTGCAGTAAGTGCTGTTACCCATTGAGTCAGCTCCTCATGCCCTGAATTATAAAAATGTAGAAAGTATGTCTTTAGTTTTCTGATGTTCAAACCTGACCATCATTACCGCGAGTTAAGCACCTACCACATGCCAGATATTTAGGGAAGGGGGATACTATCTGACCTTTACACTTGTAGAAATGGAAGCTCAGAGAAGGTAAGTAATTTCTTCTCAAACAACACCACCAAATGTTGAACCCGAACCAGTACCTATACTGGTCACCAAACTATACTTAATGTAAGGTATTCCCTGACGTTTGAAAAGATATCTTTCGCAACTTCCTATAGTATCCAGGGGAAAGATCAAAACCTTATTACAAGGCTAATTTTTGTCTACCTCTACCTACTAACCCGTATGACTCTCCTCACTTGCAGTCCAACAGCCTTCTCAAATAAACTCTCTAGAACTCTCTGGCCATATCCCCATCATAGTACTTTCCAGGTTGTTCTGGAAATGTTGATTTAATTGTCTTTCTTCCTAACAACTCACTGGCTACAAGTGTGATGAATTAACAAATTAATGAATATTGAGTAGGGAGGACCCGGGCATAAAGTTCCACCATACCCTGCAACAAAAATTAAATTAGTTCAGATTGTGTTAAGTACGTCCATGTTTAAGGGTACTGTGGTAGTTTGAATGTAGTTGGCCCTCATAATCTCATAGGGGGTGGCACTATTAGAAGGTGTGGCTTTGTTCAAATCAGTACGGTCTTGTTGGAAGAAGTGTGTCACTATGGGAACAGACTTTGAGGTTTCCTATGCTCAGGATACGGCCCAGTGCCTCAGACAACTTCCTGTGGCCTGCAAGATGTTGGACTCCCAGTTACTACTGCAGCACCACATCTGCCTGCATGCTGCCATGCTTCCCACCATGGTGATAAAGGACCAACCTCTGCAACTGTAAGCGAACCACCCCAATTAAATATTTTCCTTTATAAGAGTTGCCGCTGTCACGGTGTCCCTTCACAGCAATAACAGCCCTAAAACAACATCTGTGTTGATATGTGAACATTTGCCTGTAGCATGAATTCTAATTGGTTTTAATAAATAAAACCCAGAGTCAGCTGTCAGAAGTGAAAGTTGAAGGATCAGAGAAGCAGAGCGGCCAGTCACTAGAGTTCTTACCTCTACCAATGCTCAGATCGAAAGGGCGATTCTGTCCTCAGACTGCATCTCCAGACTCCGTGTGCTTCCACCAAACCTCAGGCTACACTGAGCTCCTGTCTCCTGCTTTATATTCCTCTCTCCACCCAGCCATATGGCTTCTCTCTCCACCTCCCTAGTGCTGAGATTAAAGACACGTGATGTCAAGTGCTGGGACCTCCTTTGTGTGAGCTCTGTTTCTCTGTTAGAAAGATTCAAGGTCTTGTAGCTCAGGATGGCCTTGAACTAACAGAGATCAGTGTGCCTCTGTCTCCCTCCGAATCCTGGGATTAAAGGTGTGCACCACTCTCTGGTCTCTCACGGCTTAGTGCTGCACTCTGATCTTCAAGCAAGCTTTATTTTTAAAAACACAAACCAAATATCACATTTGTCTGCAGAGGCTGGGATTGTGGGTTATGTACTAGTTAGTCCCTCTCATGGAATTCCAGTGGATGGGTGAAAAATTCCAGGAGGGCAAAGTTGAATGGGATTAAACAGCAGCCGCTGTGTAGGAAAGGAGACTAACTTGGGTAACAGTAGGAAGCAGTTTTAGGCCTGTGTACGAACATGATATTTCAGTAAACAAACGACACTGTGCTCAAAAGTTTATAATTCCATTCTTTGTTAAACATTTTACTTGATTTTTATTTCTTGTATGTATGTTCATGGGTGGAGGGGCTGCATAATCTTTAAAATTATTTACCACAGCAACAATTTGTGAACTGATAGTAAAATCTTAATGGTGATTTTCCGTTAGTTACGGGACGACACATTTGTTTTATTTTTTGCAAAGAGTATTAATCTTTCTAATGAGAAAAGATAAGAAAAAAATTTAAGATGTTATGAATATCTGGGAAAACTGAGAGGAGGACCAGGAGGCAGGAGTCCCAAGGGAAGAGTGTGGGATTTGAGAAGTCAGAAGGAGCCGCAAAGACCCCCAGACAGTCTCCACCATATGGCATGGGAAGGGGGCTTCTGTAGCACTGATGAAGGCAGACAGCCTTCAGAATATGGCTGTAGTGAGCACTGAGGACACTATTGACTCATTCATCCAGGAATCTGAGGCCAAAAAGAAGGAAGGCCCCAGGACATGGCTCTTCCCCCTCCCCATCTTGAAGCACGTTATTTTTCAGTTAAAGGCCCTAAGGGCAGCAACTGACAGAGGCCTTATTTTTCAGTTAAAGGCCCTAAGGACAGCAACTGACAGAGGTGTGGATTGGAAAGAAAAGCAGGAGACTTAACAGAAGTGAGCAACGGATAACTTAAGCAGGCTATCAAAGACTTTAACCATGTGCCAGGGGGATATAAAAACTGAAAATATTTACCTATGATTTAGATATTCGACATACAATTTAGTCTCTTTTTTCATACCATGGTAAAAAAAAAATGTTGTACTCTTGAGAATGAGAGCTGTGCAGTAGGTCCATTGGAGAGGAGATGTGTACACAATGAAAGAAAAAAATCTAAATCTCAAGGGCATGGGTTTTTGAGGTCCCTCAATGAGGATAAAATTTATTGTTAGAACAGTTTATCTTCTTTGAACAGTCAGTGTCTGGAAGACTAAATCTTTGAGCAGGTTGTCTGTCTTGCTTTATCTATGAATTAGACTACTGCGGCCAGCTTTAGAAACTAAGGAGTGAAAGTATGTCTGGCTTTATGACGCTGAAGCTCAAACTCCTTGTAGACTAAAACCCTGCCTATTTCAGCCCTCTAGATACTCTAAAGCAAGTAACAATAGCCATAGAATGCTAAAATTAGTAATACCTAGGATGAATTTACAAAGACAGTACTTCACTGGTGAGAATGTAAATCGGGTGACCTTTCAGAAGAACAACTTAGCAATATTTTCTCAAAGAAATGAACATTCAAGTACCCTTTGCTTCCATTATTGAACAACTAGAAGTTTGCCCTAACAACGACATATGCACGAACCATTCGGTGCAAGAAACTGGAAGCAAAGACTGTTTGTCAGTGGGACCTGACCCACAGACCCAAAGCTGCAGGATCTCCACAACACAGAGCAATGAAAGGATATCTAGGAAGAGTACTAGTGAGGGCACACCATCAATAGTGTAATAGAAACCAGAGGCCTCGAACAGACCAATGACTCTTTGCAATGAACACTTGCAGGTATTGGACAAAGGGGATTACTGCGTGACTCACTATGTCACGCTGCATCTTCCATGTTGAGAATTTTTATTTTTTTCCTTTTTAATACTTTCTCTCTTAAATTTTATTTTACTGGGGGGGGGGATGAAGGGGTGGAGTGCAGATACAAAGGGACAGGGAAATGAATAGGATCAAGACACATGATGTAAAATATGCATAGAACAAATAAATAAAAAGAAAAAAGATTGTCCTTCAGTTAGGAACGTGGTTTATTTGATACAGGCATGAAGGGAAAAACAAACTTATAGAAAAATGTAAACTTACATGCTCTGAAAAGAAAAAGAACTATCAAGATGTATTAAGTGCGAAAAGAAGCAAGGTGCAGAATAGTGTAAATGTTCTTTTGGTTTAAAAAAAAATGTGTGTAGGAAGGGGACTGACAGACACACTGCTGTGTAATGACTTTACCCTGAAACAGAACACAAGAAGCTTTTAACAGCATAGGCCAGAGAATTATTTTGGTGTACCATTTGAACCCATTAGGCCTTTAAAAGTTTTGTTTTCTTCTCTAACATTTTATTTTTTTCCACTTTTTATTTTATTAGCCTTTTTTTGGAGACAGGGTCTTGGGTGCTCAAAGCTCAACTATGTAGCTCAAGATGACCTGGAACTTGTTGTCCTCCGGCTTCCACTTCCCAAGGGCTGGTGTTACAGGCATGGGCCACTATGCCTGGACATATGTGGCGCTGGTGAACCCAATCGGGGCTTCGTGCATGCTCGGCAATCTCTCTACCACCAGAGACCCACATGCACAGCCCCATTAAACTCTTGTACAAACATCACATGTATGTGTTGAAGCTCCATAATGCTGCAGGGGCCGGTGTACGGCTGGTTCCTTCTAATACCCCACTTCATTCTCACGTCAGACTCTTATCTCCCTTTTACAGGTGAGGACCTGCAGGCTCAGAGCTGCGAAGTCTCTTAAGGTCGTACAGCTAGATGGCTGCAGAGCTACAATTTAAATGTACCAGTTAGTGCTCTGCTTCTCAACTGCCAGGCCAAACCCCTTTAAATCGTCTTTATACCCTCACTGCCTACTGAGAATATGTTGGTGAACAACTGGGACCTTATCAGATAATTCACAAGAAATACTTTCCTAAGCAGAGAGCCATCCAGGGAGGCAGGCAGATGGTCGGAGCTTGTTTAAATTAGACAGACCCATTCCTAAATGGTTGGGAGATTGGTTTTTGATGCAGTGGCGATTAAGAATCTTATTTAGCTCCTCCTTCCAAAACATTATGAATAGTAGGGTCAGCAAGATGGCTCGAAGGGTAAGGGTGTTTGCTGACAAGCCTGGCAACCTGAGTTTGATCTCAGGAATCCAAAATGGAAGAAGAGAACTGGTGTTCCTAAGGGTTGTCCTCTGACATCTATTCACATGCATGTCATACATGCATATCATACACAACACATCAAACACATGCATGCACACCATACACAACATATCAAACACATACACACACATCATACACAATAATAATAATGCATAAAATAAAAATTCAAAGATTACAATTACTTTCTGTCTATAATAATTTCTCCTTGCTCTTTAAAAAATAGAAATATTTGGAAGATCAAAGTCCACTCATCATGCTCTGAGCCCATAATTAATGGCTGTGTTTCCGAGTCAAAGGCTGTATCACACTCACATTTCACTATATATTTGTTCATTTTTCTTCTCTTTTAGTCCTCCACAGGCCATTTTTAATACCAACACATAACTCTTGTGCCTCTAAACTGCAGAGCATTCCATTTTAAACATATGCAATTATTACAAAGTACCTGAAATAAATTGGAATCGAAGTTACTTCCAAGTCTAATCTCCTACCAAGTGGTGTAACTGGTGAACAAGCATTCTTCCGGCCAAGATCTGAAGGGCTCTTCAGACGGGACGTACCATTTGGCCTTCTTGTACTGAAGAGAGTTGGGAGTGACTCAGTAGAACTCTGTTACATGCTGGAGTGTGTTTCAGTATATACAAAAGCAAAGAACTTTCTCCTCAGCGAGGCCAAAACAAAGATATTAAAGTTGACAACAGGTGAGATGGCCTCAAAAAGAACAGCTTTGACAGTTGTGTGACAGCACAGCCTTGCTTTGACGGCTCATTGCTGGCGGGATCAGAAGAGGAATTTCCCCATTCTGTTCTAAGCATGGCTGGTGGAGGGTTGTGGATTTCACCAGACAGTCTGGAGACAGCCAGACTGGGCGATGAGCAGCAGAGCTCCAAATCTGGCAACAGCACGTGTGGGCAAGGAACAGTGACCTATGGGGGAAGACTCCGAGCTCACAGGCCAAAGCTCTTCCAGCAGGGGGCAGTGCCTTGGATTGCAGGCAGGACCCAGGCTAGCAGGAGGCAGAGCTGGAGACTTCGCTGGAGAGACTGCACCAGCTTGCCACCGAGGAGAAACTGAATCAAACTATCCTTTGACTACTGTAAGTGACATTGGGGAATATTGACCAGGGACAATGGGACCTCCCTCTTCTGTGTTTCACCTTTTTTTTCTAATGTCTAACACTTCAGACTGCTCATTAAGGCTTGCAAATGAGGAAATGTGGAGTCACTTTAACTAGGCTGGTCAGCGACTCTCTCAGATTTCTGAGTGTGTTTGAATAAAGAAGGGAGTGAAAAGCTCAAAATACTGCCCAGCCTTGTGGCCCCGTGGATCTGACATAAAGTTTACAAATAGAAAGTTAGCAGTAACAATTTTCTCTAAAAATAGAACTCAGTTTAACAGGAGAGTTATTATTTGTTTTTGAATTTCAAGGCTATGAAAGATGGCTTTTAAAACAAAGTCCCACTGTGGAACAGCCAGCTGGGAAATTTCTTAGACATGCAGATGACAAAAAAAAAAGATTATATAAAATTATTTCACGGGCCCAAACATTTGCAGTCAACTTTCTTGAATACTGGTTCCAATTTCTGCTGTGTTAAACAAAACTGAACAGCCCACCATAACGTCTATTTGTAATGTTGATGTTTTGAACTTTGTGATTTTTAAAAAAAGAGCTTGTATTTGCTGAGGGGCATGAGGCAGCTATGCCAACTGATAAAGTACAAAGTAGCACTTATGAATAAAACAGCACCTTAAAAAATCAGAGCCCAAACCAACTCTGAGGGTCCTTGGCATACATTGCTCAGGACAAACATCAAGTTGAAGAAATGTCAGCGAAGAGAATCAACTTCCTAAACTGTTTTATTTTCCTAGCAACTTCCAGCCTAGGGATGTTTGGTGTTCTCTCGGTTGCTAGATTATTAGCTGGCGGTCTTGCAAGGACCAAGAAGAGAATCTGGTCCTCAGAAACAGCTGGTGGACGCCTAGAAGCCAGGGAGACTCGGGCGGGCCAGGGGTCGAGAAAAATCGGCCAATCGCTACCAGCCTGCCGGCAAGGGAGCCTTAGGTTTCACCGAGGCGCCCTTTCTCAAGGCCATGGCCCCGACCTGTAACCCTGCCGGGCCGGCTGGCTCGCTCAGCAGGGCGCGGCCCTAGCGCCACCCGGCTCGCCCCGAAGAAGAGGTGGGACTTTCCCCACCGGAAGTGAACGCGTCCAGTCTCGGGGAATTGGGGCACCTCAGCCAGTGTGTCAGGGAAACCCTTCCGGGTTTATGCTGGGGGTGGGGGTGGGGGGTGGGAGTGGGGGGGTGGGTGAAGAAAAAAAAAAGAGGTGGGTTCGACTGGAGTCGCTGCGGCCGCCGCCGCCGCCGCCGGACGGCTCCCGCCCCTTTCCCGTCCGCGAGCAGCAAGGCCGGGCCGGCCGAGTGGCCATGGCCTTGGCTTGACAGAGCCTCCCAGGCGGCAGGGTAAGCGGCGGCGGCAGCTCCAGGGAAGGAGGCAGCAGAGGCGACGACTTTGGGGGCCGGCGTGGAGGTCAGGCGACTCCTAACGTGCGCCCCTTTCCGCCCCCCTCCGTCCCCGTTTCTCCCCCCCCCCCCCCGTCGTTACAGGCCGGACGACCCCCGCGGGAACCCGGGGCCCAGAGACCCCGCCCCGGTGACAGCGAGTGCAGCGGGGCCCCGAAGCCTCGGGCCGGCTCGGCAGCAGCGCCAGCAGGAAGCGGGGTCCCCGGGCCCCTTTGTGTGCAGGGCGGGGGAGGGGTGGCGGGCAGCCCCCGGCCGCGAGGCCCCCGCCCCTTCCCGCGTGGGGGGTGCGCGCGCGGCGGCTCCCCCACCCTTGCTCGGCCGCTCGCGGGCGCTCCCTCCTCCCCACGCCCCCCGGGCCAGCCTTGGGTTCCTATAGGAAGGGCATTATCATCCCCACCCACCCGACACTTGGCTCGTTCCCCTCCCCCTCCTGTAACTTCCTCCTCGTCCCCGGTTGGGCCCTCGGCTTCTCCGCACTCTCCTCCCCAGTTCGCACATTTCCGCCCACCTTCCGCCTCGCCTTGCCGCAGCGCAGCTAGCGGGGTGTTATTTTTTCCCCCCTTTGGGTAGGAGTTGGTGAAGGTGAGACTCATGAGGGAATACAAGGTAGTGGTGTTAGGGAGCGGAGGGGTTGGCAAATCTGCCCTCACCGTGCAGTTTGTCACCGGGACTTTCATTGAGAAATATGACCCCACCATTGAAGATTTCTACCGCAAAGAGATCGAAGTGGACTCTTCCCCCTCAGTACTGGAAATTCTGGACACCGCAGGAACCGAGCAGTTTGCCTCCATGAGAGATCTGTACATCAAAAACGGCCAAGGTTTCATCCTGGTGTATAGTTTGGTTAATCAACAGTCTTTTCAGGTAATCAAACCGAGTCTTGTAATTTCTTCGAAGGGGGTGTGGTAATCCTACATGTACTTCTGATTTGCCTGAGCTGTGCGTTAATGAGTGTGTTTGGCTTTTGAAAGTTTGGTGTGGCATGGGCAAGCACTGGGTTATTTCTGGAGAGTGCTAAAGTCACAGGTATCGACAAACATTTTAAAGTTATTTTTAAGGAAAAGAAAAGTGAAAACGAAATAGGTCAGCCTGCGTATATTTAGCCCTTACTCTAACCTGAAGTTGCGTATTCAATTCAACAAGTATTGATTAACGTGTTCAACAAAATATTTCATAGATAATCTCAAGTAAACGGAGCACGAAGAAATTGTTAAGTCCATTATCTCGTACACATAGATAAAAAAAAACCTGTGCGCCTGCTTTTCCTTCCTCCACTTCTCTGTTCGCCTCTAAGTTCCTCAACTGGAATCCTAAATCTCAGTGCTGCAAAATGAGTCCAAGTCCGGTTTTCGTGGTATTTTACTGGGGGGAATGCAGCCAGAAAGGAAGTTACTAGTCTACAGGACTAGTACCTAGGATTCCTAACCACCAGAAAGTAAGAATGACTCTCCTTTTCTCTCGTTGATCCGAATCGTTTCTGCCATCGTAGGCTATACTTAGAGAAAATGTGTGGAACTGGGAACGCTGAGCGCGGGCAGTTTTCTTATCCCAGCGGGGTAGCCAACCTGGATCTGGTCCAGCTGCTTCAGAAAATGCGTCCTGTCTTTCACTGGGAAACAGACTGAAGTTAACGTTATTTTAAGAGATGCAATAATTGTGTTATTTATTCTTTGAAAATAAATGACCTTGTATTGACCCGTTATATTGACCTCCATTGATTTAGGAAACGGATATTTTTTTCTGCATTTAAAGGTATGCACTTAATGTTGCTTACTTAAGAAATCTTAAGTGCCTTAGCCAGTATAATGTGCTAGTTTCCCATTCTTCAGGAGCTGAAGTTTAAGTGCTACATAGGAATTTTTCCAGTAACCTCAGAACAACTTCAAGAACTTCTTTGTAAAGATAGTAAGTTCTGAGTAAATGAATCTAAAGTACATTTTAGGTAGATTGAGATTCCAAACTAAAGTACCATAAAGGCATTTCCTTCAGAAAGTACTAAGGGTATATTCTAAGGGGTCCTCAGATTAGTTTGTTATCAGCAGCCTCTCCCGAGGCTGGGAATCTTTTCAAGGGCGTCTCCTAAGATTTTCACTGGACCCACTTCTGTTCTGGACATCAGTGTGGAATATGGAACTGTGGCATTATTTCAGCAGATACACAGATTTTTTTTTGAGGCGAAAGTTAGTATTCTTAGCTAAACTTGTTCCATAAGGAAACTCAGAAAAGCAGCTTGACAATTGAGAGAAGATTGAAGGGGTGTATTTGACCTGTGTGTGCGAGTGTTCTGTTTACTGGAGTTACTCAAATACATATTTTATATCTTAAGTCAACTCATTTAAGTTACAAAACTAAAAAAAAATGCAATTTTGGGCCTAAGCCTCTAATATTGTCTTACATCAATAGAGTTCTTTCCAAAAAATTGATGTTACTGAAAGGCAGCTAAGACTCTGATCTTCGTGGGGGACATCAGAAGGAAACACACATGGGAGAAGAAATGTGTGACTTCCCACCCACCCTCCAGATGCGGTGTCCTTCTTGGGCCATGCTCACTGTTAGGACAGTTGTTCGGTGGTACAAGGCCAAGCACATAGTAACCAATTTAAAATGAAATATTTATGTGTATGAATCTGTTTTTAAAACTGGATTTCTAAGCATTACAAAGTGGGTTTTTGAGGGGTTGTTGTTTTGGGGTGGATTTTGGGGGGGATTACCTCTTAAAATACTTTCTCTTAAGCCCTCTTGCTGAATGACTAGGAGTTACATAGACACTGCAGTCTTGTGCTGGGATAACAGGTGTTACAGGGAACGAAGACAGCTAGGTGGGTTTAGGGAGCTGGCCAAACATCTGTATGTGCAAATGGATTAATCATATTTGGGAACTTGATTCTTTAATTGAAATGGAAGGGTGGGGGCAGTGGTTAGATGAATTTTAAGGTTAGTGTGCAACTTTTCTATTTTATATTCCTGATGCAGAAGCACAGCTAATGCCTGTGGAGATTATCTAGTTCTCATGTCCACGGGGGAAAATGACATTGTTGTCTTTGTTTCACTATGTAGTTCTAGCTTTATATGATACCAAGGAATGATTCTTGTGATATTGTAACACATCTGCTGTGGAATGCAAACATATAATTTTGTTCTTTTCCTTTGTGATTGCTTGAATAGGATATCAAGCCAATGAGAGATCAGATTGTGAGAGTGAAGAGATATGAAAAAGTTCCACTAATCCTAGTAGGAAACAAGGTGGATCTGGAACCAGAAAGAGAGGTTATGTCTTCAGAAGGCAGAGCTCTGGCTCAAGAATGGGGCTGTCCTTTCATGGAAACATCAGCAAAAAGTAAATCAATGGTGGATGAACTTTTTGCTGAGATCGTCAGGCAAATGAACTATTCATCCCTCCCTGAGAAGCAAGATCAGTGTTGTACAACTTGTGTTGTCCAGTAAAGAAAGAAAACCTCAATTATGGCCATACCGAGCAGGTTAGTTGTTGGTGGAATTGTAATTGTACGGGCCAGGTGGCCTTCTGGTTTTGATGAAGTATAAAATAAACAACTGGTTAATAGTAATACGTCCATACATTTGATACCACCTTAAGTTTCTGTATTTTTAAAATAACATTTTTTCCTCAGCATAAAACCATCATCATTCAATGCAGAAAACCTTTTTAAACTGCAGATAAGCAGAACAAAGGTAAGAAATTGTGTGTATTGCCATTGATGAGATTTGGTTTTTTAAGGAGTGGCTTCCTATTTTTCCTTCTCAGCCTTACTCGATAACATTTGGAGGGGATGATTCATCCCATAGTACATCTTTCCCATGTTCTGTAGTCTTAGTGTCCAATATGCACAGCAAAACACTGAAAATAATATCACAAGATGATGAATAATTTTCTGATGTTTTTAATACTTTTATATTCTGGGCAAGAGAGCCACTATAATTGAAACCACTAATTTTCTAATCACTCAAGTACTTGATTTAACAGAATGATTATTTAATCAAGTTCATCTGTACCTTGCACTTGTGCAACTTAAGTGACCTCTGGTAACAAATTACACCGTCACAAAGTACCTTCACTTCATTCGAATACCCGATGAAGTGAAAATCTGCTTAAATCATCTCTCATATGTCAGAAGGAACCATCTGAAGCACAGGGGGCATTTCTACTCAGCTTAATAAATAATGCAACTGAGAACAATAAAAACCTTCACACCTTATGATAAGTTATAGTATGTTTTGAAGAGCTTTTGGGAAAATAAGGTCATGTAAAACTTTATCGAGCATTTAAAATGAGATGATTGCATATATATATATATATATATATGTCTATATTGTGATTGATAGATTTTCAGCTGAATTGTAATCGGTCAAATAGTCTCACTTAGAGTAGTATTTAAATAATCATATAAAGCACCAATACTGTGGAAGATTAAGAAAACCACAGTAAATGCCAGACTAGCAAGACAGTATCAGAATGCAGCTGACCCTTCTGAGCCAGGGCTGACCTCCAGTCTAGGAAGCGGCTTTGCAAATGGCAAGAGGCATGCCAGATCACAGACATGATTCCTAACCAGAGGTCTGCCTTTATTTGTGCTGCCTAGAGAAAGGACTCACAGACCCTAATTTATCTCTTTAGACAAGAACTCTTGTCAGGTAGTGTCACCTTTGAAAATAAAGGATGACAATGGTGCTTTCTTCAAAATGCCTTTCTCATCCCAAAACATTGATGACAACCTCTTTATAACCTCTAGCTACATCTGTTATTTTATACAGGCACTGCTGGGGCTTTGGTCTAGCTTATGAATACTGACAGTGGCGCCCATCCAGTGTAGTTCTTGAGGTGGGAACAGGCTTATGTAGCTGTGTGTGTGATTGAGTCCCACATTCTTGACTCTGCAATCTGTCTTTTAAGTTGTAAACCAGCTTCAGGTTTGAACAAGTCCTGTATGCTGATAGTATCTGTACTACTAAGTTCTACTTCTCTCACACTTTTGAACAGAAGACGTAAATCTGTGCACTTTGTTTCAGTTTTAGCATCCTTATAAAAAATTAACCAAAACATGTAAAATGGTTCTTGTCATTGTTAATGTAGGAAAGGAGGGTAAAAGCAAAATTAGTCTCATATACCTAAAGGGTCAATTGTTACACCTGTTGGGATTTGGATAATTTCTACAGATATCCTTAAATTTTTATTATAAATTCTGAGTTTGTTTGACCATATATGCTCTCATGATCTCAGTTTTCTTACTTACAGGAATGTGTACATGGGAAGGCTTAAATATACCAAGCCTACTACGTTCATGTTTCTTGTTGATTAACAGCAACTAAACTGAGATGTTATTTCTACCAGTAATTACATATTTTTATTAAGTGACTTTGTAATAATATATAGCTTTCTGCTTGATTTATTCTTCTTGTAAGCAGAGCACATGGCTGAAGGTGTGGCCCTTGAAATAAAGCACTTAATCAGCTGGATTTCTGAAGCATCTTTTAGAACAGTGTGCAGTGTATGCAGAGTTTTTTCTAGCGCCAAGTCAGATGGAACTGATAGGTATGCGGGTCTGTAACCTGAGGCCAGTGGAGTTCGTGTTGTCCTTCCTCACTGTTACCTGAACAAGTGTGTGATGGATTGTGAGTCCCTGTGAGTCATGGAGCCCTGCAGGCTGTCAGTTCCAGATCTAGACTGACGATCAAACTTCGACAGGAAAGGTGACTTGAGAAGGGTTTGTCCTTCGTCTTAGGAAAGTACTTTGTCTGCTTAGAAGTAGTAATACTAAGACAAAAAGACCATGGCTTGTGCTGATCGTTGGATGTGTTCAACTGAGATGGGGATCTCGTAGTGCTCTTAGAATGGCTGCTGGTAGTCCCTCACATTTATCTTCTAACACTCTTTCATTTGGGTCAGCAGTCTGTTGCCCAACACCTGCTTCAGGGCCCGGCTCCCATGATTGTTTCTTCCCCTTTTACCCTCCCACTGGCAGTCATTTTATTGTAAATTAGGAAGTGTGGCAGATTCTTTAGACCCAGCCGCCATCCTGATTTCCTTACTGACTGACCCACAGTGGCTTCTAGCAAGCACTTTGTAGAACTGTTTCCCCAGGCAGCCGCAGATTCATAAAAGCCTAGGTCAGTGTTGGAGCCCTTGTTTCAGTTCCATCTGGTGGATATTATTTCAGTCGACATGTGCTGTTTGGGTATAATGGTATTGAGAAGGATGGCTGTTTTGTTAATAACATACTATAAAGGAAGAAAATCAGAGCAGTATGGGCATTGAGAAGAAGGAAAAAGCAGAAATTCCCGGTACTCAGGGCTTTGTTTCTGAGGGCTGTCCTATGTTGAGCAATATCCCTGGCAGTTATCCTGTAGATTTGATACGCTCCAACCCTCCACTTTTGACAAAACCTATTATCTCTAGAAATTGCAGACTACCCATTGATTGTGGGGATTGAGCGACCCCTCGTTAAGAGCCAGTGAGCTTAAGGAGCTTGGGAACAGTAGCATTTGAGTCGGGCCTTGGCAAATGGATATGGTGCAGGGGATAGAAGGTAGAGTTTTTCCTAAACAGAAGGAATCTGAAGAAAAGGCATAATAATAGCCTCAAATGTTCTAGCCATGTCCCCAAAGAAGGGAGATGTGCATTCAGGTTATCTCTTATGTGATAATTTGGTCTAACCTTTTGGCAAATAGAGTTTTTAAAATGATACTTGAAGCAGTCGTATATGTCAGTCCAGCATTGATGAATGTTACAAAGGAAACTTTTTTTTTTACAAAAGAGAAATGTGTTCTTTGCTGTGGGCTGAAGGTCTGAAAAATGTTCTACCATTTTCCTCAGCATGATATGGAACAGGTTCTCCCAAGTACAGTAAATGGTGCATCAGAGTACCAAACACCAGGAAGCGGAATGAAAGAACAAAGATCATTATTTATGGCAGCCCCAGTTCATTATATATGTCAGCCTGAAGAAAAAGGGAGATTCTTATTTCAAGACTAGCACGTCATTTCACGTGGCAGCGGAGTGCCCAGGATGGTAACAAAGACTCCTGGGAGGCTCAGCCATCTATGAATGGGATTTTATTCTAGCTGGGTTTATTATTTCTTAAATGGACTAGGATGGATTCCAATTTTCAAGATTTTTAATGTAAATGTAGACTAAGAACAGTTTCTTAATCTTTTTTTTCTTTTCACTAAATATGATAGTTCAGCAAATGTAAAAGGAAGATCCTCAATATCAAATCACATGTACCTTAAAATGCTGGCATTTTTGTATCCAAGGCAAATATTTCTCATATGAGTAAAACCCTAGGGTGCATTTCTGTTGCAAAAAGTGCATCGTCATCAGGTACATCTTCTGTCCCCTGCCCTATTGAGCGTGCAACTTGGAGTGGGAAAACAGTCCCCTTTTCATATTGTGAGCCAGAGAGAACAGGAGGATTTGGGTTGGGGAAAAGCTTGCTTTGGGGCAGAGTACCATGAGTGCCTACAGTGGACCTGGGGTGCTAGGGATGAACAGAGCTGTTTGCCTTCCCTGCCATTCTTGATTCTCCCTGGCCCTTTTGACCTCCACAGGGTTCTCAATTTGACACTTCGGACGAGATAGGTGCCTCATTAGTCCTGCACTGGGTGTGGGGGTGTGACTAGAGAGAGACTGTGTACCTGTTCCCTCTTTAATTGCTTCCTCTCCACCTCAAGATTAGGCTTTTAATATAGAATGAAATGTGTGCAGACTGCTAAGTTTTACTCCATTACCTCTCTGGCTTAGAATGGATCGTCAGTAGAATTAACAAATATTGCATCATGGCGCTGGAGAAGTGCCTCTGAGAAAGCGTTCTAGCCTTACTACTGGAACAATTCTCCTCATGGGATTGCTTCTCAGTGGAGTTGTACAAATCAGAAGATAATGGAACTAAGAAAAAATGAAGTCCTGTCAGTTGTTGGAAAAACATCCAATCAAAACCATATTCACAATTCCTTGGATTAGGCATAAGTATTGGAAATGTCTCTTTCAGAAAGTACTACTTATATTTGTGGGGAACAGTACTTTACTTGGTGTGATTCAAAGTTAACAGTTGGAGTCACATCATTGGCCTCACATTATTCCCACTGGACATGGCGACAGTATTTGAGATGTTGGAATTGAATTCATCATGTTAAAGCATTGACAATCTTAGGTCTAGACAATAAGAACACTATCTAAACCATTCCTCTTGACTCAGGGTTCATCATGTGCACGCAGCATGTGTGCCTCCCTTCCAGCATGGATTCATCTTTTGCTGTCTGTTTAATGGGAGACAATGAATACTGTTAATGTTTTGGTCTTCCTATTCCAGTACCAATAAGATTCATGCAAATTAGAATTAAGGAATGAAACAAGATAGGTAACAACAACAATAACAATCTGCCTCGAACACATAACAGGCTTTCATTAATACAACTAATATTTAGCTCAAATATGAAAAGGTCAAGTAAAAATGTAAAAAGAATTTTATCTTTTAGGATTGTCCCTTGCTCAAATCTCCAGAATTTCAAATGTCTGAAAGTAGAAAAGAAGGAAAGGAAAGGAAACAGTGACTGCTATTGCACGTCTGTGTTTGCTAAAGTGAGAAAAGTATGGTAGTAATACCATTGTGTTCGAAAATGGAAACTCCAGTTAAGCTAAAAAACTTGACAGACTGGCAGTGTCTCATGATCCTTTGTTACCATCCCAGGCGTTCTGCTGCCTCGTGAAATGATGTGTTTTGTCGTGAATCAAGAATCTGCCTTTTTCTTCAGGCTGACATAAATAATGATCTTTGTTCTTTCAGGTCTGTGTGTGGTGTGTTTGTATACCAGGTTACTACACTTGGGAGGTCCTTTTTCATTTACTGAGTCAGTGTTTGAACTACTGTTTGCTTCTGTTTTTTACTCTGATAATTTTATTAGAAAAAAATATGAAATAAAACCAAACACTTTAGTGAGAGTTTGAGTAGAAGCTGCCAGAACCAAGATTTGTTTGCTGGATGGTAGCTTAAGTATTATCCTCTGGCCTGTGGACAAGGAAAGTAGCGAGTTAAAGCTTTGCATCAAGTGTGCCTCAGTGTAATAGCCGAGAGTGCAAATGCACTGGTCTGAGTGGCTGCCTTTAAAGAGTTGGAAGTGCATTTCTTTTAAGTGGACGAGAGCGTTAATAAACTGAACATTTCGCTGTCGCTGTACAGCAAGGACATTTACATTTCCCGTCCTGAAAATTCCTAATATGAGAGACACTGTCCTTTTGGCTTAATGAAAGAAGTTGCTTCAGGATTTATTGCTGCAGAGGATTATAATGTATTGCTCTTTTAAAAAGTGACCCTTATTTGTTTAAAGGTATGCTCAGTGTTAACATTGTTGGGTGTGACGCAGAGTTTGTCTGCTTGGCTTGATTTCACTGGAGGCATGTAGGTAGACCAAATGTTACTCAGGGCTTTCTGGGTGGGAAGTCATGGATACGTAGTTTTTATTTCATATAGATTGTGATTAGTAAGCTGGTTTGTGGGATGTAAGTATTTTGTCACTTTGATGGTAGAGTGTTAAACCATCACATTTAGTATCTTAGATATGATGCTGCAATCATATCTGAAAAATCCAAGCTCTTGTATATTTATTTTGAAAATTGCAAATTAGAATTTATAGTATACTGCTTTGAATTAATCAGGGGAAGTCTAATATGAATTAGTAGAAAGTCAAGTATTATATATAAATAATCAAGCACTTTTTGGTTTAAAAGATACATAAATCCTAACTAAGCTTGAAAGGCAAATATCCTTAGTGTAGGTGTTGAAGAATTGATGATCTGATCCTAGCGGTTTAAAAATCAATAACATGGTTGGAAAAGGAAAGCAATTCCTTATATTATATCCTCATTTTATGGAGTACTTTCCCACATTGCCTTATATGATAGAGATAATATCTCTGTGAGGGAAGAATTTTTCTTGCTGTTTTAATAATGATGAAACTGTACTTTCTCAAACTTAACCCATGTTCTAATCTAATACTTTGCTTTTCATGTTTAAGCCTGACTTTTAAGAAGACAAAGTTTTTATTATAGTTTCTAAAGTGATTGTGTTTATTATACAGCTAATGAGAACACACTGTTGCAAGCTCTTTGAACACTAAAGAAGTGTAGCTGTTAAGTGAATGTAAAATTATGTGTGTGTAGACATTGCTAGAGCCCATGCAGATCTCACATCAACTTACTTGGCACTCCTTCATAGTTGCTTTTCTTTTGTTTCTGCCTGATAGGCTAGCATATTTTATCTTCTACAGTAAACAACAAACACAATTTCATTCCTGGAGAAGTCAGTTGGTGACTCAGCACAGCTGAAGGGCATAATATGTGTCTGAATGATAGTTTTTTCTCTCCTAGTATTAAATGGAAGGCAGAAATCTGTCAGCTATAAGGATAGAAACTGAAGAATCTCTATTGGAGAAATTCTTGTGAGTGGGAGGGTTCTATGAAAAGAGCAGATCAGAGTAGGGTATGTGGCCTGCTGTGTGTCACCCTCCAGGTCTGAGTATCTACACTCTGAATCATACAAAATTCCCACAAAGCCAAACTTTGGAAAAAGTAGTATACTTACAAGGTAACTCATAATGAGCAATGAAATCTATCACCATTTCAAACCAGAAGCACCATTTGTCCCAATTTCTGTATTGTAAGATCATTTTAATCAGTACAAATATTGTTAATGTCACATATGTATGAGTAGGAAGTGTCATACATAGGATTATAACAACTACTAACAGACGCAGTGTCTTCTCTCCAGTTCAGCCATACTACACTAATGCTTTCTGATGACTTTTCTGAATCTGCAGAAAATGATTCTGTTGCTTAAGCTGATGGAGACCACAGTGAAATTAGACCGTAAGATCCCATACTAATTAGCTTCAGCATGCATGCATACATATGGATCTGTTGTCAGGGTTGCTTCTGAATATTCAACTGTGTATCTCTAAGTTTTCATGAAATTTCTTTGATCTTACTTGCAGATAAAACTCAGAGGAAATTTGCACAGATGCTGCTTTGGAGAACTTTACAACCTGGGTTGCAGAACTGAGCCTTGGTAAACCTGTCTCTATCACAGCATGTTGCCATACATCTAATGAAGTGCATAAGGTCTTTGGCCCTCAAGATCCAAGGACCTTAACAGTAATGCTTAGCACGTTTACCATACATTTAAAATCTGTTCTTTATCAATCCGTCCTTTTATAGCTTTTTAAGTTCTTATTGATGGCTAATATGAAAGGGTTAATTTTTAATATGTTAGTTGATTTCTTTAATCAGTTTCTCAACTTGTATTTATTACTCAAACTCAGTATTACCTACTCAATGCCTTTTAAAAGAAAGATATAATGGAGAAAAATTGAGCCTTAAACAAATGGTTACTTCTGTATATTACCTCGTACCAATGCTTCATCCTGTTTGTAAAATCTTTCTCCTTTAAATGGTTGCTTAATACTCTGAGACTTTGTTTACGTGTGGCAGTGTTGTAAGAAGAAACTAAAGATCACATTTACCTGTGTGGATGGAATTTCCCTTTTCTTCAAGTGCAGTTTGTGATGTGGTTTGTAATTAACAATCTGAAAGTTACAGGTGATATTGGAAGTTGATTGTACTGCAGTTACTTGAAGAATTTGATTCCATTAGGCCTTCACATGTGTTAATCTCATTTACAGCATCAAATTGCGGCAGTAACATTTTCCTTTCTGTGAAGTTCTAAACTTAGTTATGACCTACTTAGCAATGCCTTTGAAAAGGGATATTGTGTCCATGGTAAATTAATTGTATACCTAAACAGAGATAGCTCAGTTTTGCCTGTCAGGCATGTCATTGACATCTTGTAGACTTCTGCACATGTAAAATTGAATTCAAATAAAATCATGTACACTTTCTAGTTCTTAATATTTGTCTTTCTAAACGGTAGTTTAGAGCAATATTTGTTGATGTTTTTCTTGCACTATCACAACTGCTTTTTA
The DNA here is from genome assembly GCF_950005125.1 of Chionomys nivalis. Lineage (NCBI taxonomy): Eukaryota > Metazoa > Chordata > Mammalia > Rodentia > Cricetidae > Chionomys > Chionomys nivalis. The sequence continues at coordinate 123,465,535 of NC_080112.1, read as the reverse complement.
GGTTTTTTTTTCTAGAAGCATGTTCGTAGTAGAGACAAAAATCTGTGTAACAGGAGGGAGAATAGCGCCAATTCTCTGGCTGTTTTTATTTTTTCTTTCATTTTTGCAAATGTGCTTTCTAATAGCCATTGCCTTCCATGTTGTTTACCTAATCAGCACATTTTGTCTGAATACTTGAACATTTTACCAGTAACGCAGGTATAGAAACAGAGAAAGAAAAACTTACAATGAGTAATCTATTGGTTCAGTTTTAACATCATGACCAGTGCTTTTTCTAGCAGTTGTTTTTCAATTGTATAAGTTTGACAGTATTTTGTTCTTGAATTTTTATTTGGTTTTATTTGTGTCCTTTTAATTTGCAGAAGTTAGAAACTGCAGCTCACCTACTGCACCAAAGTTCTCAATTTTAGGAGCCCAGCTTTAGTCATTTGAAACTGCTTCTAAATAAAATAAAACCAAAACTATACTTTTGATCTATAATAATAGCTCGATAACTTTGTCAAGAAAAGCTCTACTGTATGCAGTGATGGTTTGTGGAAGGGTGTGGCAGTTTTAAATTTGTCTTGTGTGTGGTGTTCAAATAAAGTGATATTTACATTCATGTGATTTACTGGTCAGCATGGCCATTAATGAGTAGAAAATGATTAAGCTTTGATTTCCTTTTTTTAAATCGTGTTGCATTTGATTCCTGATCAGATTCCCTCAAAGTGAGCTCTTATTCTTCAATTTGGGATTTGATGGTGAGATTATAAAGGTAGAGGCAATCAAAACATTGTTCCTTATTTACAAACGGCTTGAAATGAATGCTTCATTTAAGTTTGCACTTTAAAACCAAACCCTCATTTCAGAGTAGCGTAAGTGCTTGTGGCTCCGCATTACTAGCTCTGTGAAATTCTAAGGGAATCAAGTAATTCATCATGACTTCAATTGTCTGCAGACTGATTTTATACAGTGTTCTTTCCTATGGACATTCTTCCCTCCTTCCCTTCTTCGCCTTCTATCACCTCTATCTCTATCACAGTGTTCATTATCATTGACCTCAGCAGCAAATTTCACTCGGATTCACTTAGGATTACAGGAATCAGGGGAAAAGTGGTTTTAAAGGTGGTTTCTCCAGCACATTTTAAGAAAAGGGACCAAAAGTTATTTTAGCTTCCTCAATAGATTGCATGTTGCTTATTAGGATAAGAAGTGAATATTAAATGCAATATATGTCTTGTCTTTACTATGGCATCTGTTTAGGAGTTGTCCAGATCACTGCAGTAGGGCTCTGCGAATAAACAATGTAACCTATTATCATGGATCTAATGTACTGTAACTATCAGTGAACGGTAAAATCTCCAATAACAAGTACAAACATTGAACAATTACCTATGAAGATTTGTAAAAGTAAAATTTTTCCAATAGATTTCATTCTTGTCATTTTGTAAGACGACCCTGCAGTCCACCTGTTTGTAACTTTTTTAATAAAATAGATATCTGTATTACTGAGGCTTGTCTCTTTAATTATTATTGGTATATTGCTTCTTGTTCTAGATTTGCTAACTTGATTTTTAGCAGAAAGTCATTACCCACATGATACATATTATAGTACATAATTTAAATAGAAATTAAAAATTTATTCACTTATTTCTGTAATTGCTATTTTGACATTGTAGAGGGAATTTTAAAAGATGTCCTAAATTATAATGCTTAATCAATTGGAAAAACTCAGAAATGATAAATGAGTAAAAATGCATATAACTTAGTCCATATGCAGAAGGTGATCCAAATACAAATTGGTTGGCTGGAAACTATCCATAGATTAATAATTTCAGACAATATTATGTGTATAATTAAGTTTTGATATACCAAATTAGGAAAGTTCAAACAAAGTTCAAAAGTTATCGTAGTTTTGCTTTTGGGGTGCCATTTGATTTGTTTGTTTTGGCAGTGCTTGGAATTGAATCCAGAGCTTTGTACGTGTTGGGTAAACTCAGGTGCATTGCTACATTGTCTTTTCCATTTGAAGGTTTTGCCAGTCACTTAATTCACTGTCAAGAACAGTACTTTTAACTTGAACTGTGTTGGTGTTTTAACCTTACTTTTTAAACTTAAGATCAACTTTTTAAAATGAAAATGCCTGTGTAGGTGCCTATGGACTACATTTGGGAATTCAGAAAGAATTGGCAGAATTCCTGTGTCACAACATTTAGAAAATGTTTATTGTTTATTACTATTATTGTTGTTTGTTTGTTACTGTCAATCACAGACTTCTGTTCCAGCATCCCTTATATGCTGTTCCAGCATCCCATATATGCTGCGTTAGATACATCCTCCCAGTTCTTCCAGGGTTTGTCCAACTTTGGCCAAAGGAATAGAATCCTTTCATCCAGTAAGGCCCACATTTTTAACCCGGTGAGCCAAAGAAAGAGGATGGGGTGGTACAAGAAAAAGCTAAGGAAAAGTCAGCAGATGAGTTAAAACTAGCATCAAGTTTCAGAAGGAACTCTATCCCACATCACCTGTACCTCCTCCACGTGGTCCTGAGAGGTCATTCTTACCTAGAAAGATGGTTAATCTAATCTTTACACTCCATCAGGATATAAGATACTAGGGTCACGATCCAACACTGTAAGACTTAGGATTGAAGTAGAGTCTCATTTATAGTTGAGGAAACTAAGATGCAGGAAAGTCATGGTTTAAGCGCATAAAGGAAAAATCACATGACAAAAAATGATTATTTTGGACATGAATTCATCGTTGGGTAGAATCAAACTGGTACTATTAAAATCTTGTACAGGTAGAGAGATGGCTCAGCAGTTAAAGGGTACTTATACTAGAAAAGGGTTTTGTTGCCAGCATGCACATCAGGTGACTAATAATGCTCTTAACTCCAGTCCCAGTGACTCCACCCTCTTCTGTTGCCTGTAGGTACCAGGTACACACACACATAGTCTGTGTGCATTCAGGAAGCATTCTTCACAGACTAATATTAAAGTTTTGGGTTTTGTTTTATTTATTTATTTATTTATTTATTTATTTATTTATTTTGTAGAAACCTTGAAGAAGCAAGACTTTAAAAAAAAAGAAATGGCTGTTTAACTCAGTGTGACAGTCCACGTGCAATAAAGTACTGTGGGTCCTATTTAATGTGTGTGTGATACTGCTAAGAGTTTATGTAAGACATAAGCTATTTTCATTATAGCTATTTTTCATTGGAAAGGGAATGTCTTAAATCAGGGATTTGGCAGCCTTTGACTACCAGACAGAATCCAGCCCTGTTAGTGCCAAAAAGAACTGAAGTTTGATTTAGCAGCTGTATCCAGAATCCATTGCAGAGCTCAGCTGCTTTCCCGCCCCTCAACCCAGTGCTTAAACTTAACAGTATGCATGGAGAATCAGAAGTGCAGCTGGTCCCAGTCACGTTCTTCTTTAGTAAAGAACACTACTTCCATGATTTTCAGATAGTTTTCATTGCCCAGGTTACCCCGTTCAGAAATGCTGTGGTTTCTACCTTTGTATTTTAAATTGAGCTGCTTCCTTGGAGCGCAAGCTCCAGGAACTTTGGCTACGTCACCTGTTTATCCTTGGTGCTTATCCCTAGTTACGAAGATCCAACAAATGTTTTACAAAATAGGCATGCACCTAGGTGTTTGTCTTTTAGCAACCCCTCCCCCGCCCTTGTTCCCTGCTGGATTTTCATACTTTATCCATTGGGTATCTTGGGAAATGGGTTTTTTCCTTCATCTTTGGTAATGTTGGATTTCTTTTTCGTTATGCCTTTTCATTTTGTTTCTAATAGTGGTTTCTAAAATCACTTCCAAAGTAACAGTATAGCATGGATAGATGTCAAATATAGGAATTATGTGACTGGATTTAAAAGCCTTGGGTCCATAATCAAATCCTCTATGATTCAAGGGACAACATTATAATGAGTGGATTTAAGACCTGCTCCACAAATAAGATGAATGTCTGACACGGTAAATCTGGCCATGAGCTCACAGACACCACGGGGACCCTACTACTATATTATTATACATTATATATTATTCTGCTAAATAAATGGACATAGTGTCAAACTTCCCTCAAAATTTGTACCTCTCAGACCTCCTCAGAGACATTTCTTCGTGCAGTGGGCAGTGGTTTGCATAGAATCAACTGTCAATCAAATGCAGAGAATGAGGGTGCCTGGAGTGCTCAGTCACAGCTTCTCCCCAAGGCTCAGGGATGGGGGGGTTGGTGTAGGAGTTCCTTCTGTTTGTGTGTTGCTTTCATTGGTTAATGAATAAAGAAACTGCCTTGGTCTAGTTGATAGGGCAGAACTTAGGTAGGCGGGAAGACAGAACTGGATGCTGGGAGGAAGAGAGGCAGAGTAGGATTCACCAGAGACAGATGCTAAAAATTTTACCCAGTAAGCCACTGCCACGTGGCAATATACAGATTAATAAAAATAGGTTAAATTAAGATGTAATTAGCCAATAAGAAACTAGGGCTAATGGGCCAAGCAGTAATTTAATTAATACAATTTCTGTGTGGTTCTTTTGGGGCTAAGCTAGCCGGATGGCCGGGAAGAACAAGCGGGCCCTCTCCCTACAACAGGGGGTGGAAAAATGGTAAGAGCCAGGGTCTTCTGTACATGACAGAAGTTCTGTTGTCATTAAACCACAGCAGCTGTGGCTGGCTGCACAAATTCAAGCCAGTCAACATTCTAGCATGGAGTGGAAAGGGGAGGTCAGCAGCCACCCCGCCGAAGGAGCTATTGACTGACAGTTTATGACTTCTAGGGGAGGGAGAAATCAGTTTTCTTTAAGGGCCTGGCTCTTGGTAGATCAACCAATCCCCAATGGCTGGCCCTACACTTGTGAGTATATGAGTATATGGACAACACAAATTGGACTTGATGGGTTATTTTTTTTTCCAAGAGTACAACAGGATTGGTGGCAGGGAGGTGGGTGCGGATCTGGGAGGAAGGAGTTTGAGTGTGAATGGAGAATAAATAGTAAATATGGTCAAAATATGTTAAGCGAAACTTAAATATTTCTTTAAAATGTATAATCAGGAAAGCATTTGCTGCCCATCCTTGGGGTTTTTTTCCTCTCTACACTCAACTGCACTCAATGCTTACGTCTGAGAAAAAATGTTCCCGTGAAGATCCCCAAGCTGTCAAATGTTTCCCTTTTAATAAGGTAGCAATTTCCACTTTCCTTCTAAACCATCAAATGAACTCCTACCTAGACTGCTTGTTAACTCCTCTGCCTTGCCTTTGTCTCTACCCCCCATTTTCTTACTGTTCTTCTCACCAGCTTGTACCTCATTTAAATTTAAGTGAAGTACTCAACCCCCCCCCATCGCCCTTTTCTGTATGAATCAGTTTAATGAGTGATGAAGCCCTAAAACGCAGTTCCTAACTCCTTTTGCAATGGTTTCTGGAACAGTTTGCTGTTTGTCCTTCCGGCAGTCTAAGACTATCCTGGGAATATCAACATGTACTCCCATATAGTGCTCTGTGCAGTCTGTCATATAAGCAGTCTTCCAGATGCCCCAGAAAGTCCTCCAGGAACTGGATACGGAGGGTCTACATATTCCATACTCTGCAGCAAACACCATGGAATGTCCCAGTGTTTAAAGCCTTCCAGTCCAGGGCTCCTGCAGGCAGCTAGAATGTTGAGAAGCTGGGAATTGGTGAGGTGCCAGGCCAAGCCCATGCTAATCTTTCCTTCCAACTTAAAAGCGGACAGATGTAATTATAATATTATTTCAAAAAATAAATTTTAAAAATATTTGAGCTTGAAACTGCAAACTTCCTCTGCAAGAAGGAATAACAAGAATACTAATGGAAAGCCGAGAAACCAAGGGAATTCCTGAGCGTGATGACTGAGTAAGATCACTTTTTGATTTTTTAAAAAGTGAACAGATGTGAATTCCATAGTTGAGAAATAGAAATATCCCTGCCAGTGTAAACCCTTTAGGGGAGGAGAGCAGAGCTCCCTGTGGTTTCTGTCTTGTACATACTGGCTATCTTTAGAAAAAAAAAATCCCCACTTTAAGTATAGACATGGCATTCCCTAAGATCTCTCTAAGCCTCTCTAAGCATGGTTTCAGTACTTTGCTTGGGTCCCAATGGTTTCAGTACTTTGCTTGGGTCCCAAAATGTACAGAAGTGAAGGGAAGGGCATTTAAAATACATGCCAGGTTTTCTATGCTAATTGTTGATCAATTGAGTCTAAGTATGTGCTTGAGTCCCGCTGGTAGCTGTGGCCCAGCTGTTCCTGAGCCGTAGACCTTTCAAAATCTCCAGCTGGGTAAAGATAGCAGTTACCTTGACCTAGGAATGGAAACCTGCCCAGAAAAGTGCTTTGCTTGTTACAGTAAAGTTGCTTGGTGTTGATGCGATCTATTTTTTTTTTTTTTAAAAAAAAAAGGACCTAAAAGATCAGTGCCTTCATTTACCATTCATTGAGGTTCTAAGGTTGTGCCAAACATGATGTTAGAAGCTGGGTATAAATGATATATGATAGGGCCTCATGTTCTTATAGAGCTTACCTTCTGACCCGGGAGACAGGCTTCCGAATAACCACTGTGAGGCAATGTGATGTGAACTCTAATGAAATCGGTGTGTACTGGATGCCAGGGAGTCCAGAGAAAGGATTTGATCTCCTTTTTTTGGGTCAAAGGAAGGTCAGAGGAATTTGTGATGTGAGTTGTTTCTTCAAGGCTGAGAGCAATTTACAAAAAGTGGGCATCTCCAGTGAGCTTTGAAAGAAGAGTATGAGAAAATACGTCCTGAGAGTCCCCGATAGGCTCAGGGCATCTGCAATGAGAAGATAACCGCGAAACCACTCTGGCTTGAAAAGAAGGATGAAGCGGAGGCTGCGAGGCTTCAATAGACCGGACTGTGAGGCTCTTTCCTGGGACAGGCAGGTCTGGGAAAGAGGCTGCTACAATTCTGTAAATGATATGGAGGGCGGACCTTGAGCAGACACCCTTAGAGAAAATGATGGCAATACAATTAAAGTTCCATCTTATGAAGCCAGGGCTTTCACATGTCAGCGTGGCCCACCCCTCCCAGCTCATCTTCCATTCCTTCTCCCAGAACTAATCTTGGGTGGCAGGGATCCCACACAGCATGCCCTCTCTTCCCATGTCCTCACATAAGGTATCCCATCTCATACAGCACCCCTTCCCCAGCCTCTTGCCCGAAGAGGGTTCTTTGGCTAGTACACAGTAAGTACCTACTGCGGTAATTCACATTTACTGGTTGACAGTCAGCTCCACGGGGCAGTCGCCTTCTCTGAGATGGGAAAGGAAAAAAAAAACCTAGCAAGCCCATTGGCTGCACAGAAGGATTCAGTAAATAGTGAGGGATTAAATGAATTTCAGATGAACAAATCGCAGGACTTGGTGTAATTATTGCGGATGCATTATTAAAAAGGTGTATGAGTTCCTTGGCTTGTGACAAAATTCCGGACAAAAGCAACTTAAAAGAGGAAAAACAAACGTGAAGCTTAATTTTGCTCACAGCTTTCTCATGCTAGGAAGGCATGGGGGGTAGGTGATTACACTGTGTCCACAAGGAGAAAAGTGGGACAGAGCGGTGCAAGGGCTTGATTCAGTTTCTTCTTTTCCACTCTGTTCTGGACCCCAGCCCATAGGATAGTGCTGCCTCCCTTCATGGTGGCTCTTCTTGCTCCCGTGAAGCTCTTTGGAAACGCCCCTGAAGATGCACCCTCCCAGGTGTGTTTCCATGGTGATTCTAAATCCAGTCAAGCTGCTAATTCTTGCCATCCTAGGATAGGAGTAAAGCTGTGGCCAATAGTCTCGGCATTGGCCCTAAATTCTCTTTGTTTCTGTGTAGGCTCCTCTGCTTTTCATCGAGAAGGGATGGGTGCAGTGTCTTGCCCTGGAGACCAGGTTGGCCCAGAACTCCACATCCTTCTGTCTCAGCTAGACCAATCCTGGAATTCAAGCTCTGAGCCACCTCTCACACTCCGTCACCTGTCTGCACCCCACTTTCACCCTTCTGTTGTAATCCTTTCTGTGGGGCAACCAGACTAATCTCTTACAAATGTAAATACAAGCCCAGCCTGATTTTCCCAGGTCAAAAGCTCCCTGGAGATTGCTTACTTATTAGGATCGAATGTGGTTCCGACTTCCTGGCGGGGTCCGTCCCCTGCTGAGCTGTCTGTTCTCCTTTTCCACCCTCTTACCCTTCGTGCCCCTTCCCCTCCAATAGCAAATGACTTTGGAGATTCTTGAAAACGGGTTCTCTCTCCTGCAAGTCCCTTCCCTTTCTTTGCCTGTCTCTTACTTAGACTCTGAATTTGCTTGCCTAGCCGCCTCTGCATGTACTAGAAGCTTATGGACTAAGCACAGAGCGAGAATGATCCTGTTATTAGGACTTCTGTATAGAATGAGGAAGCTACTGGGCTATGGGAGCAATGGTGAGTGTTGTAACTTTAACCTGGGGCATGCTCAACCCTTGACAGGTGCGGAGACTTGTGATCCTCTCCAGGCACAAGCTCCTGCCCTCCATCCTTTCGTGGAATGGCATTCTTAAAGCAGAGCCAGAGACTATTTTCAGTCCAGGGAGATAGCTGTCAACCTCCCAGTTCTCATCAGTGCAAATTTGGCTGCGTGGGGCGGTGCACACTCCTAGTTCTGGACAATTGGGAGGCTGAGACAGCAAGAGCTTGAACCTAGGACAACACAGACACTCTTTCAAACAACTACAGCAACTATGCAAATGCACACCCAATAGTCAAAAGAAAGTCAGCCAAGCTAAATTTCTAGTCTTTTCGCTTCCGACTCTGTGCCTAGAGATGGGGACTGGACTTGGGCAAAATATATATGTTTTCCTCTGTCACCCTCAAGTGCATTCAGTTGTAGCCCAAGTCAAATGATTCTAGTAAAGGCTGCCTCATCCCTGCAGCCCTTACAACTGATGTGGTTGATTTTCAGTCCTGCTCATGTTCCTTCAACCCAAGGAAATCTCTGGGTGCCACAATCCATTCCTGAACAAATGAATACTCTCCTATCTTTTCCGGTGGCTGTGTATGTCAAGGCAGAAGTACCTTTTGTGGATAGAGGAAGAATTAAAGACTTCAGTTTCCAATGAAAGTTTTCTTGAGAGCGTTAGAAACAAACATGCCCTCTCCCTTTGGCAAATAATTCCATTTCTGATATGCTTCTTTATTTGCCACTATCAAAGAATCCCGAGAGGTGTAATGGAATCTAAGCAGAGATCACTCACCCAACGGAGGCCAGTCATTCTGTAGTGTGTGTATCTGTATTGTCTCACACAAGAATATTCTTTCTGTTGGGTATTGCTTCTGAATGGCTCTCATTAATTGTAGACATACAGCATAAAGAAGGGTCGCTTTTTAGGTTTCATTTTTTTTTGTTTCCAGTTTTTCTTTTCCTCAATGCTGGGAATGTAATCAGGGCCTTCTTCCTCTTCCACAGTGCTATACCCAGGCCAAAGCAGCTTGCTTTCATTCAAAGAGTAGGACTCCGAGGGCTCATGAGCCTTGAGAGTGACACACATGTGACATGGGAACAGAAGAAAGGATGACTTAGGGTCGGAAGGGGAACAGTGAGGAGGGAGAAGGTGTTAGGAAGAAAGTAGAGCATCTAAAAAAATGGCACAGTGCGACCACCAGTTTGTATTCTAACTCAAAATTAATTTCAGGAGCTCTGGAGGGATGACTCAGCCGCTATGAATGGGTGCTGCTCTTACAGAGGAGCCAAGTTCGGTTCCCAGTATCCCTGTCAGGTGTCCCACAATCACCCTAACTCCAGACAAGGATCTGAAACCCTCGTCTGAATTCCGAGATGTGCACTCGTGTGCACGTACCCGCTCACACACACACATGCGCTCATAATTTGAACCAATAGACGTGAACCTAAAACTTCAACTTCAGGGCCAGCAAAATGGTGACATGGATAAAAGCCACATAGTAGAAGGAGAGAACCGGCTCCCAAGGTCTGTCCACTGACCTCCATGCGTGCACCACAGAACCCCCCCCCCACACACACACACTCACACTCACACAAACAATTGAATGAGCAATTGAATGGATAAATAAATAAATATACAAAATTAAATTCAGTTAATTAATTTAAAAAGAAAATCCAGCAAAATGGCTCATTGGATAAAGGCGCTTGACACCAAGTTTGACGACTTGAGTTTGGAGCCTGGAACTTTAGAGCCATGGCTTCAAGTTGTTCTCTGAGCTTTCCACAGGCATCATGGGCTACACAGACAAGCATAGTCATGCACAAAGTAAGTAAATAAATAAATGTTAGAAAAAAATAAAAAGAATATTCTCTCTGTGTATATATATATATTACACAAGCATATGATATACTTTTTTATTTTATTTTTCTTTTCTTTTAATTAAAAATTTCCACCTCCTCCCCTCCTTCCATTTCCTTCCCCTATGATATATATTCTTTTTTTTTTTTTTTTTTTTGGTTTTTTCGAGACAGGGTTTCTCTGTGGCTTTGGAGCCTGTCCTGGAACTAGCTCTTGTAGACCAGGCTGGTCTCGAACTCACAGAGATCCGCCTGCCTCTGCCTCCCGAGTGCTGGGATTAAAGGCGTGCGCCACCACCGCCCGGCCATGATATATATTCTTATATGTGAATTTATATATGGTTATATATGTTTTATGTAGCAATTTAAATTGTTCTCTTCTGTAGAAACTGTTAAAATGTGTAGACCGGCATACTGTCTGAAGTGAAAACATCCTTTTGATAACGAAATTAGCAAAACTAGGTGAAAGACAGTCCTCACTCTTGGTCTGTGTGTGCTGAAAACAGTATCCATATATTCCTGATTAGGACTATACTCTGAGTATAGATTAGTTCCACAATAAAGGACTGTTTAGCAATATGACTCTGAAAACTTGTTTAAATTTTCACACACCTGACTGTATAATTCCACTTTGAAAACTGTGTGATAGCAAAGCAAAGATACTCGCAGACATGTATGTTTAATGATGTTTATTGAGACACTTCTGTGCTGACTTTTTTTTCAGCTTGACGTAAGCTAGAATCATTTTAGGAAGGACTCTCAATTAGGGCAAGCCTGTGGAGCATTTTTTTGATTACAGATTGACGTGGGAAGGCCCAGCCTCCTGTGGGTGGGGCCAAGCTAGGCAGGTGGTCCTGAGCTGTATTGGAAAGCAGGCTGAGCAAGCTGTGGAAAGAAAGGTAGTCACAGCCCTCCTCCGTGGCCTTTGCTTCAGTTCCTGCATCCAGGGTCCTGCCTTGAATTTCTACCCTGACTTCCCTTCATGATGGACACATGTGAGCCAAATATACCCTTTCCTACCCAACTTCCTTTTGGTTGTAGTGTTTAATCACTGTAATAAAAAATCTAATTAAGACATCTTTATAATAGCAAAAAGATCTTGTATATCCATAAAATGAAATCTTTTTGTGGCCATGTATTAATTTATATATTATAGAATGTATAGTGAGAAATGTTCTTTTTTCTTACTATGCTTTTGAAAAATATTTTATTAGTGTATATTTGTTGTATAAATCAATAGATTCCATGACTTTTTAAAGTGTATTTTCTATTTTGACTAAATTCACTCCCTATTACTCTCTTCTGATTCCTTCCCCACTCCACTTGTTCCCTTCTGCCTCCCAAACACCATCCTTTCTATTTTGATGCCATATATGTGTATATGTGTGTAAGGTATACATACATATATTCATATATATGTATAAATATATATGCTCTAGGCTCCACATACAAGAGAAAACTTCTATGTCTGAATTATTTTGCTTTATATGATTAGCTCCAATTCAGTTAATATTCCCATAAGTGACATAATTTTATTCTTGTTTTGAAGAATAAAACTCATTGTGTTTATGTATTTCACCTTCTTTACTAGTCCATATGCCAATGAGCATCTGGGCTGGCTCCATATATTGTGAATTCACTATTGTAAATAGTGGAATAGTCCAAGGATAAATGGGTGTGCAAGTATTTCTGGGTATGCTGATTGCATTCCTGCAGGTAGAGTCCCAGAAGTGGTAGATCTGGATCCATTTCAGTCCTTTGAGAAACTTACATACTCATTTCCACAGTAGCCCTGCCAGTCTACTTTCCCACCAGCAGCGTATGACTGCTTTGTCTCCCTATATCCTTGCAAACTTTTGTTGTCTGCTTTTTTATGATAACATTCTGATACTAGTCAGATGGAGTCTAGTTTTGATTTGCAGGAAAATATTCTTGATATAATGGTAAGTGAAAATTAGCCAACAATATTGTATAGAGTAGCATAGTCCTAATACATTTGTGTGCATTTACATGAATGTATTTTGGATTATTAATGCCTATATGTACATGGTGAGATTGTGACCAGTTTTTATTTCCTTCTTTACGCATATTCTTCCTATTTTACATATACTTCAGACTAGTGAGTGCACATCGAGTTTTTTAAAAACACATTTAAAAATTATTTTTAAGCATGTGTATTCACATGTCTGTATGCATGTGCATGTGAGTGCGGGTGCCTGTGGAGTCCAGAAGAGTGTGTCGTACCCTCTGAAGCTAGAATTACAGGTGATCGGGAGCTTCTGACATGGGTGCTTGGAACTCAAGTCAGGTCCTCTGCAAGAGCATTGCATGCTCTTAACCACCGAACCATCTCTCCAGCCCTACACGTTGCTTTTATAACCTGAACAAAAGATGTCAACCAGATCTCAGTGTTCGGAGGTGTCTGTGACTGTACACAACAGGTCCTTACTGGTGGGCACACTACTCTTTTGATACTGAGAGAAAATAGCCTGACCAAGTCAGCCAGTGGAAGAAAGAAGTGATTTTGGTTTCCAACTCCAGAAGGAGGAGCATCTCTGATGGCAGAAGGCATAGCTGCAAGCAGCAGCCATGGGAGCAGTAGCAGGAACCTGAAAACTCCTATCTTCAAACACAACGAGGAAGCAAGGAGAGCAAACAGGAAATGGCATGAAGCTTCTAACCTCCAAGTCCACCTTATTGACTCCAGCAAGCTCTGTTACCTCCCCGTAAAATGCCACCAACTGGGGACCAAGTAGTCAAATGCTGGAGATGGGGGTCGGAGAGGCACTTCTCATTCAAACCACTGTTGTGGGCATTGTTATTATGTATTATTATTATAGGCTGAAAACACACCCATTGGAGGCAAGTCCCACGGATGTAGATTTAAAGATATCCTTTGGTTGCAGTTCAGGAACATTTTGTATCCTGTGAGCTTAAATTCGACGGTCCAACTAAAATCCCAGAAAGCCCTTTCTGCCTAGCAAAAAGCAATGGATTTTCTTTTACTCAGGAGGGAAAACAAACAAACAAAACCACTCCTGCTCTCAAAGCGCCCAGAAAGTTCTGTCTCCGAAGGCTGGACTTCCCCTTTCCTATGAAATGTGACGCAGAGCCAAGTTCAGATATTCCATTCTTTTATACATGTGTCTGGTTGGCCCTTGCCTCCTCTCTCAGCCCACTGAATGGAGACTCCCACCATAAACATGCCTCGGGATGATTTTAGGGGGACTCTCATATGTGCTCATGAATAAATACTGACAATTTATTTCCACGTTGCTTCTGTGTTTTCTCTTCTTCCTATTCTCTGGGTCCAGCTTGTGTCTTCTGAGGGCTGTTGTGAACTAGGCATAGCTCTGTTTTCTGGGCAGAGTCGACACTTGTATTGTAGAATGTTGCATTTGGAAAACACGGTGCCACATCTACTGAGCATCAGCTGCTTCCACCAACTTCTCCAATCCACTCTGGAGCCTGCAGCTTGCTTTCTATGCTCCTGGTAACATCTTTTTCTAGACACCACAAAAGAGGGTTGGCTATCACTAACTAACCTGTGCCCAGAGAAGACACACCTTGGAGCCTAGGTGCAGAGGTCGACACAGATCCTTACGAAGGCTATACAAGGCACGAGAGATGGTTAGCTGAGAAAAAGACACTGCAACCTAGTCAGCCCTGCCACACAGCACAGATGTAATGTTGGATCCGTCTCCCGGGAGGCCACGACTATTGGATTCTAGCTAACTCACCTTAAAGGGCGTTGCTCTGACTCAGCTTTGGGGATGCCTAGAGCAGGTATCATAGGTACCATTTAGATTAGCGGTGACTTTGTTTGGTATGAAGTCCAGAAACAGCCCGACCCCTTTAAAGTCCACACCACAATGAAGACTCTGTCGCTTTAGTCACTGCCTTCTCCCCAGCCCCTAGCACAGAATCTGCGACAAAGCCGCTCTGAGGCTCAAGACAGGCCGGCATGTGCCATGATGATCATAGGTTTATGCAAAACAACTCTTTCCCTTTAAGTACAGTTTCTTTGGGACCAATAAGGCTGAGACACTGAACGCCTGTGACTATATCAAGAGAGAATTTCAAGTGGAAAACCTCTAGCCCCTGTTCAGCAAGGCCTCTCCTTGCATGTAGTGACAAAGGCTTCCTTCCTGGGCCAAGTGTGTATTGTACCTGCTTCTTCCAACCATCTCCCGGGAGCTCCTGAAAATTTCAATACAAATACACTTCTGCCAGGCCTGCCTAACCTGTTTCCCAGCCATGCCTGGGCATGTGTGGATGCCAGCGTTGACCCAGCTTCCTCTCTAGTAAAGACCCTCCCTCCCCGCAAATACATACGCAGTGCACACAGCCCCGTTGAATGCATTCCTAACCAGAACCAGGCACACACACGTCTGCTTACGCAGAGCCACAGCCACCCACTTCTCCATTCACATACATGCCATCACACAGAGTTACAGAGACGAGCATGCGTGTGCATGTTTCCAGACACGCCATGCGCGTTCCCACGCACAAGCACATGCCCAGAACAACTGTCTGACAGACTCGTAATTAGGTGGAGTCCTTTGCCAAGGAACTCGATTTCATTGTTCAGTCTGGAGCTTTGGACTGAACTCCCCCAAAGCTAAATCCACACACAGGACCCTCTAAGAGGGGAGGATTCTAGTCCATTTCAGCTACCCTGAAGGAGTATATCTGGAAGCTTGGCCCACTTCCCACTGTCATAACTGTCCCCTTCCCCGGCTAATACGTTCGCTCTCTGCTTTCTGCTTGAAGTATCAGTCAGGAATTTGTGGTTAAACCTCAAGTCTCTCAAAGCTGAGGCAGCCAGATGCATCCTGGCCTCGATGATAAATGAAATAAGAAAGTACGAGACAAGGCACAACATATAATGAGCTTGCTAAAAGCCACAAAGCATGGCTCCTTGGGTTCTGGGGGAGAACTGTTGAAAGCAGCGCCACTTAAATTAGGCCTTGACGGACGTGGAATGTGGCTACGCCAGGCCAGAGGTAGTAAATTCCAGAAAGGAGGGAGGTTCACGGAAGTCCAGAGCTGGGACAGAGGGATGAATACAGACTCTGTAATATTTCATATTTCAGATATTTGCAGCAAGGGGACTGCTGACATGGTAGGTTTGTGGAAGGTCATGCGGCCCTGCTAAGAAGATCCATTTTTCGCTTTGGAAAACCGAGCAGGCGAACTAGAGATTGCTGGACTTCCAAGTAAGATTGTAAGCTAGAAGCTACCTCTGAGTGAGACGGTGAAGGAGTCGTAAAGTGACAAATCAGACTTTGTCCCTAAGACAAGCAAAGGAAGAGCTTTCCATAGAAAGCCCCCAAGGAAGTAGGCAGACATGGAACAAGAGGCCTGGTGTGCTGAGAACTGCTTTGTGTAAAGTGAACTAAAGAGGCAATGGCCAAAGCCGGGGAGGAGGTCTGTTAGTGGGGTGCACGAGCCCCGGCAGCATTCAGTGACAGCGTGGGTGGGGTACATGGAGTCAGAAACAGAGAGATGATAGTCCAAGGGTATATAAGTGGCAGGTGGCAGCAAGAGACAAGATGGGGTGGGGGGGGAAGGAGATACTAAGGTCTAGGGAAGCGCTGGGAGGCATTTGTACAAGACAGACAGTTGAGATGCCATTGGCACTTTCCCATGATGCCTGTGACTGCGGAGTAGAAAAGGTTGGGAGGGGAAGAAGAGAGGCAGGCCAGGAAGATGTCACAATCATTATGCAAGACATGCTGGAGGCCTGGCCTAGGTGGTGCCTGTGGAAATTAGTGCAAGAGCTGTCGTACAGTGGATTTTGATGGCATCTGATGACAAACGCATTATGAAAGGTAGGTCATGCCAGTCAATCTCACTGAAGACTAGTGTTTGCTTTTCTATCAGGTTCAGCAGGATGGGGGTGGGGTATCATAGTCCCTTGGGGAACAAGGATACTTGTTCCTTACTCATAGCAAGAATAAAGACTTTGTGAGGAGCCTGAAACATTGCTGTCAGCCCAGAGGACACGGAGCTGATGCTTCT
Source organism: Chionomys nivalis (assembly GCF_950005125.1). Classification (NCBI taxonomy): domain Eukaryota; kingdom Metazoa; phylum Chordata; class Mammalia; order Rodentia; family Cricetidae; genus Chionomys; species Chionomys nivalis. Next base: position 123,449,215 of record NC_080112.1, on the reverse strand, counting down.
CCTAGTCCCCTCCGTTGCTTCCGGCACTGCCTCCCAAGCACAGCGAAAACTGCTGCCTGCTGAAGGAGCCTTGGGCTCTGAAGACATGAGGATGAACCTCTATGCATATTTTCACTCGCTTTCTAAACCAAAAGCCCCTTCGAAGCCTAGGAGAACTCAGTTATTCTCCTCAATGGAAAAATGAAGTCTCAGCCAGGTCAACGAACGACCCGCTCATCTGATTCAGTCTGGGTCACATCGAGAGCATGCTCTATCATCTCGATTAGTGTTGGACAACTCAGGGGCACACTCTAATCATGTGGTGAGTGTTCACTCTTTTAACACGGCTTGAATGAGATATGATTCATACCATGCAGTCTTCCCATTTAAACTGTCTAGTTCCAGAACGAATACACTCACAGATCGGGGCCGCCATCACCACAGTCCATGTCAGGGCATTTCATTTCCCCCCAAAGGAACACTAGTCCCCTGTATTGTCAACACCCCCGTCCCACCCAGCTCTCAGCACTCCGTCACTAATTAAATTCCCGACTCCAAGAGGTGAACAAGAAGCCAGAAGCACTTCAGTACACATTCACCAGCTAAGCCATCGCTCCTGGTGACACGCAGTTCTGGGGAAAGAAGGTTTGACTAGAACTTTCAAGGCCTGGAGCTCCTTTTATGATTTCACAACCAGAAATCAAGACGACAAATACCAAGGTTAGACTGTCAGTGTCCTCCAAAGGGACTGCTTCCACTGGCTGACAGTCACATTTCCTTCACCGGAATCTGGACAGACTTTGCATGTTAAAGAGTTCCTTCTGCGCACAGGCCAAGCCTGGAGAGAGGAAGTTGGGAGGCAGAGGGAACCAGGTGGAGATGCAACTTGGGTTTTGGCAAAATGCGTAGGGAGGGGAAATTGGCAGGAAGGAGTGTTTGCTTCTCTCGGGCCCCCTTGTGCCCTCAGGCAGTTCCTCCACTTTCCTGCATTGCTGGAGAGTGAGATCTGTTCTGCCTCTGCTGATAGGGGCCAGTGGGGGCGGAGACTGCCGGGGGAGGGTGGGGGTGGAGGGTGATGAGGGAGGTCAAAAAGACACATCCTGGATTTCGTCATCCCACCCCAGGAGAACGCTCCCTGTTTGGCCGGACTCTGGGCCTGGAGGTTTACAGCTGAGGATTCTCAGAGTATTGCCAGGAGTATGTTCACAGCAAAAACACATTGAATCCGTTGCTAATTATGAATTCTCCATCCACTTCGTATTGCTTCCAGGCAGTTTTCTCTGGCGACTGGTCTTCTTAATGCATTTTAAAAGAAGTGCCACACCTTTGAAATTTCAGCCATTTCAATTTTCAACGCGTGGTATATAGTTTAGAAGTGCACAAAATGAATTTGTGTACGCACATTACAGTTTTGACCTTGAAACGTGTTGCAGGGACAAGGAAACAATGACGGTTAGGTGATTGGTCTAGACGTGCACCACTGCTAGGCAGCAGAGAAAGCACTAGAACTGGGGTCTTCTGAAGACAGGCACTTTCTGAGATTAATCTCCAGTATACTCTAAAAAGCATCTATTTTTGTGATTAGGTTTATTTTCAAATGTCTCCATCTGCAACTATTAACAAGGGTAAAACATATTACTAAGATTCAGAAACCTGTTGAGTTAAAAAAAATTAGTTTGCAGTGGAGCTAATTGTAACGGTTGTTCACAAAACCTATTTTTTAAAAAAAAAAAAAAACCACTGGATTTATCGTAGAGAAGTTCTTATACGCTCACAAAGCATTTTATTACACTAACCTCCAGCTCGCTACTTCTTCCCTTAATGTGCCCCCTTCCATATTTGTGTCCAATTAAAACAATTAGCCAGGGAGTCCAATTACAGCGGCTCATATGCACACGGATGTAGGGTCATTCACTGGAGCATGGTGAACCTACGAGGGGCCACGACCACAAGGAAAATTGGTTCTTCCTCCTGAAGCAGCCATCAACTGCCAATGGCTCCTCAGCTAACCGAGGGACCTCGGTACTCCTCTCACCTCATTCTGAACTTTTTAACTGGCTTCATCTTCCGCAGGTCTTTTGCAGGAAACGAAAGCTACTGGGAGTTCATGGGTACCATGAGCAGGCCATGTCCGGAAGACAGCTTCTCTCAGCACTTCTCTGCATCCTCTGGCTCTCACAGTTTTTCCGAGCCCTCTTCTGAGATGTTCTTTAAGCACCAAGGGCTGAGCACTCGGCATCGTTCTTTTTTCTCAATATCTTAAGCAGTTTTGAGTCACTTTATCAATTGTTGTCATTGTGGGAGGTGGAGGGGGTAAGGCCTCTTTGAGTTGAGAAGAGCACAAATCTATGGGTATGACTATAAATATTTAGAAGACAGTTCGACAACCAAACCCTTTAGAAAAGCGAGAGTGGATTCAGCTCTGGGGCCTATGATCTCTCCAGCCATGCGATTTTGATCAGGTTTACAGCAGCAGGTATACATCCCTTCCTTGGAACAGTCTTCAAAGCCAACCAGAAAGCAGCTGGCTACCCTCAAAATAGTCATGATCCTATTGCACCCGTAGTCACGTGTTGACTGACAGGTCAGTATTGTAGCATGGCCCAGAGCTCGGTAAGACCACGGAAGATCTCCCCCAGTGGCCTGCAGAGCACCTTCTAGCCCCGTGAAAGCTAGCCAGCAGGAAGGAAGTTTCCTGGTCAGTTCCAGGTTGATGTCTTCGTGTCTAGCAATCCACAAAATATGTGAGTGTCTTGCCATCTAGTTATGGTGGGCAACCAAGAGCAATGGGAATAGCTTTCATTGTTTAGGGGCATTGAGGGGCCCCCTGGCCAATAACTTATAGGAATCTATCTCGCGTCTGAGATTTTTTTTTTTTAAGTTACCCCTTGTGTTCTGGAAACATCAACACCTACCCACCACCACAGGGCACTTCTTTTCAAACTAATGTTCTTTTTAATTATCTTACAAAATAATAGGTCTTCATTGGGATTTTTCATGCAACCTTAGTTTTAGTTAATCCAGAGCCTCCTCGCCCCATCTCTCTAGACCAATCCCGACTTAAACCCTTAATCCCTAGTATTTCCCTCCACACACACCCTTTTCATATAATGTGTTCTACTAAATCCTGCCCCATAAGGACCCTTCCCCTCCCCCTCACATAGACTCTGGCTTCCTGATTTCTACACACATCCAAGTTCAACATACAACATGTAAAATGTGAAGCTAAGATCCACATATGAAAAAGAGCACATGATGTTTATCTTTCTGGGCCTGGTTATCTCAGTATGCTGTTTTCCAGTCCCATTCATCTCTCTGAAAATTTTACAATTGTATTTTTTTTACAGTGAAGGAAATTTTATTGTGCATATGTGTTGCATTTTCATTACCAATTCATCAGTCAGTAGACATCTGTGGGGATTCCATTTCCTAGCTATTGTGAACATGGATATTCAAGTAACTCTGGAGTTAAGATACAGACTCCTTTGTAAATGTGCCCAGAAATATCTGGATCGTATGATAGTGCCTATACCAATTTACAGTCCCAAGCATAGTGGATAAAAGGTCCCCTTTTCTGACATCCTTAGCAGCATTGCTATCTGTATTCATGATAATAGTTATTCTGATTGAGATGAGGTAGAATCTCTAAGTAGTTTTAATTTGGATTTTCCTGATGACTAGTGATGTTGAATACTTTTTAAAGTGCTTATTAGATATTTGCAATTCTCCTTTTTAGAATTCTCTGTCAGTTGCAGAACCTGTTTTTGATTGAGTTCTTTTCTTGGTGTTTGGTTTCTTAAGTTGACTGTATAGTCCAGGTGCTAATCCTCAGTTGGATGTATAGCAGAAAAGATTTCTCTCCCATTCTGCAGGCTACCTCTTCACTTAAAGGATAGTTTCCTGTGCTGTCTGGGGACTTTTTTTTTAAACCTCACAAGGCCTTGTTTGTCAGTTTTTTGGGTTTTTTTTTTTTTTTTGGCCTTATTTCTTGACCAGGTGAGTTTCTATGTATCAAGTCTTTATCTATGCCTGTACCTTGAAACACATTCCATAGTTTTTCATCCAACACCTTCAGTTTTGTGTCTTATGCTGAGGTCCTTAATCCATTTGAGATGTGTTTTGTGCAGGAAGAGTAATAAGGATCTAGTTTCGTTCCTCTGCATGCAGATTATTTCCACAACACCATTTGATGAAGATGCTGTCTTTTCTCCAATTTTGGGGGATGGGAGGGCATCTTTGTTACAAATCAGATGGCTGTGAATGTGTGGTTATGTAATTGGTGTCTCTATTATACTTCACTGATGTATGTGTCTGTTTTTAGGACAGAGTACCTTGCTGTAATTATTACTAGAGGTCTGTACTATGACTTGAAATCAGGGATAGTGGTATCTACAGCAACACTTTTTATTGTTCAGGATTTTTGCCTAGCCTATTTTTTTTTTAATTTTTGCTTTGTGTGTGTATTTAGGCATAAAATTTTAATATTTTCAAATTAAGTAAAGAATTGCATTGAAATTTTGATGGGGATTGTATTGAAGTAGTGGATTGGTTTTGGTAGGCTGGCCTTTTTTACAGTGGTAATCCTACCAGTTCATCAGCATGTGAGGTCTTCCCAGTTCCTATTACCCTCTTAAATTTCTTTCTTCAGTACTTTAACCTTTCTATTATACCCGCCTTTCACTTCCTTGGTTAAAGTTATCCCAAGATATTTTGATTTATTTAGACTATTGTGAATGGGATTGTTTCCCTGCTTGATTTCTTGCTGTATTTGTTGTTAATGTTTGCATTTTAATAGAAATTGCTTTAGTCTCTTTCTATCATGGAGAGTTTTTCCCTTCAGCTATGGCAGATTACTTTGCTGGGTAGAGTTGTCTGGGTCAGTACTTCTTTATCTTTCAGCACTTCATCCCAAATCCTTCTGGCTTTAAAAATTTTAGTTGAATAATCTGGCATGATTTTGATGGGCATTTGGTGTTTCCCTCTGCTGCTTTCAAAAACACATTCTTTATTCTCTGTATTTATCTTTTAATTACGATATGATGGTAGAAGTTCTTTTCTAGTCTTGTCTAAATATCCCATTTCTGGATCGTCTTCTGTTTTCTTAGGGCTGGGAAATTTTGATATTATTCCTTCGAAAATGCTCTCTATGCCCTTAGAATGAAATTCTCCTCCTTTGATTTCTGTAATGTGTAGATTTGGTCTTTACAGAGTGTCATGTATATCTGAGAATTCCTCTAGTAGTTTATTATCTTCGTTCTTGCTGAATTGCTCCTGTTTCTCCACCTTGTCTTCAAGCTCAGATACTCTGTTCTCTCTCTGACGAATTCCATTGCTAAGACTTTTTACTGAGACTTTTATTTGACTTCCGATGTTCTTTATTTCAGTGGTTTTCCTTCAGTATTTCTCTCCTGTTGTTAGAGTCTGTAGTGGGGAGCTGTGGGCTGTGTTCCTGCCGCCCCAGCTCCTGGTCACCTGACTAGCTTATGCCCCGAAATAATAACACACAAACTGTATTCTTTTAAACACTGCTTGGCCCATTATATCTAGCCTCTTCTCAGCTAACTCTCGCACCTGGACTAGCCCATTTCTAATAATGTGTGTAGCACCCCAAGGTGCGCTTACCGGGAAGATTCTAGCCTATGTCCATCCTGGGTCGGAGCTTCATCGCATCTGCCCTGGAGAGGAGAGCATGGCGTCTGTCTCTGAGAGGAGCTGCCCTGCATCTGAGCTCACTTCCTCTTCCTCCCAGCATTCTGTTCTGTTTACTCCACCCACCTATGTTCTAACCTATGAGAGCCAAGCAGTTTCTTTATTTTTAACCAATGACCTTCCTCCATCAAGAGTCCCCTTTCATGTCATCCACCGCCTTCTTTATTTCATTCAGTTACTTGTATCTTTGAGCATACTTACAGCCATACTTTTGAGTTGTCTGTATGGGATTTCATCTAATTCACTCTCATTAGATTTGATAAGTTTTTAGCAGTTACGTTGTCTTGACTTTTTATAGTGGTTCTTATGTCACTGCATTGGGATTTATACACCTGGTGTTTTTTTTCAGTTTGGGGGCTATTTTTGTCAGCTTTATTCTTTCTGTTGTAGTATTTGCAATGTCCAAATAGTATTTGGATGTAGTTTATTTGACCTATTCATTCAAATAGGATTTGGATGTAGTGTATTTGAGCCTATGAAGTCATTCTCATCAAGATGCAAGAGGTAATATGAAGTATACTCAGATTTTAGTTAATAAGATTAGGAGTGAGAGGGAAGTATGGGTGGTAAGGATAAGAAATAAAGATTTAAAAAGGGAAAAAAGGAGGTGGGTAAAGTAGCTGGGAAAGGAAAGTTGGTGTACTAGTAGGGCTCAGAGATTTTAGAGACTTAAATCTACACAAGATGACAACAGAGAAGTGAAAGAGGAAGGGCTAAAAATAAAAGAAAGAAGGAAAGAAATAAGAATGAAGGGAATTATATGACTTTGGAGCGAAATGCACAGTGGAGAATTCCTTATAGTATAGCATTTGGGCAAACTTAAACAACAGCCCTAAACCTGATTGAGCAATATACGAACAAAATGAAGCCCATCATAAGACACATATCCAATAATGTAAATTAAATAATTGAAAATAAGAAATATAAAGATAGAGCTGCAGGAGATTAATGACTTCTGAGAAAGGGCTCCAGAGACAAGCCCCTTCAGATGAGAGCTAATCCCAAGAGGTCAGTCCTATACATGTATCCATATGAACAACACTAGCTGAACTCAGAACATTGTATTTATTAATTCAGATGTATATATATATACATCTGAATTAATAAATTATGTAACAATAACATTTAAAAAATAAGAGGCCATGAATTTGAGGAGTACAGAGGACATGGTAGGATTTGGAGTGAGGAGGAGTGAATAATATACAGTACTCATATATTAAATTCTCAGAAATTGAATTATATATGTGTGTATATAAACATACATACACACACATATATAGCACAACTTCTTATTGGTCTTAATAACAAAAACTAAGACTCAGATATTAGGGGGTGAAAGTGGAAGGATCAGAGAAGCCAGCTATTAGTTCTTACCTCTGCCAATGCTCAGACCAAAGGGGCGATCCTATCTCTACAGATCCTCAGACTGCTACTGTCTCTTAGCACTACCCGCAAACTGCTAGTCATTCTAGATTCTTCTTTCTCTTTCCTTGCCTGTCAAATTTGACTCCATCAGATATCCTACAGCCATTAGATTCTGTCCATCTCCCTTGCTATTGGTCTAGTCCACGCTGTGAAAGGGGTGGAGAGCGTCACCATAACGACATGACATTGAAGCTGACCTTTGAAAAAGTAAACTATTGTGATGTCATCTGTGTCACCCTGGGGAGAGCAATGGTGGCTTTGGGCTCTAGAAGTATCGGTGTGTCTTTTCCCTTCCCTTTCTGAGCAACTGCATGCCTGAGTCATTGGTAGTCAGGAGCAGGGTCCATGGAAGGTAACCTAGGGAGTGGAGCCGGTGTCTCTTCAGAGAGCTCTAGCATGGCAGAGACAGTCAGTGGGTACAGGGGATCAGAGTCTGAGGAGGGTTGGCGTGGGCTGGTCCTGTGTGAGGCTGCAGAGCCTGGAGAAGGTAGCAATTTTGTTTACACTTGAGTGAGGCAAACATCCATGAAGAGCAGCCTATTTTCGGTTATGAAATGGAAGTCCAAGCAGGATGAAGAAGGTCACAGAATACTTATTACAACAAAGAACGAAAGGGTAACGTTGGAGTGGGGAGGGCTGGAAGATACACCTTCCGGAGCAGGTAAACAGCAGCATCCTTGGTAGAACACACTGAAGTCACATGTTTCTTGTCCAAATATGGCAAAGAAGCTAGAGCCCCACAGCTTTAGTGACCTTGAGAAATATTTGTCACCTGCACTGGATAAAGAAGTGACTCAAGAGCCAGGTGAAGAGTCAGAGACAGCCCCTGTTCCAGGATGGGGAGAATGACAGGAAGGACTGGGAGATGAGGACTTGGGGGAGGCTGCGGCCACAATGTAAAATAAATAGATGAATTAAAAAGATGACTCCAAATAGGAGGAATCATACGTAATGACTGACTGCGTGGACTCTTCTAATATAACTGACATCCACAACGAATTAGAATTCTCATAGTGTTAATATCTGGAAACTCATACAAACATGGAAGAAAGGAAACCTTAAGGAAAGCAATTGACCTTGGTGGTGGTTGCACATGCCTTCAATCTCAGCACTCTGGAGGCAGAGGCAGGCAAACCAAACAGCAACAACAAGAAAAACATACTTATACACTTTTGGAGGATTTTATTCCACAGATAAGACTGATAATAACCTGATCCCTTCACATAAACCTGTAGTCTTCCTTCATCGCCGGTTATCCTTCATAATCAATTAAATATCTGTTGTTTCAGCTGGGTGGTGGTGGCGCATGCCTTTAATCCCAGCACTTGGGAGGCAGAGGCAGGAGGATCTCTGTGAGTTCGAGGCCAACCTTGTCTACAAAAGTTAGTTCCAGGACAGGAACCAAAAGCTACAGAGAAACCTTGTCTCAAAAGAACCAATATATATATATATATATATATATATATATATATATATATATATATATATCTGTTGTTTCTATTTAATGTCTGTAGACTGAACAGTACTATTATTGTCTTTTTGTGCCTGTTTTGTGTGTTGGTGAATACTTAGCATTTAATAAAGTGCCTGGCATATAGTTTTCAGTCCAAAAATATTGGTTAATTGCACAAACGGAAGAGGGAGGTGGAGAGGGAGGAGATAGGAAAAGGAGGAGGGAGGTGAGGAGAAGAAGGAGGGAGAGAGAGAGAGAGAGAGAGAGAGAGAGAGAGAGAGAGAGAGGGCTACATGTATGGAACAGAGACTAACAACTCTGCCAGGAGCCAATAGTGATGATAACTGTCCTGTCCACCCACCTGCTTTAGAGTCTGGCCCTGAGACAGGACCCGGATCCTCAGCAGAATCCTTTTCAGTGCTGGCACCCAAAGCAGGAGAAACTGGAGGACTGCCAGCAGGGAGAGCCAGCCTGAGAACTTGGCAGCCCTGTAGCATCTCTCAGAACTAGCATGCATCCGGATAAGACCATGACCACAGAAGTTGCCTTTGCTCCACAGCTCTTGGCAGTGAGTGAGACGTTGGCGCATCCCCTGGGTGTGAACTGTCATCAAGGGGCATCTCTCTTGTCTGACCTTCAGAGAGGAGGTCAGGACTGGGCCTCTGGAATCATTGAGGAGAGAGGCTCTTGGAGAGAAGGTATAGGGGGAAGTACTCCAGGTAGCAAGAGAAGGTAATGCAAATAGCTCCCCCATAGTCAACACTAAAACCATCTAAGTACTTTGATACTGTAGTGGGTAGAACCTCCTGGAAGACGGAAGTTGGAAGTTCAAGACTCCCCATTCATTAGTGAATGTGGATTTTTCCATGAGGCAATAAAGAGCCATTGCAACAGCCATTTTCCTGTGGGGTGATATTTTCCCTCTAGGTGTCATTGGGGAATAGTATAGGATGGGAAGGAGACCACATGGAATGATTTTAAAAGTTCATACTACAACAAGAGCTCTATCTAGGGTAGTGATTATCAAGAGACAGGCCAGGTAAGAGGCAGAGCTGTGGGCTGGACGCGAAGGGTAAAAAGCACAGGGACTTCTGGCAGATGGTGCTTTCATTGAGCTGGGCGTAAGCGGTATTCGTTTGGACAGGTTACATTTGAGAAGCCCACGTGCATCACCCTGGTAGAACTTCCAGTCAGTAATCAGATACTGGCTGTGGAGTTCAGGAAAGAGTCAAAGTTGTAGACAGACTTGGAAATCATTAGTCTGCAGTGGAATCCATGAGAACAAATGGGATCACCCACCTCCTGTGGAAATCTCCAGTGCTTGAAGGATGGTCATAGGGTGCTGGAGAAAGGAGCTCAGATGCTTTCCAAAATCAAGGAAGGGCAGAAGTTTTATTGCCTAGCCCCATGAAGGGTTTAAAACTTAGTAGACTACATGAATTACGGAGACAATTGAGAGCCTTTTCTGTGGCGCTGGGTATTGATCCCACAGCATCCCACATGCTGGGCAAGTGCTCTAGCCCTGAGCAATACCCTCAGTTCTCACTGAGTGCCTTTCTGAGGATTCCCCAGGGACATGGAAAAACAAAACATGACACCACTGAGATTCCAAAGGAGGTTTCAGCAATCTAAATCTATTCTTCCATAACTATGTATTTCAAAACTTTCAGACTTTCATGAGCAAATGTTTTCTTGTTTCAAAATCTAGGTTTCTCTGTGGAGGTGTCACTGGTAAACTGGCTTTCCTTTAGACTGAAGATCTAAATTGCCCATGTGAAGTCATTATTCCATTTGTTTGCTGTATTGTGCCCCCGAGAGATATATTGGAGGCCTACACTCCAGGTCTTTCAGAATTTGATTATATTTGGAAATGCATTTGTTATAGATGGAACCAAGTCAGAATAGAATCCTAATAGAGTGGTCCCATAAAGCCAAAGTGATGGTATCCTTGTAAGAAACAGAGAGAGACACAGAGAAAGGGGGAGTACAATGTGCAAGCCAAGACTAGAACGATGTGGGGCCTTCAAGCCAAGGAAGACCAAACACTAGCAGCCACCAGCAGAAGCCAGGTAGAGGCTAGGAAGGAATCCACTCAGTCTGTAAATGTGTGCTGTTTTAAGCCATCCATGTTGTGATACAATTCTTCTGTACCCACAGGTACCACACCCACAATTTTAATCTGCCATACATTGAACATCTCACAAAATAATTGTATCTATACGGAACGGGGATGGGCATTTTCTATTATAATCATTGCCTAAATGGTGCAGCATAAAGTTATTTAAAATGTATTTACATTGTTTGTGAATTAGAAATCACCCAGAGATAATGTGTCTAGTGGTTTGAATGAGAAATGTTCCCCCATAGGTTTGTGTGGTTGATCAAATGGTCTCCAGCTGGTGGTACTCTTTGGTGCTGTTGGGAAACCTTCATATGTGACCTTATTGGAGGAAGTATGTCACTAAATGCTGTGGGACAACAGTCTTATACCTTGTCAAATATATTGTATTGTTTTACTAAAATGCTGATTGGCCAGTTGCCAGGAAGGAAGTTTAAGCAGGGTGACAAGGCAGGAAGTAGAGGCAGGAAGATGAGAACAGGGGATTTCTGGGAAGAGGAAAGGGTCAGTTTGTAGTCATCACCCAGACACAGAGGAAGCAAGATGAGAATGCCTTGCTGATAAAAGGTACCAAACGACGTGGCTAACACAGACAAGAATTATGGGCTAATTTAAGATGTAAGAAAGAGTTAATGGGAAGCCTCAGCTAATAGGCCAACCAGTTTATAATTAATGTAGGCCTCTGTGTGTTTCTTTGGGAATGAACAGCTGCAGACCAGACGGGACTGAAACTACTGCCAACAACTCGAGTTTAAAGCTCTGCCCTACTTTAACTCTCTTTGCTTTGTTCTTGTGGTTGACACATGATTTCTCAGCTTCCTGCACTACCTGCCATACATTCTTGCTGCCATATCTCCCTTCTGTGATGGACTATTATCCCTTTGAAATCCAGAGCCAAAATAAGCATTTCTTCTGTAAGTTGCCTTGGCTATGGGGCTTTATCATTGTAGCCAAAAACACATACAGATGATCTAAGGTATATGGATATGCACAGGTTATACATGAAAGCTAGGCTATTTTACATAAGGAACTCAGGAATTCATAGATTTGATTGAGTACCCGAGGAGGATGCTGGAACAAATGCTCTGGGAGCACCTCTATCTATACTACCATCATTTCTTATAGTCCATGCTAGAAAATTTCTACAGTTGTCAAGTACAAAACGGTGATATTTCTCTAAGTCCTACCAATAGGGTAGAAAGTCACAAAGATGACTACTGTGGAGATCTCACTCAGACACAAACACCTGGCCACTGGGTAGAAGTGCCAAAAGTGTTGGTGGTGCTCTGAAGAGTTTAAGGGATCATTGCTCTTTGAGTGATCTAAACTACTTGAGACTGTAGTTCTTAAAACTTGAACAGGAAATCAAAATTGTTATCTTTGATTTTTTTCCAGCAAATCAAAACTAGATTGTCAGCCTAGGTAGAACTCTTCCAGAGATAATAAATAGCACCAACCACAAAATAATTAGAGGGAAAATGAAATGGGGTATGGTAGCAGCCTTTTTTCTTCTATTTCATTCTTGGGAATAGATTTTATTTTTACAGCAGCTTAAGGTTTGGAATGCAGAGAGCCTATGACATCACAGTATTGCTCTGCTAGCCTCTTATTGCTCACAGTTTCCTATGTATGTATGTGTGTGTGTTATATGCACAAATATGTGTGTAAATGTGTGCACACATGGAGACCTTACACCCTTGGGTAGATTCTCTCAATGAACCTGGAAGCCAGAAAATCCCAACCATTACCCCCCCCCCCAACACACAGACACAAAACATAATGCACTTGTAATCCTAGCACTATGTTGTGCACTGGAAATTTGAACTCAGGTCTTCACTCTATAAGCTGAGTCATCTCTTCAGCCTGATTGCCCTATTAGTAACATGATGCATTAGTATGGCACATGCTTTACAACTGGTGAATCAATATTGATACATTATTACTAACCAGTCCTTAGTTGGCATTAGTGTTTACTTAGTGTTAGACAGATCTATGAGGTTTCCCGTATACACAGTGCCATGTATCCCCCACTGCCATATCATTAAGAACAGATTTATTGCATGGAAAAGTCCTTGTGCTTTACCCATTCATCTTCTCTCCCCTCTCTCGGGATCCCTGATAACCACTTATCATTTATTGCCTCTGTATTTTTTTTTCCTTTTCTAAAGTACTACAAAGTTGGCTTAGTCTGTGGCTATTTTGGATTCCCAATATTCATGCAAGGTATTCATGTCTTCTTGTGGAGTTATAGTCTTCTGCTTCTCATGGTATTCTGCTGTTCCAGTATGCCAAGGTTTATTGCTACCTACTGAAGGAAAATTTTATTGTTTCTGAATTTTGGAATAAAGAGTCTGCAAACATTTGTTTGTGTGTTTTTATGTGAGCATAAAAAGTTTTAACTCACTGGAGCTAACAGCAAACAGCATAATAGCTGGATTGTGTGGTAAGAGCCTGTTCAGCTGTGTGGAACCTGCTGTTCTTTCAAAGTAACTAGTATTTTGCCTTTCTGCCAGATTTGAATGTTGATCCACACTCTTTTCAACACATGAGGTCAACAGTGGTTTGGATTTTAGATATTCTGATAGGAGCATCGTCATATCTTGCTTAAAAAATAAGCTTTTCAGGAATAAAGAGTTTAAAGCTAGAAATTGGCATCTCCAATACTCTAAAGATTTCCACACGGTGCAATTTTCCTTCATAAATATGTAAAACCTTTGGAATGTTACAAATAAGGGTTGCTTCAAACTCAAGTTTCAGCTTGAGAAGAAATGTGAAAGTGTGTTGGGAGCAGAGCAGTGATAACAGCCAGCCTGTTCCAGAGCTAGATTCAGGGCCCCATTTCCTGAGGTCAAGTGATTACCTAAGGCAGGTCTCTGCAATATCTAAACCATGCTTCCTTGCTATTCACCTTCTACACAACCTTCTACAACATCAAGATGGGATTTTCCCATTTCTCTTTCCTTGTTTCTGTCCATGATTTAAAATCTGCGTGTTTGCTGAGCATGTCGGCTCACACCCATGATGGTAGCACCTTAGAAGGCTGAGGCAGGAGGATCACTATGAGTTTGAGGGCAACATGGGATACACAGTATGTTCTAGGCCAGATGGAACTACAGAGTGAGACCCTATATCTTGGTTTGGGTTTCTATTGTTGTGAAGAGACACCATGACCATGGCAACTCTTATAAGGAAAACATTTAATTGAGGGAGTTTGCTTCCAGTTTCAGAAGTTCAGCCCATTATCATCATGGTATGCATCATGGCATACAGGCAGACATGGTGCTGGAGTAGTTGCTGAAAGGCCTACATCTTGTAGGCAACAGGAAGTTGACTGAGATGCTGGGCAGTATACTGAGCATAAAAAACCTCAAGCCTACCCCAACAATAGCACACTTCCTCCAACAAGGCCATACCCACTCCAACAAAGCCACACCTCCTAATAGTGCCACTCTCTGTGAGATTATGGGGCCAATGACATTTAAACTACCACACCCTATCTACGAAAAAAACCAAAATAATGCCACCCATCCCCAATAAAACAAAACTCCAGCAATTTGCTTTCATGTCTCCTAGGGTCTTGCTGGGCCTTTCCTTTATTCCATAGTCCCTCACTACCATGCCACACTTCAATTTTTCACCATCTGAACAGGAATATATACTAAATATATATGAATATATACTAAACTATTTTTTGACAGTCCTTGACAACATGCTTGATATGTGAGGTCTAGCCAGAGGGAGGCTTACAGTAAGTCAAAACAGTAGTCAGGGGCTGGGAATGGAGCCTATTTGGTACAGTGCTTGCCGACCATTTGCAAACGCCTGGACTGGGTCCCTAACACCACATAAACTGAGCATGCTTGTGCAAACCTGAAATTCCAACTCTGGGGAAGTGGAAACAAGAGGATGCGAAGGTCATAGACAGCCTCTGTTACATAGAAAAGTCAAGACCAACTTGGGCTTGAGAACCTCCAATGGGACTGTTCTTATGTGCCCCTCCATATACATGTACATGATTACATGATGAAAATATAAGAATAAATCTTAATAAATAATTGCATCCCTTTGAGCAGGGCTTATGCTGCAAACATTAATCTCTCTTTCCTGACTGGATGTTCAACACTTACACCATCATGCCTTCTCCACCATGCAGAAAGACCTGGGTTCCCTCCAGCACCACTTTAAACTGAGAGCAAGGGAAGATACCTGTAATTGAAGCATGCAGGAAGTGAAGGCCAAGGGCTCAGAGGTTTAAGGTCATCCTGCTGGAAGCCAGCTTGGAATGCATGAGAACTTCTGCCAAAAACAAAGCAAAACCAAACAAAGTGGTAAGTATCACGTGTTTTCTCCCATTTGTGGTACCTAGATTTTATAAAGGTATATAAAATCATATGTGTCTATGTGACAAAATAGAAAAGGAAGCTTCTAGGGACACAAAAAGGACTAATTGGGCATACAAATTAGGGGAAGGAACTATGAGAGGAGCAGGTTCAATGCATACTGTGTACTTCATGAAAATGAAGGTGAACATCATGTGCAATAAAAAATGTCAAGCAAAATTTTCAAAATGGTGGCCTGCTTAAAGTGGGGGGAAAAGAAGTTAGTGAACAGGGTTCTTCTTTCTAGTTTCCAAGGCTTAGTAGGCAACTGAGATTTTTTTGTTTTGTTTTGTTTTTTGTTTTTTGTTTTTCGAGACAGGGTTTCTCTGTGGTTTTGGAGCCTGTCCTGGAACTAGCTCTTGTAGACCAGGCTGGTCTCAAACTCACAGAGATCCACCTGCCTCTGCCTCCCAAGTGCTGGGATTAAAGGCGTGCGCCACCACCGCCCGGCACAACTGAGATTTTGTATCTTTTCTGTAATAGACATTGTTCGCTCGGTGTGCTCAGAGAGGGTATTGTGTCTTCTCAAAGACTGATCATCTGTCCATTATGGTCATACTTTGAATCTTCAGAAACAGTTGTTGTATCGGCAAACGGGATTAGAGGGAGCTTTACCAAGTCCTGTTATGTAATTTCCTGTTGGGTCTAAAAGTGGCTGATCCCTTGGTTAAAAGTAGACAAGGGCAGAAGTGGTTGGGTTTTCCTGTGTGGTCATAGATTTTTGTCCTTAATATAGTCTCATATTAGTTCCTTTCCCCCTTGCTGTGCTCAAATATTTAAGGAAAGCAACTCCAGGAAGCAAGGGTTGACTTTGATTCACGTCATCATGGTGGAGAAGGCATGATGGTGTAAGTGTTGAACATCCAGTCAGGAAAGAGAGATTAATGTTTGCACTCAGCTTCTTTTCTCCTTTTTATTCCCTCTGGGACCCCAGCCCATATGTTAGGAGCATCTTCCTACCTCAGTTAATCCTTTCTGGAAACATCCTTATGTATTCATAGCAGCGTGTTTCCATGGAGAGTCTAAATCCACTCAAGTTGATAATACAGATGAACCATCCTGTGCTCCTTCTGGTTTTGTCATCTCCTGCTTTTCAGAATGTGAGTGAACCAGAAGCCATGCCATGCCCACCATGTACTCAAAGGATGACCTAAGGATGACCTACAAAAACCACCTCAACTTCTTTGTCATCCATCCATACCTTTTCCTTGAGGTCTGGAATTTCTCCTTTTCCCTTGCCTTGACTGCCTTTCCCTTACACTTCCCATAACACCCTATTTCGTGCTGACTCAATCCTACTTATCAGTTTTCCTGTTGTCCTCAGGAGCCTTTTTCCTTTCATCCTCGTTAAAGCCATTAACATTGACCTTCCTTCCCTCCGTGCTTGAAAGTCACCCGTTCCGACTGCCATGCTCATTTTCCTTTTGTCTTTATACGTTCTCCCCTGCAACCGCATTCCTCTAAAGTGGTAGTTCTCAACCTGTGGGTTGCGACTACTTTGGGGGTCAAATGACCCTTTCACAGGAATCACCTAAAACCGTCAGAAAACACAAATATTTACATTACAATTCACAACAGTAGAATTGTATGGTTGAGGGTCGTCACAGCTTGAGGAACTTGTATTAAAGGGTTGCAGCCTTAGGAAGACTGAGAACCACTGCTTTGAATGCTTCTACTGCTGCTTCAGTAATGATACTTTCAAATATGTATGGCTGGTATAGCATTTTGCTCTGGACTACTCGTTCTCCAGTGTATCTTTGTATGCACATCTTCATGCAGACATCCCAATGGCTCCTAAAGCTCAAGAAACCTCAAACTGACCCCCCCCCCCCGCCGCCTCCCTTTCAGTTCTACGACCCTCACTTTATCTGGGCCGGTTGCATCGCTTGAGCAGTCAATAGCCTCACTGTATTCTCATACTTCCCCTGCAAAAAGATAAGTTGTTGCTGTAGTGACAGTCACAGTACTCTGTACCAAAGCCTTCAGTTCCTCCCACTGCACAAGCAAATTCAATGTAAACTCTGCCCTGACATTTATGTCTTTTCTCCAAACGACTCCAACCTATCATTACTGCCTCTCTTGCTACTTTAATGCTCACCAACTGGTACCCAAGAACCCAGTAAGACAACACATTTGTCTGAGCTAGGATTTCTATTGCTGTGAAGAGACACCATGACCATGGCAACTCTTATAAAAGAAAACATTTACTTGGGGCTGACTTACAGGTTCAGAGATTTAGTCCACTGGCATCATGGTAGGAAGCATGGCAGCATACAGGCAGAGACATGGTTCTAGAGAAAGAGCCCAAGAGTTCTACGTCTGAATCAGTAGGCAGTAGGAATAGAGAATGACTCTGGGCCTGGGTTGAGCATCTGAAACCTTGATGGAGGTGGGTCTTGTATTAATCGGTTGCTTTCATTGGTTAATTAATAAAAAAAAACTGCCTAGGCCCACTTGATAGACCAACCCTTAGGTGGGTGGAGTAAATAGACAGAATGCTGGGAGAAAAAAGCCGAGTCACGAGTCGCCATGATTCTCCCACTCCAGACAGACACAGGTTAAGATCTTTCCTGGTAAGCCAGCTCGTGGTACTACACAAAATATTAAAAATGGGTTAGATCAATATGTAAGAGGCTGGAACTAATGGGCCAGACAGTGATTGAAAGAATACAGTTTCCATGTAATTATTTTGGGTAAAGCCATCGGGTGCCGGGAACTTAGCCCGCTGCTCTTATTTCAACAAAACCTCAAATCCCACCCCCCAGTGACATACTTCCTCCAACAAGACCACACCTACTCTAACAAGATCCCGCTAATAGTACCACTCCCTATGAGCCTAAGGTACTTTTTTTTTTATTAAAATCATAGCGTTTGTGCTGTATGGGGTTTTCTTTGCCAACTTGAAACAAGCTAGAGTCATCTGAGAGAAGAAGGTACTTCGTTTGAGAAAATGCCTCCATAAAACTGACTTGCAGGCAAGCCTGTGAGGCATTTTCTTAATTGATAATTGATGTGGCAGGGCCCAGCCCAATGTGGCTTGTGCCATCCCTGGGTAGGTGGCCCTGGGTATATAAGAAAGCAGGGGAGTAAGTCAGTGTAAACAGCGAACCTCCATGGCCTCTGCTTCAGTTCCTGCTTCCGGGTTCCTGCCTTGAGTTCCTGCCCTGATCTCTGATGATATATTGTGACCTGAGAGGTGTAAAATGAAATAAATCATCTCCTCTCTGCGTGGTGGTAAACATTTCTTTGAGTCCTAACACTCTGCAAGTTGCTGTTGACTGTGGTGTTTTATCATCTCTATAGAAACCCCAAGATGACAGCATTCTGCTCATTTTGATCTCCATGCCCCCTTTTCTGATTCTCCCTCTATCTAAAATGCCCCTTTTGGCAGGATGGTGTATTACATACCATAATCACTAGTAGTCAAGAGACTGAGACAGGCGGATCTCTGCGAGTCCAAGGCCAGCCTGGTCTATAAGAGCTAGTTCCAGGACAGGCTCCAAAACCCTATCTCGAAAAACCAAAAAAGAGAGAGAAAGAGAGAGAGAGAGAGAGAGAGAGAGAGAGAGAGAGAGAGAGAGAGAGAGAGAGAGAGAAAGAGAGAGAGAGAAATACAAAGGAAAGAAACTGAGGCGGAAGGATTAAGGTTTTTTTTTTTGGCTTTTTTTTTTTTTTTTGAGACAGGATTTCTCTGTAGCTTTAGAGCCTGTGCTGGAACTCGCTCTTGTAAACCAGGCTGGCTTTGAACTCCCAGAGATCCACCTGCCTCTGCCTACTGAGGGCTGGTATTAAAGGTGTGCACCACCACCGCCCGGCTTGAGGCACGTTTTTTAAAAACTCCAAACGAACAAACAAACAAACAAAAGACCCCAAATCTAAACGAAAACAATAATCTCTATCTGCCACAGCAAAATAATTGCCATGCTTCCAAGCCTGTTTTGATTATCAACTCCCCTATGGCGTTTTTCTTGATCTCTTAACCAAATATGCCTTTTACTCACTTGGATTTTTTGGGAAGTGCCATGGTTATAGCTGAGAGCACATGTTGTTGGACCAGCACTTCCCCTTCTTCCTTAATAATACCTGATGCCTTAAAGCTAGGCACATGACCACCTTGAATTGCTTGTATTTTCTAGCATCACCTGGGAGTAGCTCTGACCAATTAGAATATAAGCAAAAGTTGATGCACATAACTTCAGGGAAACATTCTTAAAGGTAAAAGGGCATGCAATTCTTCCCTTATTCCTGATGGCCGGAAAAGGAAAATGTGGCTGGAACCCTAAATATCATCTTTGACTATAAAGGGACTTTTGAAAATGAACAGTGTACATGGCAAAAAACCATCACAACGAAAGGCATAGGGGAGTTGGCTGCAAAGGTTCTCAGCAGCTAAAAGTGATTGCTGCTCTTGAAGAGGGTAGGAGTTAGGTTCCCAGCACCCGGGTCAAGCAGCTCACAAGCTCCTGGAAATCCTCTTCTGAACTCTGCACACACACTCTCACCCATAAATAAAAAATGCTAAAACACGGTTCATTTAGAAAAACAAAGAAGGAGGTCAATCTGTAGCATGCAGATATTTGGTTACCACCTCGATGATAGAGTTTTGCTTTGTTTTTCTTTCCTGTGTATCTAGGCTTCTTTCCTGGCCGAAGTCTTTTATTTCTTGCCTCTCGATGTACACCTTCATCCACTGTCCCAGTCATTATAAAGTGTCAGTGTACCTTCTTTGTTTTTAAGAATTATTGAAGTTGAAACGGAAATGAAGTTCTGTTGTCTGGGGGCTAGGGTTAGGGCGTGGCTAGGGTTAGGGCGGAGCTAGGGTTGGGGAAAGGCCAGGGTTCCGGGGCCCTAGGGTTCCGCCAGGGCTAGGGTTGGGGCGGGGCTAGGGTTAGGGCGGGGCTAGGGTTGTTTGTTTTTGAGACGGAGTCTGACTCTATAATGCAAGCTTCCCTTGAACTCGGTAAGTAGGATTCACCGGCCATGTGCTTGCAACCATTGGCCTTGCCTCTGCCTCCCAAGCTCTCTGCTTATTGGCCGGAACTCCATGCGTTCTCTTACAGCTGAAGTCTCGCCTCAATTCTCAAGAGCTACCCCATAGGTTGTGAAAAATGGATGAATTCATACATACAAACTGGTAGAACAATAAATGGCACATATCAGTGCCCCTTAGTAACAAAACTTCATATCATAAATTGTATTACCTTTTGGGAGGCAAAACAGAGGCCTGCCCTCATCACACTATGGTCTACTGGGGAAGACAGACCTATTAGGAGCAAAAAGAACATCTATCCTAGTTCGGGGAGTCAAGCTAGAATGGAACAGCAGTGACAATTATACTGAGGCCTGGGGATTGAGTAAACTTGCCTGGGGAAGAGTGCTGGACAGATGGGAGGAGGGTGGAAAAGCCCAGGTATTCCGGTGGTCTCTGGCGGGGCTCAGATGCTCGGCCTGTTGGACAGCATTCCTTGGAGCCGCTGCAGCTGCCTACAGGGAAGGACAGCTTGTAAGTGATAAAGAAGGATCTGAAGGGCCTGGGACGGGAAAATACCAAGAACTTGGCATTTGGAGACAAATCTTCTAATCCCCTTGGAAATTGCAGGGCAGAGCGGCACTGACCAGAGGGAAACTGCCCACCGCAGACTTCATTGTGTCAAGGCAGGTTAACGCACCCTGGGTGACGTTCTGGCAAGAAAACTCAAGCAAGAATCGTGTAGAAGTGGCCAAATTGCTTTTGCAGCTCAATTTTCAAAGGTCCGTGAATACTTACGAATCCATATTTGCTGTGTTATGTGAAGGGCTGAGTTAAGAGACCTCAACTGCTCCAGTGTATTCCTGGCGTGCACAACCTTAAATTAGAGGGGCTAAATAAAGCTGTGGCCTGCCCTTCCTGAAAGTTTGCCAGCCACTGATACAGATCATGTAGACATGGGGCCTCTTCTGGACTGATCTCCCGTCGGACATTAGGACTTACTTTCGGGCTCAAATCTCTGACATCAACCCCTCATTTTAGTCGTGTATCTCATTTTCAGAGCCATAAAGGGCCAGGGGCCTTCAGGGAGCAGGGCTTGTGTCCTCAGCATGCCAAAGGGTTTCTTCTGGTGTAGAAAATGGATGATTGATTCCTGGTTCCACACAACCTGCCTCACATGGTTCTTTTCTTTTGCATAGCCCAGGAATCTTCATGGCTTGCAGAGGTGCCCTTTGACTCTTGAGAAACATCTGAAGCCTTCCTTGAGTTTGGCATCAGTAAACACTTCAGACCTCCCAGGCAGCTCAAAGTCATGCTCCACATCACCTTGTTTGGAAACATCACCATCTGCTGGATTCCACTGCATGTGCTCTCAAAGACTTGCCTGTGTTCTGCCAATTGAGGGCATCCCTGACTTGCTGTTTCTGCTGTACACTGACTCGGGGATGGGTATTTGAGGAAACCAGAGCTGGGGCGGGGGTGGGCAAAAAGGACGAAATCCGCTGTGCCTGGAGTGTCTAAGCTGAAGTGTTGAGTTGGCTTCTTCAGCAGCACACTGAGATCCCCTAAATTCCTTGTTCTAATGTTATCAAATTTGGGGGGTCACAACCTATGTCCCAAGTTAGCTCTAGCCACACCAAAGGGGCCAAATTAAAGAAGAAAGTCAGGGAAAGGAGATTTATTCAATGTGGCTGCACTGAGAAAAGGGATGAAGGGATCTAAGAAGCCTTCCACCTCTCACCCCCAAATCTATCTTTAGGGTTACAAAGTGAAATTAAAGTTTAAATAGAGGACCACACATATATACATCTAAGGAGTCTCAGTCAAGATAAGGTGTGGTCCCGCTACCTATCCCTGTCTGGCCTTCAGCTTCATTCTCTAAGGTGATCTGAGGAGTTGTTAGATATATGTGAAGTCTCATTCTAGGAGACAAGTTTCCCTCTTAGCTAGAGACTTTTCCTTCTTTCAGCCTGAGATTCGTAGGAAATCCCCTTTCTTAGGGATTCATTGTTTTCCATATTGTGATAGTCATATTGAGAAACCCGAGTTTCTCTTTAGAATATCTTCATTTCTGTCAGGCCCATTACACTAAACAATCTCACTGTGCTACTGACAACCTGGATTGCCTCTGCAGAGACCATGGGACATTTTCAAAGGATAGAAACGACCTAATTGCTACCCTTTGCTTCATAGGAGACTGAAATTCAGTCTCTGGAATCTGGCAAGAGGCTGAGCTGTCTTCTTAGCATGCTCCATCCCAGGAACGTCCCTCAGGTCAAGGAACTGAGGGGGCAGCATAGCTGGAAATCCTTCCGCCCTTACTTTAGCTAAGGCATGAACAGAGTGTCTAAGATACTGCTTTTGCTAGTGGCAGCATAAGGAACAGAAACACAACATACTCTACCCTAGTGGGAACAAAATATCTGGGCTTTTGAGTCAAGACTTAGACTCAAATCCCTGCTTTGCCACACCCACCTCCACTCTGCTCCACTTGTCTGGTTCTGATATCCTGTCTCCCTGGTTGTACAGTGAGATAACTCTAAAACCTAGTTTCTTCAGTCACGACACAAGAAGGTGATTTTGTTACAACCAACCCCTTCTAACTCATTGGAAAAGACAAGCTTTTAATTTATTTAGGGCCTTGCTGTATTGTTTTATTTTGAGACTGAGTCTCATGTCGTACAGGCTGGCTTCCAACTTAACTTGCTATATAGCTGAACATAACTTTCGATATCTGAGCCTTTTGCCTCTGCCTCCTGAGTGCTGGGATTATAGGTGAACCACCACACCCTAATTATACTCTGCTAGGTATTAAACCCAGGGCTTTGTGTGTGTTAGCTATATGTTTGGTAGCAACTGAGCTACATGTCCAGCCCCAGCTGAAATTTTTTAATTTGGCAATTTCATACATGTATACAATGTGTTCTGATTAAGCTCTCTCTTCGTAACTTGTTTTATCTCCCTCCTACCCTTTCTAGCCCCTCCCTTCCTTATCACTAGTACTTTTTCCAGATCTATAATTTTTGTTTTGATTTTGTGACATAGCTTCTAGCTTAACCAAGGCCAACTGTATAACTAGTCAATTGGAACTACCTACAGGAAGCTGGAGGGGTAGGTCATCTGTGGGTGCCCAAATGAAGGTAAATTGTTCCTACTCCCTAAATCTGTCAATATTCAATGGTCTAGCAGTGAAGGGCAGGGCTCCCTGAGGCCCCTTCATTCATGCCTAACTGTTGGCAGGCCTGTTTTGTGCCTTCCCAGTGCAGGCATCTATAGCTGCTGTGAGTTTTTAATTGTAGTTCTCGTGTTTTGCCCTGGAGATGATGTTTTGCATTATCTTCCAGATCTTACGTTCTGTCTGTTCCCTCTTCTGCAATATTCCTTAAGTGTTAGATGGGATGTTGTGAATGTCTTGTTTAGGGCTGGGTTCTCAGGCATCAATTATCCTCAGCATCTAGGGCAGCTGAGTCTGCATTCACTACCATTCACTACAAAGAAAAGCTTCTCTGATTAAGGTTGAGATATAAACACAGATATTTTAGACAGCAGTTTGGTATGGGAGGTCTTTCTGTCTATGTGTTCCTTTTATTGGTTAATGAACAAAGAAACTGCCTTGACCTGATAGGGTAGAACTTAGGTAGGCAAGGAAGACTAAACTGAATGCTGGGAGAAAGAAGGGTGGAGTCAGAGGAGAGGCCATGTGGAACCACTGCCAGAGTCAGACATGCCGAAACTAAGCCACTATCACATGGCGATATACAGATTACTAGAGATGGGTTAAATTAAGATGCTGGAGTTAGCCAATAAGAAGCTAGAGCTAACAGGCCAAGCAGTGATTTAATTAATACAGTTTCTGTGTGATTATTTCAGGTCTAAGCTAGCTGGGTGGCCAGGAACCAACAAACAGCC
The DNA here is from genome assembly GCF_950005125.1 of Chionomys nivalis. NCBI lineage: Eukaryota > Metazoa > Chordata > Mammalia > Rodentia > Cricetidae > Chionomys > Chionomys nivalis. The sequence continues at coordinate 123,425,273 of NC_080112.1, read as the reverse complement.
TCCGCCAAGGGCAGTTTGATGGTGTATCAGTTTAACTAAACAACAGTAGTAAGTTCCCCACTAGAGCCTATGACCTCCCTGTCACATAGTTAATTTCTTTCAAATTGTTTTATTTTATGTGTATGTTTATTTTGTCTTCATAGACAGGTGTGTGTGTGTGTGTGTGTGTGTGTGTGTGTGTGTGAAGTCACCATGTGGTTGCTGGGGATCAAACCAAGATCTATTGGAAAAGCAGTGAGTGCTCTCAAAAGCTAGCTTTTCCCCTAACCAGATGCTTTGGGCTGACTTTACAGTGCCATGTGTGGTTTCCATCTCTGGAGTAGGCCTCAAATCCATGCAGCGCTTACTCTCAGAGTGGTTGTGCCACACCTGCTGAGCTTGGCACACATTGCGTGACAACTTGGTACTGAAGTTCATGGGGTTCACAACTGGGTCTTTCCTCTCTTAGCAGCCTGTATAGCACCTTCTAGTGTTACAAAAGCTAGGTAGCAGGGAGGATATTTCCTCAGTTCTGGCTTCTTTTCTCTGTATCATGCAACCATAATGTGAGCTATCATCAACAATGAAATCCTCTAGTTATGGTGTGCAACCAGGAGGAATAGAAAAAGCTTGCATTATTTGGGGGTCTCTGGGACCCCCCTGACAAATAACTCATAAATAAGGTGGTGCCTCAGCATTGCTCCTGCTTTAGAATAAGCAAGAAAAATATCGATGTAACATCCAACAAAATGAAGTCTTTTTGGAGTCAAAAGATTTTTATCTAAAGTATGGATCTGTATTCGAGCTGTCTTATTTCCTTATTGAGCTTTCTCAAATTTGAGTACCTTGTAGGTTGCAGTGTCTTTTGTTTTGCTAAATGGACTATCTCTTAGAATACAAATATTTAAAGGGTTGAAGAGTAAGAAAACTAGCTGCACATAATGATGACCTGAGTTCAGATCCTAGCAGCAACATAACAAGCTGGGTGTGGCCTCAAATACCTGTATCCCCAGTGCTGGCTAGGGTGTGGAGGGCAGAGACAAGATCACTGGGATGTGCTGGCCAATAGCCTAGATCTAGGCTCAGTAAGAGACCATATCTAAAAGGAATAGAGTAGAAAATGGTTAGAGCAGGATGCCCACCATCCTCCTCTGGGCTCTGCATGTGCATGCTTGCACACTTATGTGTACTCACCCCAAGCATGCTCACATGGCACTCACAGAGGCAGAGAAAGAAATGAACTCAAATTTTGAAATAAAGATAAGCACAAAGACACAAAATTAGAGCGAGGCTGGGGCTGGAGGAAGAAAAGGAGGACTGGGTGTGGCTCCCACTAGAATGCAGGCTCTAGAACAGAAAAGCATCTTCCTTTTTTGACTCAATGCTGGCTGCATCCTGACCACTACACTAATGCCACCCATTGATAGGACTCCACAGCCACTTTGAATGATGGATGGATAAATGACAACACATAAGGAAAAGCCGGCATACAAAAAGCAGCTGAATATATCTTGGGGTCTTCCTGACTAAATCCCTGCAGGAAAATCATTGACAGTGTTGGAGTGAGAAAACGAATTCCAGCCTGAAAAAAGACTCATGCCCTCTATGATCACCTATCTGCCTTAGTATTGTCTACTAAGGGAATCCCTTGTGTACTAATGTCCTATCTAAGAGGGATAGGTATATATTGGGAGGTCAACTGTACAAAGAAGAAGAAGAAGAAGACAACAGTAACTTTGGCCTCACGGAGCCTTTCCCACTTTTTCAAACAAACATCTTGGCCAAGTAGCACAGTTTGCAAAAGTCACACTGAGCACCCAGTGAAAAACAAACGCACAGCACAGTTGAGCAAGCACCCGCTTCAATGATAACATCTCAGCAAAGACAAGCAACATGCTTGCTCCATTGTCAGCAAATCATATTGGAGATTTGGGTAGTTAAAGTTAAGAAGCAGCGTGATGGAAGTGCACAAAGAAAGTTTTCTGTCACCAGGGCCCAGATTCTGTTTGCTAGATTGGATGACATTTGGAGGAAGAAGCACCTGTGTTTTCGCTTGTCCTTTTGCAAGCCCATCTTCCTGCCTTATTTTTTCCTTTTTAATTATTATCTCATATATTACATCCCAACCGCAATTTCCTCTCCCTCCTCTTTTCCCAGCCCCTCTCCCTTCTTTCCCTGTCCCCAGATCCACTTCTCCTCCATTTCCCTTCAGAAAGGAGCAGGCCTCTCAGGGAGGGATATCAACTAAACACGGCATATCAAATTATAAGTCTAGACACAAAGCCTCATATCAAGGCTGGGTGAGCCAACCCAGTGGGAGAAAAAGGGTCCCAAAAGAAGGCAAAAGAAGCCATAAGCCTCTGTCCCCACTGCTTGGTGATGCACAGGGACACAAAGCTGCAAAACCACAATGTATATGCAGATGACCTAGGTTAGTCTCATGCAGGCCCCCTGATTATTGGTTTAGTCTCCGTGAGCCCCTATAAGCCACGGTTAAATGATTCTGTGGGTCATTTTCTTGCTGTGTCGTTGATACCTCTGGATCTTAAAATCCTTCCTTCCTTTTTTCCTTAGGATTCCATGAACTCCACCTAATGTTTGACGGTGAGTCTCTGCATCTGCTCCCATCAGTTTCTAGATGAAGCCTTTCTGACAGCGACTATGCTAGGCTCCAGTCTACAAGTATAGCAGAGTACCATTGGAAATCATTTCATCGACTGTTTTTGTTTTGTTTTGTCTTTCTTGCCAGATGTGCTTGTTTCTATCCTAGGTCTCTGGACCATCCAGCCTCTGGTTCCTGGCCCTCCAGACAGTGTCAGGCCTGGGCTCCCTCTCTTGGCAGTCATTGTTTGATCACTCCCACCAGTTCTGCACCACCATTATACCAGCACATCTTGAAGGCAGGACAAATGGTATGTCAAAGGTTTTGTACCTGGGCTGGTGTCCCAATCCCTCCACTGGAAGCCTTGCCTGGTCACAGAAGATGTCCAGTCAAGGTTCCATATCCCCCAATTATGAGTTTTCTCTAAGGTTACCGCCATAGAATCCTCGGAGCTTCCATTGCACTGTTTCTTCCTTTCCCTCAAAATGCTCTCCGATTTCAGTTGTCTTTCCTAGTACTCTCTCCTCCCGCACTCCTCACCTATTCCCTCCTGTTCCCATCCCCACCTACCCCTAGTCCACCCGAGAAATCTATTGACATCAGCCTACAAAATGGGAAAAGTTTTTTTTTTTTATCAAGTCCATATCTGACAGAGGGCTAATATCCGAGACATATAAAGAACTCAAGAAACTAGACATCAAGAAACCAAATAACCAAATTGAAAACTGGGTTCAGACATAAACAGAGAATTCTCAACAGAGGAATCTCGAATTGCTGACAAATACTTTAAAAAATTTCAACATCCTTAGCCAATAGGGAAATGCATATTGAAATGACTCTGAGAGTCCATCTTAATACCCGTAGAATGACTAAGATCAAAATCACAAGTGAAAGCTCATGTTGTTGAAGATATGGAACAAGGGGAACACTCCTCCATTGCTGGTGAGAGTGTAAACCTGTATAGCCACTTTGGAAATCAATATGGTGGTTACTCAGAAAATTGGGACTTGAGCTATCCTGACCCAGTTAGACCACTCTTGGGCACATACCCAAAGGATGCTCCATGCTACCACAAGGACACTTGCTCAACCATGTTTACAGCAGCTTTATTCGTAACAGCCAGAAACTGGAAGAAACCTAGATGTCCCTCAACTGAAGAATAAAGAATATGCGGTACATTTACACAATGGAGTATTACTTAGCTGTTAAAAATGACATCAGGAAATTTGCCAGCAAATGGATGGAACTAGAAAAAAATTCATCCTGAGTGATATAACTCAGACCCATAAAGCCAAGCATAGTATGTACTCACTTATAAGTGGAAATTAGCTGTAAAGTACAGGATAACCACAATCCACAGACCCACAGAGTCTAAGTAATAAGGAGGGCTTGGGGGAAGTGTATAGATCTCCCACCTTATCATCTAAAAGTCATACCAATACTGTAGGCTGTGTAAAGGAAGTGAACGTAATTGGGTGATCAACAGAAAACCTGCAACATGGGAAATGACCAAAACTTGTCTTTGCTTTTTGTTGTTGTTATTGTTCCTGCAAAAGTCCAAGACAAGTCATTAAGAGACAAGCTTTTCTCCTGCGAAAAATAAAAATAGACTACCAGGTCTATCACTGCCGGGTATATACTTGAAAGGCTCTAAGTCAACACACCACTGAAATAACTGCACATACATGTCAGTTACAGCCCTATTGCCAATAACTAAGATATGGACTCAGCTTAGGTACCCTAACAGCAGATGCATGGGTGGTGGGAGCATAGGATGTATGTGGAGCCGAGTATTACTCAGTCACCACAAAGGATGAAGTCTTTTTATATGTAAGAAAATAAAAAAATATACTCACAAATAAAGGTTATCACGTGATTTCTTTCACATGTAGAAGCTTTTTAGAAACAACATAAAACCGTTAACGAACAAAGAAGCCATGAATTTGAAGGAGAGCAGGGAGGACCTGTGGGAGAATTTGGAGGGAGGAAAGCAAGGGAAAAGGATGTAATTAGATTATAATCTGAAAGGCTAAAAGAAATAATCGTTTAAAGGGCATAAAAGTAGAAAGAGGATTATCAGAGAACAGGAAGGGGACGAGTAGGAGGAGGGTCAGGGGATGGGGTGATAGGCGATACAGGTATATTCTATGTATGCGTATGTGTAAACACCAGAATGGAAATCATTAGTCTGTACAATAAACTTATAGTAATAAAAAGATAACTTCCCCTATATAGAAGCTCCAAAGCAGCAGTCAATGATAATCCCAGTATTTCTGCCCGAGCGGAGAGCTCGAGTGCAGGGGCCAATATTAGTGTTGAATGGAGGCATATTTTCTCTGATGCTATTTGGATATGCACAGTGGGTGATGAGAGAAGGAGCAGACTAGGGCTGCAGAATTCCCTGGGAAGTAGGTAAAACGGGAGAGATAACAGAGTTCAGAGGTCAGAGTTACTCAGTGGAGTCCTGCACGTGTGGTCTGAGCTGAAAATCCTGGTCCTGCCATGTCCTGATCCTTTATCTGTCTCAACGTCCGTTTCCTCATGAGTAAAATGGAATCATAACAGTTCCGGCCCCACGAGACCATAGTGAGGAGGATGGAATGCTCTTGACTGTGGAAAGAGTTCAGTGAAGTAGTAGGATTATAGACAGAGTGGGTTAGAAACAGTGGTAGGTCTTTTCTCAGTGCGAATAGAGACATTCACTTCTCCACATGTTCCTTGAGAGCCAGTCCTAGGAAGAGCCCACCCTTCAAGCAGGAAGCAGGAGAAAGGCCACTGGAGAACCCAAGATTTAGCAAGGATCACAATTTCCACTTTCTTGACCTCCCTGATAACAGCATATAAGGAAAGCAGCTGGCCACCCGTTAGCCCAGACGCCCCTCTATGAACAGACCCTGGGATCAAGGTTTGAGTGTACATGACTTACTATGCAATGCTCCTGGGAGAACAGGAGGACATGGGTACCAGGTAAGGACACGGATAGGAGAAGAAAGAAAAGTGTGGGCTTTCTAGTTCAGGACCAGCCTCCTCTGTATCCTTCGGGGAAACTGAGGCATGTAAATGGCACATGAGTGCTGGACTTCACTCTTCCTGGAGCAGTCACTCATCGGCTAAGGACTTCCTCTCAGGCTGTTCTGGTTTCCTGTGCTTTCAAGAAAGGGGGCTTTAATCACTCAAGGGCAGACTTCCTAAAAGAGTCGCAAGTACTGGCCATTAAAAGCAAAACACATTGGAGAACAGTTTGTCAGTTTCTTACCAAAGAAAACAATCCCTTCCCTTAGGATTCGGGCCAATACACTTGTTGCTACTCTCCAAAGACATTGAAATGTGTGTCCGCACAAAAAACCAACATAAACGTTTGCTGCAACCTCGTTTGTAACAGCCCAAACTTGAAAGATCCTGTGTTGTGTTTGTATGGTTAAACAGATAAGTTTGCTGGGGTGTTGCCAAATGATGGAATATTATCCAGTCTTAAAAGGAGCCATCAAAGTAGCCATTATCATTTAATCTGGAGTTTGTACTGTGGGACAAACCTGTGAGACTTCTAGTTGCTTCACATCCTTGACCACTTGATAGAGTATTTATAATTGTACCCATTTGAGTGGATCTGAGGCACCATACCGTGGTGACTTGAATTTGCACTTTTCTGATGATTGGACTATGTTGAACATTTTTTCACGTGCTCATTGGTCATTTCTATACTCATTGTGAGCATCTGACCTATATTTCATTAGACTGTTTTTCTTTTTCTATTTCATTCTGAAAGCTCTTCATATATCATACATATAAGTGCTTTGTGAGTTATAGGTACTGTAACTATTTTCTCTTGGTCTTTTCACTCAATTTGATCTTTTAATTGTACATTTGAGTAAATTTTAAAATTATATTAAGATTATCATAATCTCATTTAGTAATTCATGTTTTGTGCTTCATCTACAATTCCCTATACTAATTTTTGATCCTTCAAATCAGGAATATTTTCCTCAAAGTTCTAATTTTTGCATATGTTTCAAGATAAAGTTAAAAGTTTGTTCTCTGTATGAGTTTTCAGATATTTCTGTCCTGTTTGTTTAAAAATTAGTCATTACTTACTGCGCTGTTTTCTTGCTTTATCCAAAAAGAAGCTATAAGAGTGTGTGTGGTTCTTTTTAAATCTCTACCTGTTCCCTTAATTTATGCTTATTCATATATGAAAACTGGTTTATCTTGATTAATATGCAGTTACAGTAAGTTCTGTAGTCAGGTAATGTAAGGTCTGGAACATTATTCTTTTCAAAAAAAGTTTGAATCTATTTTAAGTATTGTCTATTTGAGATGGGGCATCTATTTGAGATGGCAGCCTCAAACACGATATGTGACAGAGATCAGCCTTGAACTCCTAATTTTCCTGTGTCAACCTCCCAAGTACAAAAAAAAAGAGGCATGAAAATCATTTATTTTCTTCTTTTGGAGATGGAGTCTTATGGCTTTGAACTCTTGATCTTCCTGCCCTTGCCTCCCAAGTACTGGGATTAGGAGCATGAGCTACCACACCTTAAATTTTTTGTGTTTAAATAGAAATGGTAGGTTCATCTTATTAGTTTCTAAGGAAGTTCACCCAGGATTCCGAACACAGGTATTAATCTGTAGACGCTATAGCGCATCTTCTAAAGCAGAGACACAAAGTATCTCTCTACTTATTTACAAGTGTCATTTTGCTCTCTGACATACTATAATCCCTGCTGTACAAACATGACAATTGTGAAGATTATTTCTACTCATTGTTACTAATTTTTATTGAATTACATTCTGATTTTCATTTTTCACTGTTGGTGTATAAAGACTGAATTCATTTTTACATGATGGCTTTTGATCCTGCAAATTGATTTAACTTCTAAGGCCTAATAGTTTTATTCCTGAGTTCTCAAGAACTTTTGGTGTAGACAACAGCCATCTGTGCATGAAAATAATTTTAGTAGTTTCTTTCCAATTTGGATTTAGGTATCTCTCCCCTTCCTTCTGCCATCCTTCTCTCTCTCTCTCTATTACTCCCTCCCTTTTCCTTCCCTCCCTCCCTTCCTCCCTCCCTGCCTCTTTCCTCCTTTCCCCCCTTCCCCTTTCTTTTTTCTTTCTTTCCTTCCTTCCTTTCTTCCCTCCTTCCTTCCTTCCTTCCTTTTTTTCATTTTAATTTTCCCTCATTATACCGGCTAGAATCCAAGTACCATATTGAACAGAGATGGTGAAAGCAGACATTTTTGTCTTGTTTCTGACTTTACAGATAAAGACATCACTACCACAATTATCCCTGAAGAAACAAAAAAATCTAATTCTTATCCATGATAATAAAGTCAAAGTCACCAAAACTCAAAAGTTGTTTCTCGTCTTGATTCAATGTATTTATAAAACAGTTAATATTTATCTGTTAAATTTTTAGGTTTATTTATTTTCTTTTTATGAGTGTTTTATTTGCTTATTTGTCTGTGTACCATGTGTGTGCCTGATTCTTGTGGGGGGTCAGAAGAAGGCACCATATTTCCTGGAACTGAAATCATGGATGCTCATGAACCATTATGTTAGTGCCGGCACAAGAACCTGGATCCTCTGCAAGAGCAACAAGTGCTCTTAACCACTGAGCCATCTCCACAGCTCCAATCAATAATCTTACTGGCGAAGTACTCACTGGTTTTCCCTTTGAGGTCAGGAATAAAGCACAGGCTAGAATGGCAAGTACAATGTTTCTATTCTCATGTTTAGTAGCTGTGTGTTACTGCTGCAACAACTAACCATAAACCTAGTGCCTTGAAAGAGCAGATGTTAATTATATTGCAATTCCACACATTAGGTATCTAACATAGGTCTCATTGGTTTGTAACCATAGTGTAATAATAACATGGTTCTCTTTTCCAAGGCTCGCCTTGGAAATCCTCTCGGGAACACCTTCATGTCTTGGACTGTAATCTCCCTCATCCTTTCTTCTTCTTCAGGGGCAACAACGGGAGGTACAGCCATCTCACATAACATCTTTCCAGCTCTTTTTTTCTTTCGTCTTCTTTTTCTATTTTTAAGGATGCTCATGATGACAGTGAACCAACCTGTATGATACACCATCTCCCTCATTTTAGGGTTTTCTGATCATTGCCTGTAATTCCATCTGCAGCTTTGATTTTCTCTTGATCGGTAATATATGTGTAGGTTATAGGGATGAGAAGATGGACACTCTGGAGGAACTACAGTTGGACTGTCTATATAGCATGCTCTGAAACGTTTGGCTCATACAAGAAATGCATCCATCCCATCTACAGGTCCCAAATGCCTCCTCCAATTATAGCAAGAACTAAAAAGAATCAGCATCATCCAAAATCCATCAGCTCCAAAATCTCAAATTTCATCATTTAAACCAAGTGGGAGCAAGGTTCTGGGTATGATCTCTTTTAGGGCATGATGCCTCTCCAGCCAGCAAACCTCTGAAAGTCAAGAGACTTTCGCTGGCTCCCAAACTATGATGATAAATCAGAATAATGGTGAAATGCATTCCTCTTCACAAAGGGAGAGGGAGAGTGAAATTAAATCAAGGCTTCGTTTTTTCTCCAAGCAATTTTAAAATCAAGGAAAGCAAATTCTGTTCATTTTTAAGAGCTAGAAATAATGAAGCTACTCGCTTTACCCTGTTGACCAGCTGCAGCTCTGCACTCTGGGTTCAGGCTCCCACTTACCATCCAAGAAAGGCACTGCATATTTCCAGGTTATTCTTTCTTCAGTCTTTGGATGCCTTCTGCCTGTTGACGTTTGGGGCTCAGCTGGTCTTTTTTCCCCCATATAATACTCTCTGTGTCCTATTTAGTCTGAGCCAGCAGTGTTTCTGCTTGAATAGAATTGTCAAGAACCGTGTGCCTCCTGAGTTTGTCATGGAATGCTCCTGCAAAGACTTTTCTCAAGGGACACTATCTTTACTTTTTTAAAGCAGCTAGGACAGCTGACTTTCCATACAGGCCCAGATTAGCAACCTCCAAGCTATCAGGAGCCAATGATGGCAAACCCAGGTATGATGGATACGCATTAACTAAATGGTCCGTCCTCCCCTTCCCCCCACACCCTAAAGGTCACACATTCATTCCTCAAAATGTAAAGTCCTCTTCTCTCCCTGCCCGCCCCCCCCCCCCCCCGAGAAGTAGAGACAGCCTGATTACCAATGTGCACCATGGAGTGTTCATCAACTGCCTGGCATGGAACCTCTTTCCTTCAACTGAAATGTGTAAAAAGGGACCCCCACTCTCTGCAAGGGGGCAGTGTACCAGGAGGGCCACCGCTCTGCTGTTTCTTGATGGTGTTAATATCTCTTCTAATACATTTCTTTTTCCAAAGACATCCACCTTGGTGTCCTGCTTTGAGCTTCTGTCCCAAAAGCTTTGACATCTGCAGAAAGGGCCACGTGTATCTGTGTAACGGCAAGAACTCTGCAAAGAACCTTGTGTGTGTGTCTCAAAACACTTTCGTCCCCTTGTCCATGGGGGCTACTATCTGATGCCCCTGGTGAATGCCAGAAACAGTGGAGAGTACTAAGCTCTGTAGATAGTCTCCCTTCTTTCACATGTTTGAGGCCAGAGGAGGTACATGCTTTGGTGTTTGGAACATTTGCATGTATGCAATGAAATGTAGGAATGAAACTCTAGTCTAAGCAGAGATTCAGTTCTGTTCCATATAACCCCTATCACATAGACTCAAGTGGATTTTGTATGTGGAGCAAAGTTTTGCAGCATAGACTTTTTCACTTACATGTGCTGGTGCTCCAAAGGTTTTGAACTGTGGAGCCTTTAGGGTTTTCAGTTTCCAGATGAGGGTTAATCAACCTATACTTCTTATCTCTTCTAATTAACCATGCCTCTCCGAATGTTTAATTTACAAATTAGGTACAATACAGGACTGCTGAGGTCAGGCTGGGCTCTACTCTAAGTTACTCTGTGTTGTGCAAAACTGGCCTTTTTTTTCAGGTTATGCCTTGTGCTGAGAGTCTCCCATTTCCTAAGAAGTTTTGGAAGCCATTTTGAAGGTGGAGGATGATTGTATGCCTGCATAGGTGCATAAACAGCACTGTCTGACCGACATCACCCATGTAGCACAAACAACTCAAATTAAAGACTTAAAAAAAAGATAGAAATAGTCATCTCAGATTTCATAGTAACAACAAAATGTTTCCATATAAACCAGCCTTCTTGTTACTGGGCTAAAGTTAGTGCATGAGCCGAGCTGCTCCTTTTTATAGGTTCTACAGGAGAACCCAGGTCATGGCATTAAATCACTTCATGACCATCTGTGAACTTTGGTTAGTAACTCCCTGTTTTGAAAGATATCAATGGCAGATCCAGTCTTTGAGGTGGGCCCTCATTCTGACTATTTCCTCCTCTGCCCCCCCTTCCATCTCTAAGGATTCTTTTGATTGCATTGGGCATACCTAGGCAATCCAGTGAAATCTCCCCATTGTGGTTAGCAACTTTAATGCCATCTATAATCTTAATTTCCCTTGGCCATGTGCTGTCACGTATTCATAGTTTTTGTGAATTAGAGCACGGACATATTGAGGAGCCATCGTTCTGCCAGCCGCATGCATTGCCTTAATTGAGTTTAAATGTTAAACCAATGTTGCGTTCCTGGGATAAATAACACTCATTCAGCTTGCATAATCTGTTTCATACACTGTTGATTTCTGTTCGTTCTCCTTCAAAAAGACATTGCTCTGTGGGTTTTCCCGTCTTGTGGTGTCATTGATTTATTTTCCTATCAGGGTTCTGCTGGGTTGTTTTCTTCAATCTAGTAGCTTCCTCCTTCTCTCCCTGCTCGCTCACCGTCTTCTAGTCCTCTTCTCTCATTCTTTAAGACTGAGGCTGGATCTCCAATCACTCCGTAGGCTAGGCTAGCCTCCAATTTCTGATTCTTCTGCCTCTGCCAACAGAGCAATGGGAGTCCAGGTGTTCCCTCTGGTCCCATCTTTTCACTGGGAAGAGCAGAAGAAATGGCCCCTGCAGCGTTTTCTGAAGGTGCTTAAGAAGGATTGACATTGTTTCATCCTTGAGTGTTAGAATTTGCCAGATAACTCCCCTGGCCTGGACTTTCTTGTTTGGAAGACACGGAGTCCCTGATTAAACTTTGAAAATAAGGCAAGTGTAAAATAAATAATAATAAGGCAAGTGTGTGGTGGACATCAGCATTTGGGAGGTTGAAACAGGAGGTTTGTCACCAGTTTGAGGAGCACTTAGGCTACATAGTGAGGTTCTGGGCTATCTAGGCTACCGAGTGAACCTTGTCTTTATCCTACAGATAAAGTAAAATAAATTTATAAAATGGTTGTAGGTCTATTCAGATTTAAATTTTTCTTAAATCAGTTTTGATCAATTTTGGCTTTCTCTAGATAATATCATAGCCGGGCAGTAGTGATGCATGCCTTTAATCTCAGGACTCAGGAAGCAGAGGCAGGCGGATCTCTGTGTGTTCGAGGCGAGCCTGGTCTACAAGAACTAGTTACAATATAGGCTCCAAAGCTACAGAGAAACCCTGTCTGGAAAACAAAAAAGAAAAACAAAAGAAAAACAAAAAAGATCATATCATTTCATCTAAATGGTCTAATTCCTTTTAAATAAACTAGTTTCCACTAAGACCTTATAAGCACCAAAACCCCTAGACATTAGTAGCAATGGATTCTCTTCCGTTCATCCTCTCTCTTATTTTCTTCATCAATCTAGCAAGGATTTTGTCAATAGTACCACTTTTTCCCTCCAAAAATCAACTATTGTTTTCTGATATTTTCCAAATTTTTTGGTTTTCTATTTCATTCACTACTGATGGGTACTTATTATCTGTGCCCTGCTTGTTTTGGTTTTTAAATTGCTCCGGGCTTCTTAAGCTTGAAGTCTGTGTCATTGACTTGGACCTTTAATTTTTGCTGCAAGCATTTAAAGTTGTATATTTTCCCCTAAGTAGTGCTTTAATTCAATGCTGTAAATCCATACAGATGGTGCCAATTTAATTCATGTAAATCTATTTTGACTAAGGTGGGGGTGGTTGTGCACAAGTGTAATTTCAGCAGTTTGGAGGCAGAGACTGGAAGATTGAGAGTTCAAGGCCAGCAGTGGCTACATAGCAAGTTAAAGGGCAGTTTGGGCTATATAATGCTGCCTCAAAACAACAACAATAATAAAAACAAAAACAAATAAGCAAAAATATTCAAGTGTTTGAGCCAAAGAGATGGGTGGGTCTCTAAGTTTGAGGTCATCCTGGCCTGCATAGTGAGTTTCAGGACAGCCAGGGCTACACAATGAAGACTTTGTCTAGCTAGACTTTCAAGTTTTGCCTAGACACCAGTGTTACTTAGAAGTATCTTATTTAATTTCTCAACATTTGATATTCTCAGATAACTTTCTGCAATGATTTAATTAAGGTTATAATGTACATAAGCGACTTGAATCTTCAGTTTTATTGTTACTTCTTTCATGGCTCAGTGCATAGTACATCTAGAAAATGTTCTGTATCTAATTTTCTAACCGTGTATTCTGTAATCACTGAGTGGAAAAATAGATAATGCCAGGTCAAGTTGGTTAACAGTGATATACAAGTCTACGCATTCTTGCTTCTTTTCTGTAAGATTTTGGAGGTAGTGTATTAAAATGTCCAACCATTATCACTGCTTCGTCTCTTACTCATTTCTTTGTCAGGTTTTAGTTCATGTTCTCTGGGCTTCTACTGTCGCGTACAAATATTACAATTATTACATCCTTATGTGGGTATGGAACTTTTATCACCCCCATGGTCTCCTTCTGTTTCGAGGAGCATTAATTATCTTACAACCATTTTCGCTGCTATCAACATAGCCAGCATCATTCGTACATGGTCGCAATGTCCACAGGATCTATGTTTCATTCCTTGACTTGCTTTCATCCTGAAATGTGTGCCTTCTTTTCTTTTTTTTTTTTTTTTTTTTGGTTTTTCGAGACAGGGTTTCTCTGTGGTTTTGGAGCCTGTCCTGGAACTAGCTCTGTAGACCAGGCTGGTCTCGAACTCACAGAGATCCACCTGCCTCTGCCTCCCAAGTGCTGGGATTAAAGGCGTGCGCCACCACCGCCCGGCAATGTGTGCCTTCTGTAGACAAGATGAGGCTTACTTTTGCTTTTCTAGTCTGATGATTCTTACTTTTTAGTGGGGTGTTGGTATGCTCTCATTTAATAGAATTATTGATAGGTTTGCATTTGTATCTGCCATTTTGTCATACTTTTCTGTTTTCTCCTTGTATTTATGTGCATGCTGCTCCTTATTTGCCCTGTGTAGGTTAAACCAGCCAGAGACGGCAAAGCATAGCTCCCCTCGAGGCTGGTCCCGGGCATAAATCTATTTACCTGTGTAATCGTTATTTCTCTATTAATTCACCTTTAACATATTGTTTTCATTGTTTGCTTAATGCTCTTTTTAGTGTTTACAATATTAATCTTAACTTGCTACAATTCATTTTGATATCATAGTCACTAATTGGTAGAATATTAAACTTTTATCTCCTCCCTTGTGACCCCGCTGTCAAACAATTTTGCAAGTTACAAGAACAATGTAGTGCTAGATTTATTGGTTGCATAGCCATGTGGTTCTGCTAATTTTATACTTCATTTATACTTTCCCTGTTCTTCAAGATAGATATTCTCTATTTTATTTCCACATTCATTGATTGACTTGCTCATTTAATCTTTTGTTGAGCCTATGTGAATTTTTTATTTCTATTATTTTCTAATTACTAGACTCACTGGTAGCTTTATTGTGTATGGTTTATATGTCATGTGTGAGAGTCTCTATTCTCTGTGTCATTTTCATCAAACTTTCTTTTAATTCTTTTCAAGTGAATGTTCCCTTCTCTTTTAAAGCATATTCATGATGGTTGCCTCAAAAACTTCTCTATTAAATTCAACATCTGGAAATATTCGGGAATAGTTACTGCTAACTGATTCTCCTCATCTCCCTGGGTATAAGTCACACCTTCTTTTTGTGTGAGTATCTCATAACTTTGTGTTTGTGCATTGTACATTTCAAGTAATGTAATACAACCTTTCTGGATCCTGACTCTTCTGCCAATGGTGGCTGCTGTTTGGTTTGATTTTGCTTGATTCGTTAGTAGTCAGCTTAGAATAACTACACCAAATCCTTAAGGATCGTCGGTGGGCCTTTATAGCTTAGTTATCAACCAAATACTGGCCAAAGTTTGTATTCTAACATGTTTGGTCTTGAAGACTTCCTCTGATGGTGGCTCTATGGGAAGAGGAAAACTATGGGCTGTTTTTAAGATGTCCCAAGATTTTGCTTCTTGCTAGGTTTTCTTAGAACTCCTTTGTAGAACTGTGCGAGCTCGTGAATGGGAGTATGTGTAGGTCAAGGGACATTTAGATTAATCAGCTCTCTCCTTCCATCGTGTGGGTCCATGTAATTGAATTTAGGTAGTCAGACTTGACAGCGAGCACCCTTACACTCAGCCATCTTGCTGTCCCTCAAAGGTATTATATCTTATATATGTTTTATTAAACTTCTTATGCTATCAAACTTCTTAGCTCTGCACAACAAAGAGTAGAGTCACTAGATATCCAACTTCTGATCTAGATATCCAACTTCTGGGTCAACCTCCAAGGGGAATAAGCTGAACATATCAAAGAAACACATCGACTTCTATATCCATTCACAACAGCTAATATGTGGAGATAGTTGGGGTGTCCACCAGGCACATGGATGGGTAGGGAAAAGGTCGAGCATATACACAATGGAGATTTATTTAGCTACAAAAATCCTATTATTTGTGTCAAAATGGATGGAGCTAGAGGAAATTATGTTAAATGAAATAAGTCAAACACATAAAGACAAACGGGGAACATGCCTTTTCTACGTATGTGGATGCTCTAATAAACAAGCTGAGTTCATTGGGTGTGTTGCTGCATACTTGGAATGCTTGCATTCGGAAGGCAGCATCAGAAGAATCACACAAAGTTTGAGGTCAGGTAAGTGACACCATAAATTCTGGATCAGCCAGGGCTATACTGTGAGAACCTAACTAAAACAACAAAACAAAACAAAACAAAACAAAACAAAACAAAACAAAGCAGAAAAGGTTCAACCTAAGGTCCAACCATTGAAGAAGTGCAGAATCATGGTTAGCAACTAGGAAGGTGGTAAGCAGGGAGACAGAGGGGCCTTCTGTACAGAGCAGAAGAGGGTGCTTAGGCTGGGTTATTCAGTTTTCCTTTCTTATTATTTTCTGCTCACACCCCCCTTTCACCTGAGAAATTCTAATGCAACTCCAGGTATATAAAGTAGGTATGCAAATCAAATATTTGTTGATAATAAGCCATAAAGACATTTATTTTTTGTCTTACTTTTTTTTTAGGATTTTTTAAATTGATTTTTATTGAGCTCTACATTTTCTCTGATCCCCTCCCTGCCTCTCCCCTCCCCCCTTCAACCCTTCCCCAAGGTTCCCATGCTCCCAATTTACTCAGAAGATCTTGTCTTTTTCTACTTCCCATGTAGATTAGATATATGTAAGTCTCTCTTAGTGTCCACATTGTTGTCTAGGTTCTCTGAGATTGTGGTTTGTAGGCTGGTTTTCTTTGCTTTATGTTTAAAAACCACCTATGAGTGAGTACATGTGATAATTGTCTTTCTGTGTCTGGGTTACCTCACTCAAAATAATATTTTCTAGCTCCATTCATTTTCCTGCAAAATTCAAGATGTTGTCATTTTTTCTGCTGTATAGTACTCCATTGTGTAAATGTACCACATTTTCCTTATCCATTCTTCAGTCAAGGGGCATTTAGGTTGTTTCCAGGTTCTGGCTATAACAAACAAAGCTGCTATGAACATAGTTGAGCACGTGTCCTTGTGGCATGATTGAGCATCCTTTGGATATATATCCAAAAGTGGTATTACTGGGTCTTGAGGAAGGTTGTTTCCTAATTTTCTGAGAAATCACCACACTGACCTCCAAAGGGGTTGTACCAGCTTGCATTCTTACCAGCAATGCAGAAGTGTTCCCTTTTCTCCAAAACCTCTCCAGCATGCCGGGCGGTGGTGGCGCACGCCTTTAATCCCAGCACTTGGGAGGCAGAGGCAGGCGGATCTCTGTGAGTTCGAGACCAGCCTGGTCTACAAGAGCTAGTTCCAGGACAGGCTCCAAAACCACAGAGAAACCCTGTCTCGAAAAACCAAAAAAAAAAAAAAAAAAAAAAAAAAAAAAAACCAAAAAAAAAAAAAACCTCTCCAGCATAAATTGTCATCAGTGTTTTTGATCTTAGCCATTCTTGCAGGTGCAAGATGGAATTTCAGAGTTGTTTTGATTTGCATTTCTATGATGACTAAGGATATTGAACATTTCCTTAAATGTCTTTCAGCCATTTTAGATTCCTCTGTTGAGAGTTCTCTGTTTAGGTCTGTACTCTATTTTTTTTACTGGATTATGTGTTCTTTGGGTGTCCAATTTCTTGAGTTCTTTGTATATTTTGGAGATCAGACCTCTGTCAATGTGGGGTTAGTGAAGATCTTACACTATTCTGTGGGCTGTCGTTTTGTCTTGTTGACCATGTCTTTTGCTTTACTGAAGCTTTTCAGTTTCAGGAGGTCCCACTTATTAATTGTTTCTCTGCATCTGTGCTACTGGGGTTATATTTAGGAAGTGGTCTCCTGTGTCGATGCATTCAAATGTACTTCCCACTTTCTCCTCTATAAGGTTTGGTGGCTGGCTTTATGCTGAGGTCTTTGATCCATTTGGACTTGAGTTTTGCGCATGGTGATAGATATGGGTCTATTTTCATTCTTCTACATGTTGCTATTCAGTTATGCCTGCACCACTTGTTAAATAGGCTTTCTTTTTTCCATTTGATATTTTTTGTTACTTTGTCAAAATCAGGTGTTCAAAGATGTGTGGATTGATGTCTGGGTCTTCTATTCGGTTCCATTGGTTCTTCTGTCTGTTCTTAATGCTAATACCAGGCTGTTTTCAGTACTGTAGCTCTGTAGTAGAGTTTGAAGTCAGGGATTGTGATGCCTCCAGAAGTTCTTTTCTTGTACAGGATTGTTTTGGTTATCCTGGGGTTTTTGCTTTTCCGCACAAAGTTGAGTGTTGTTCTTTCGAGGTCTTTGAAGAATTTTGCTGGGATTTTGCTGGGCATTGCGTTGAATCTGTAGATTGCTTTTGGTAAGATTGTCAAGACATTTATTTTTAAACAATTCTTGTTATTGTTCTAGTTACTATTCTTACATGAATAAATACTTATCAAGGATAACTTAAGGTTTATTTTGGTTCCTGGTTTGAGGACATGCAGTCCATTATTATGGGGGTAGACGGGTGGTGACGCCCCTGGTCAAATTTCATTCCTACTCGGGAAACAGAGTCAGGGAATCCCTTTTTATTTAGTCTGAGGTCCCAGTCTGGGCTGTGTGTTCCCTGCTCAGTTAAAGTGCTCTGAAAACATACTCACAGATACATCAAGAAACATGAAGCCTAGGTCATTCCAAATCCAACAAAGCTGAGAATGAAGACTAAACTCACACATATACATAAGCTTTATACTATTTTTTTCAACATGAAAGCAAATTTGCCAGCTAATAGGTTGGATGTACTTGTTCATATTTATAAAGAATTAAATCTTGGATGATAATAGATATGGCAGGCTATAGAACACATTCAATATTTTTCTGAGTTGATTGATATTTTGATTTATTAATCAGCTGAGAATGCTGCTTTGCATAAATACATATTACAATTTTGCAGAAGCATGCTCAAGGCTATTTCAGACACTGTTGGAAATTCTAGTCTAATCCCATGCCCAAATTCACTTACTTTTTAAAATGAAACTCAAGACAGCACATCAAACAGCAATTTTTAAATTTAAACACTCTAATATGATATTCTAATTAATAGAATAATCCAAATATATGCTAATTTGAAGCATACTGATTAATGATAGGTTGAAAGTATTAAAGTTTGCTTATGGTAATTGAATCATTATGAGGAAAATCAAACAACAGATGCAGAAAACTTTATGTGTGCAGAACAATAAAGCCAATACAATTGGGTCAGTGAGATGGCTCAATGATTAGAAGCGCTTGTTGATAAGCCTGGCCATCTGATGCTCCAGCACATATAAGTAAATACGGGAGAGGAAACGAACTCTACAAAATTGTCCTCTGACCTCCACACTGATATCACAAGTATGTGGCCCACACCAGCATCACAGCATGTGGTCTACACACATGCAGCATGAACAAACACACACTAATGACACATCTAAAATATATTTAGAAAAAAAAAAACAAGATGGCTCAGCAGGTACATGCTCTTGCTGCTCCATCCATCTGGTGACTTGAATTTGATTTTTAGGCCCCACATGGCAGAAGGGGAAACTGGATTCCCACAAGCTGTACTCTAACCTCCACAAGTGAGCCATGGCACACACGTGCCCTCTGCCATTACCAACTGTAATGAAAAGGTTTAAACACTACAGTTCATGATCAGCAGTAGTGTGAGCTGAAGTGTTTCACACGGTGTTTGTTAGCACTGTGTAAGGTACATGTGTTTAGAACCAAGGTATAGTAGTGCCATATATAACATGAGTGCTGAACTTTCCACCATTCCTACATTTATTGACATGACCCCTTGTGGTTTCCTGACCCATACTTTAAGAAACTGTGCTCTACAGCACAGCAGGATGAATATTTAATTTTTTATTTTTTGCTTTATAAATAATACCATTCAAAATTTCCACCTCCACCCCTCCTCCCATTTCCATCCCACTCCCCCATCCCCTCCAGTCCTAAGAGAGGGCAGGGTTCCCTGCCCTGTGGGAAATCCAAGGATTTCCCCCTCCATCCAGGCCTAGGAAGGTGAGCATCCAAATAGACTAGGGTTCAAAAAGTCAGCACATGTAGTAGAGACAAATCCCAGTGCCATTATCATTGGGTCAGTCAAACTCAAATTGTTGGTGTATGTGTAGCAAATTGCTAGTTAAACAATTTCATTGCCAGTAGTGAGATAGTCATATACATGTAGAAAAGGTCTTTGTTTTTGAGACAGGGTTTCCCTGTATAGCCCTGGCTGTCCTGGAATTCACTCATTCTGTAGACCAGGCTGGCCTCGAACTCAGAGATCCACTTTCCTCTGCCTCCTGAGTGCTGGGATTAAAGGTTTATCCTACTACTGCCTGGCTAGAAAAGGTATTTGCAGTCTTAATCATGCTTAGTTTAAAGCATTTGGCCATATGATAGCTAATCTTGGTTGTCAGCTTGATACATCTTGGAAGGGAGAATTTCAGCTGATGAATTGACGCCATCAGACTGGCCTTTGGCATATCTGTGAGACATTTTCTCAGTTGCTAATTGACGTAGGATAGCCCAGACCCCTGTGAACAGTACCGACTCTCAGTAGGCTGACCTTGGCTATATAAGAAAGGTAGCTGAAGGTTAGCCTGACAGCAAGCCAGTAAACAGAGTTTGTGGCTACTGCTTCAAACTCTGGTCCTCTGCTCCTGCTTCGGCATCTCTCAGTGATGCTCTGTGAGTTGCACGCTGAAATAAAGCCATTGCTCCCCAAGTAGTTTTGATAATGGTGTTTGTCGCTGAGCTGATAGCGTTTTTAAAGATGTAGTTGAGGGTCGTGGAGAGCAGGGTGTGCCCTCTTTTTGATTGACAAGAACTGGACAATTGATCTTTACTAAGAGAAAATCAAGGAGGGTAGATTTTAATGAGGGCATTTGGCCTTTGTCCTTGATTCCTGACCCCCTGCCTAGTGACACTCTTTCCTGTGTTGGGGTGGGGTGGGGTGGTGAGTCTATGAAGAAATGGAGGTCATCTCAGCTTGCTTGCATTAATTTCAGGTGTCTAAATTCCTTATTTACCTGTTCTTGGTTTATTTTTATTTTTATGCTGGGGATGGACCCCAGGGCTTCTCATGCCCAGTTATTAGATACACACTCTATAAATGAACTGACCCTGCACTTTTTCTTTGAGGGTTTTTGTTGTTGATGTTATTGGTTTTTTTTTTGTTGTTTTTTTTTTTTTTCAATGGTGTCTCACTGTGTTACCCTGATTGGCCTAGAATTTGCTTTAAAGAGCAGAGATCCGCGTGTGTGTATACATATATACATATGCACACATGCATGTATATATGTGTGTACATGTATATACATATAGATAAAGATATAGATACATATACAGACTCAAAAAGTCTTGGAGATATGTATATATCTCCAAGGTTTGCCTGGGTGTTGCTATGTAAGCTAGACTGGCTTCAAATTGATCTACCCCTGTTTCCTAAATTCTGGTACTATAATCATACACCACTGTGGTGGTTTGGATGGGGATTACCCCATAGGTTCTGATTATTCAAACAGCAACAGCCTCTCTAGTTGATGGCCTTCTTTGGAGAGGCTGTGGAACTCTGGGGAGGTGGAGCCCTGTCAGGAATTGCACCACCAGCTGCCGGTTTTGAGGATTTAGAGTCACTCCCCGCTTTGTGATTGCTCTTTCTGCTTTGTGCTTGTGGCTCAAGATGAGAGCTCTTAGTTTCTTCCTCCTGCCATATGCCTGCAGCTCACTGCTCAGCTATGATAGACTTTTATCCCTCTGGAAACACAAGACCAAATAAACCCTTCCTTCTACAAGCTGCCTTGACAAAAAAGTAACTAATACAAGCACCATGCCCAAACCAAAATGAGTGTGCTTTATGAAGTCAGGGGGGAAAAAAGCTGTTTGGATGAGGTACATGAAATGAACAACAGAATCCATGTTAAAAACTTCTTTAAGGTCTGGATACTCTATTAAATACATACATAAGTAGTAAGACCGAATGCTTTCAAGAACACTGGCACCTTAATATGGAATCCTAAAAGTAACAGACCTTAATCCCACAGGAATAGAGTTCTAATGATGAGATGCCAAGAGGTGGCATAACTTTGGCTCCAGTTCTTAGCTTCAGTTGTTCAAGGAGCATGGCAGGCCATTCAGGATGTTAGGTAAGAACTTGGTTGTGTGGTGCTTTATTGTTGCTGTCGAAGTTCTGATTTCTTTTAAAAATAATAATCATAAGCTCTGTGTTGACAAACTAATTCTACTTAGTTTGCTAAGGCGGGAATCCACAGCCTCTCTCTCCTCCGCTCCTCTCCTGGCTGTCTGCCCAGCCCTCCCTCTCCACCTCCCTGCTTGTGGAGAGACTAAGTGAGGACAGACTGGCTCGTGTTTCCAAGGGTGAGCTCAGCTTTGGAGTTTCGCTCTGAAGTAGAAGTGAGTGTCCTTTAGAAGGGTTTCCTGTTTTGGATCACAGTTTATTCATCCAAATATGCCAGTAAAAAACCAAAGGATCCTGTCTCTATCATACATGTTTTCTTGGTGTTCACCTCCTCAACCAACATTTCTTGCGTTGCCCTCTGGATTCAGCCACTGGAGTATGTCTCTGCACCCATCTCCATCACCCTCGAAACAAACCTGTGAGTGTGGATCACCTCCTAAAAGTAACTTTAGGGACCTCTGCGGCTCAGGGAGCTAAAATGACCAGGTGACTTTGCTGGTTAAGGTTCAAAACAGACTCTTCAGTCACCAGAGCTACTGCTTTTGCTACCAGCCTGGCTGGGCAGCTGCCTGTGCTGCGGCAGTTGTTGTGGAGACTGGGCTGTGAGCTGTCAGAATAGGTATGCACTCTTGTCCGTCAGAGGACCACATTTCATTGGTCTCATTTTACCAGTCTATTTATTTAGTGACATGGAAGAAGTTAGCTCAGTATAGACAAAGGGTGGTGCATTTGGCTTCTTGCCTAATCTGGATAAATGCACTTTTGAAGACGCCTCTTTTCCAAAGCACTGGGAGATTTCCCACACAGGTCAGGAGAGAAGAAAACAAGAGGCTTGCTATTATCATTATTGTTTAACAACTCATTGGGATACTGGCCAAACCAATTAGACAAAAGGCAAAAATAGTGTCACAAGTATTAGAAAGGAAGAGATCAAACATTAGACCTGGAAATACATGTCAAATGACAAACTACTAAACCCAAGATATAAAATAAATAGGTAAATTAGATTCCTTCTACATATGCTAACAGCAATTAATCAGAAGATATAGTGACAAAGAACATCACCCTCTCACAAAACAATGAAAAAGACGACATATGTATGTGTGATTCATACCAAATATGTACAGTCTCATGAGAAACAATTTTTAAATTTTATTTTTAATTAAAATAATATACCACCCCTCCTTCCTGCCCTCCTAAGTATGCCCTCAAACCATACCATCTTTTTCTTAAAAAGAAATCAAGATGAATCAGGCCCATGCCTTTAATCTCAGCACTTGGGAGGCAAAGACAGGCAGATCTACATGAGTTCAAGGCCAGCCTGGTCTACAGAGTGAGTTCAATTACAGGCACCAAAGCAACACAGAGAAACCTTGTCTCAAAAAACCATAAGAAAAAAAAACAAGATGTACAAATAGAACTTGTTGTGTCTGTCTACTTGTATGTATATGTTTTTAGGACTGACCACATGCTATTGGATCCTTGGAGAAGACTAATTCTTTGCTCTTCTTTATTTACAAAATATATGTATAATATACAATATAGTTTTAGGAAAGAAAGAAATAAACTAAGGCCTGAACAAGAGGCTGGCAAGACAGCTCAGTAGATAAAGACCTGGTGACCTGAGTTTGATTTCCCGAACCTAGAGTGGAAGGAGAGAACTGACTGCTGGAATTTGTCCTTGGAATTCAACATGTGTGCCCATACAACACAGAAATGTATACGAAAAATTTAAACAGTAAGCGTGAACAAATAGAAAAGCATAGTCTGCTACTCATCATCACAAAGATATAGATTATCCTTAAGCAAAGTTATAATACACACTATTTGTTGCCTGAAACTGGACAAGGTAATAGTATACAGAAAAAAAATAAGTGAACAAAGATAAAACAGGATAATTGTGTAAAAGAAAAGTAAGGGAGCATTCATAACCTTACTAGATATTAACACATGCTCTAGAGCTTCAAAAACCAAATGTGATATTTGTGAATGGATGGAAGGTCATAAAAACTTCAAATAGACCAAAGTACATATTTTTGAATTTGCTAAATAAAGCTTCCCAAATCAATAGAAGTAGACATGAACTTTCTGATTAATAACATCTGAAAAGCTGAGTAGTCATTTGGAAAAAGATTAAGTTGAATTCATACCTCACAGTACACATAAGCACAAAACCCAAATAGATCAAAGACTGAAGTTTAAAGAAAAATATTTAATTACTGTATTGGATGATTTTATGTGTCAGCTTGACACAAGGTAGAGTCATCAGAGAGAAAGGAGCCTTAGCTGAGGAAATGCTTTCATGTGATCCAACTGTAAGGCATTTTCTCAACTACTGATTTATGAAGGAGAACCCAGGCCATGGTAAGCGGTTCCATCCCTGAGCTGCTGGTCCTGGGTTCTATAAGAAAGCAGGCTGAGAAAGATAGGAGAAGCAAGTCAATAAGCAGCATCCCTCCATGGTCTCGACATCAGTTCCTGTCTCCAGGATCCTGCCCTGTTTGAGTTCCTGTCCTGACTTCCTTCAGTGGTGAATGGCAATGCTGAAGAGTAAGCCTAATAAACCCTTCCCTCCCCAACTTGCCTTTTGGTCATAGTGTTTTGTAACAGCAATAGGAACCTTGACTAAGACAATTACCAGAAGTCTGAGGCAAAGAAAGTGATTTCAACTATTATACACAACCCAAATGCTAAGGCCAGTAAAATGATTTTAAAGTGATTGTCTGTTGAAGGGAGGTCACTTGTTGGTTCCTGACTGCCCAGCTAGCTGATACCCAAAATAATCACACAGAAACAGCATTAATTAAATCACTACTTGGCCCATTAGCTCTAGCTTCTTATTGGCTAACTCTTACATATTAATTTAATCCATTTTTATTAATCTGTATATTGCCTTATGGCTATTGCTTACTGGTTAAAGTTCCCAGTGTCTATCTAAGGTGGCTCCATGGCTTCTCTCTGACTCTGCCCTTCTTTCTCCCAGCATACAGCCTAGCTTTCCCCACCTAGTTCTGTTCTTCCCTGCCATAGTCTCAAAGCAGTTCTTTATTCATTAACTAATAAAAGCAACACATAGATAGAAGGACCTCCCACACCATTTCCCCTTTTATGTTTAAACAAAACAAACCTGATGGCCCAAGTTTGATCCCCAGAATATGCATGGTGGAAATAGAGAGCTAACTCTCACTGCTGGTCCTCTGACCTCCACACCCTCACTGAAGTTTTTTCTCTTTCTCTCTTATACACAGGCACCCACACAGGCACACACACACTAAATAAAATATAAAATCCAGAAACTATCTTTAAAATAATTAATTAATTACATAAAAATAAGAGTTTCTCATGAGACACACAATTTAATTAAAATTAACAGATAGAGGAAAAATGAATGAAAATGTTTTAATTAATGCCAGTGGCATATGACTAGCCTTTGTTGTTTTATTTATTTATGTATTTATTGATTTCTTTATTTTCTCATTTATTTATTTTGCCGTTCTGGGGATCAAGCCCAGAAGTTCACATATGTTATACAGGCAGTCTATAACTGGGTCACACATTCCTTAACTTAAAAAAAACTAAATGTTCCTAGAAGTGGAAGAGAAAAGATAAGAAAGTGAAGACATTGTAAAAGGCAAATTGTTCATACCTTAAAAGGAATTGATATGCTCTTTAAACATACCTTAAAAGGAATTGATATGCTCTTTAAACATTACAATGAGAATTAACTGAAGTTTAGGATTATGCTGATATTTCTTTTCTTGGCATCTTCCAGTTTGAACACCACACAGTTTTGTCTAGACTGTGGGAAAACTGTTGTCCTCTCCTCCATTGTTCTGAAAACTGCATTATTTGCTGCACCTCCAGAATGAAGCACTATGAACTGGGGGACATAAATAGCAATTCTCATAACATCAGAGGTAGAAATCTGAGCTCAAGGTGTTTACGGGACTTGTGAGATGACTTCCCAAGGCTTCTAGGTGTCCATATCCTCTTCCCCATATCTTGAAATTCTCAATGTATTCTCTCTGCTCCCCTATGGGTCTGGGTCCGAACTGACCTCAATAACCTTGCTTGAATTTAACGACCTCTTCCAATCTCTTTCAGACCAACCACATCCCCACATTTCTGGAATTATTCACATTTTGGGTGACAATTCAGACAACAACAGCTCTTATGAAAGGAAACTTAAAAGTGATAAGCCAATTAACATGGCATTACTTTTGATCAGCAAACCCACTTTCTGGAGATCTGTTAGAGAGACAGACCTACAGTCACGTGAAATAACATGTACGACGATATTTAATTCAGCCCCGTTGAGGCAGAAAGAAGGATTTCAGAGAAGAGTACGTGGTGGTTTGTCTCCACAAGCCAAAACGCCCCTGTGAGAAGAGAGGAGGAAGCTCTGTAGGCACCGCTGATGGAGATCTACAGACTAGGAGGTAAGAAAGGCAAGGAGTGAACAGCATAATAAATAGCCCGTGGTCTACATAGGAGAAATGCATTTGGCTTGGCTTGCATGGGATTTGTAGAGACAATGAATGGAAAACAACTGCAGGAGAGGAGACGGGTCAAATTGATTGTTGATAGGGGTATGTGACAGAGAACGGAGCAGGCAGGGTTAGAAATGGAGCTTTCTGTATGTTCTTGGCTGTATGGTTTTCATTTCTAAGTTATGGACATTCAAAAGAATTGAAAAGTATACATGTGACATATGTGGATAAAGGTTATCTAAGGATAAGGATATCAGTTTTCGTTTGTAAATCAGGGGAATTCAAAAGAATCAAGAGAAGATGTCTTTTTAAAGTGTAAAGTGTAGCTCACACGGCTTCTAAGCTCAGCTATGGCATCTCTAGTATAAAATGAGACTAATTCTAATCTTTCTGCTTCTGAGAATGGGTAGTCTCAGCTTCTCCAAGTTTCATCAAGTGTTTCCAAATCGCTCTCTTTGGAAGGAAAGAGAACCACAACCGTTTCCTCGCTGTTTTCTTTGCAGAGAGGCGACGCGTTTAAAGTCCAGTTGGATTTCATGTGGACCGAAGCAGAGGCTGCCCGGATGCTATTGATCCCCAGCACTCAGCAGCGCAAACGCCCTTGGGTGTGCTTTACTTCAAGCAAATAGAAGTGGGCCCCGCTGAAAGTAGGGATGCCTGGCTGGGGGTGGGGGGACCCGAGTGCTCAGCATCCAGCTGAGAGTGAGATTCCTGGAGCAAGCCCCCTTCCTGTCACAGCACCCACGGCATTCGGAATCTGCTCGCAGCCCAACGGCCTCGCTAAGGATGCTCCATCTAAAAGTGCAGTTTTTGGATGATTCCCAGAAGATTTTTGTGGTTGATGTAAGTGGAAATCACGTTGCTATGATTCCTTTATTATTCATTCAATAATGGTCATTTGTGGATAGCTCATTAGCCAGGGATGTTATGCCTGCTTTAAAACTGAATGGAGGAGGACTGTGGTTTTTAGATTTGGAAAAGAAGTCTGTATTTAATGTCACGATGTGGCTCATGTTTTCCCATTAACCTTTCTTCTAGAACATGCTCTCTTTTCTCAAGGGACATTGAAAACAGATTTGAAAAATACGCTAAGTATTTGTGAAAAGGCAGCAACGACTCAGTTCTACCCAATAAGGCATTACTGTTCATTGGAATTATTTATCTGTAGTCTGAGGTAGATTCTGAGGGAAAGGAGAGGGGAAGGCTGCCTTCCTTTTCGGAGGAAAACCTACGGGTTATGGGGAGTAGAGTTACAGTTCTAATGAGAGCTTCAGGAAGCAACGCCACGAATGAAGGTGAAAAATAGGATAAGAGACGATTTAGTTTGATTTGGTACTTAGAGTTCAGAGTTCTTAATATAATTCATAGCTACAGGATGATTGCACACAATTGTACCTCATCTCTTCAAGAAAGAACAAATGTATTAAGCACATCATCTAATGCTCAAGCTCCAACATCCTCACATCTGTGCAATTTGATGTCAGGATTTATGTATGAGCATTTTGAAACGTTCTACTTTTCTTTTTATTGGAAGGCAAAGTGCTGTTTCCTGTGATATTTACATAAGCTACTAACAAGGAACAAACAGTCCATTTTCCATGAAATTCATACAAAAATGTTGCATGTGTTTTTTCCCCCTTTCACACATAAGGTGACAGCTACTCTAGGCTCAGCGTGATGTGTGGTAGCCCATCTTTCCAATGAGAATTTCATTTTGCCTTGAATCATGTGTTTTGTTGGTGATGACTTTCTGGTTTTAGCTGCTATTTTGCTGTCTCTTCCTTTCAGTTTTATGTGCAAAAGGCATTTCTAGTTCCTCGGACCTGAATGATTTGTTTTGTAGCAAATGGATTCCATTAGAGTTATGGGGCATTTCCTATTCTTTCTTGGAAGTATATTTGAGGGGTGGAAAATGTCTTTTGAGTAATTTGTCCATTTGCAAGCTGATGGCGGACTGGTGCCGTGCTCCAGAACCCAACTTACTGAGCTATATTCAAAAGATACCGCTGGAGGCTAAATTTTTAATAGATACTTTAGGCATCTCAAAGAGAAATCTTTGACAAAAAGTGACAGAAGAGTTTTATGAATGTGCAGTTCTAATTCAGATCCAATTATATGGGGAGTGGGGAGCGCAGCGCTGGAGCTGCACAGACTTCACCTCCCTAGGAGCCGGTTCCAGCAGCTGGAAGGCAGCCTGATTTGGCTTCAAGTCAGAGTGTCTCTTTCCAGCTGCAACACATTGTGTTCCTTAGGAAGATAATGGAAGAGATTTGATACCCAGCAATTCGGGTGTCAAAGCGTCCGATCCCTTTTCCTCTGTGCAAGGCTGCACCACGCGTAGCAATCATGTGCCTTCCTGAGTGGGAACAGCACAAAATGCAGTACTATAAGCAGCTTTGTAGGGAGGGAAAAGGGCTTAGCATCTGGCCATCAACACGACAGTGTCTCCTTACCAACAATATCCATAGTGACGATGGTGGTGCTGGTGAGAGCAGGCTCAGGGGATGCAGGACCACTGGATAGCTTATATTACCATCACAACATAGTGTGTGAGGACAGAGTGGGGGTTTTGAATCCAGAACCTCCCCCCACTCTTCCTTTTGCAACTGCATTCAGAAATCTCGTCTGTCAGTAGTTGGCTAGGCCTGAAACATGGCTCAAGAACATCATTTTGTATTGTCCCCAAAGGATATATAATTTAGCATACAGTGAACATTTGTGGCTTTTGTAAGCCATTAGCAGGTCCTTCTTTCCTTACCCATGAAAGAGGATGTATGCAGCAAAATGGTCACTAGACGTCAGGGGCACCATACTGAAAATTTGTTCACTAATTTTGATGCCTAAAAGCAACAGAAATGGTATGACTCTATCACCTCCAAAGTGCTGGGATTACAGGTTGTCATCAGTTACATGTTCAGTTTGAGGCCAGCCTCAGCTACGTGAAGCCCCAGCTTAAAAGAGCAAAAAAAAAAAAAAAAAAAACAACAACTTGAAGAAAGTTCTCTTATATTAGCGCTCATATTTCAAACAGATTTAAACAATGCGTGGAATTATAATGAGGAGATCTTATTCATAGCCCAGGAAAGCCATGTGATAGGGTTTCTGATAGCAGACTGAAGTCAGAAGAAATTTGGGTCTTTCCCAGGGAAGACTGTCCTTTAAAGATAAGGTTCAAGAAAGTAATTTATTATGCAAGCTAAAATAATGGCCAGTTAGGCATCCGTGCCAATTGTATAGCACATATAGCAGGGTAGATCTAAAAAGCACATACTATCAGATAGAATAATGTTATCCAAGAGAGTAATAAAAATTCACAACCATTAATCTCTACTCCAGTGGCATAATCTTTATGATATTCGCAGTATTCAAGATCTGTCTCAGGCCTGTAGATTGAGAAGTCTCATTTGTTAAGACTCCACAATAGCTGAAATCAAAGACTGATTACAAATCCTCAATGCCAAGGTCACCATTTAGAGTGGGATTATGTATACTTGGGTCTTTAGATTAAACACTAAGAAGGCCAAATGATGTTAAAAGTCAGGTCTGAGGAATTTGATATGCAGTTCTCACATTTAACAGTTTGGTAAGGCATCTGTAGCCAACCAAAGCCCTACTAGTGACACTTATTAATTACTCATTAATTAATGTAGCTGTTTAGTTAAAAATTACTTCTGAGGATCTCATAAGTCCAGGCCTTATTCTGTGTGTAGCTGACTATTACAGGGGTAGGTAAAGTTCTTTTAAGCAAGGGCGTACTCTAGCCTAAGCCGTGCTAGCTGGGCAGTAGCTTGGCCTGGGCGATTCCTTTTCCTCTTGTTGAGTTGTCGATGTGATTAGTGTACATTTGTTCTAGTCTGGCTTTAACTTGCTAAGCCCTTTAGTTAGATTATTCAGAAGAGCATCTGGCTCTGGAGACATCCTGTTTGCCTGGTGTTTCTTTGCTCTAAGGCAATGTGTGCTGATCTTACAGATGAAGCGTCTGAAAATCGTCGTCAGCCTTTTCCACTGCGACTTTCGAAGTCTGTTTAGGGCAAGGCAGACAGCTTTAGCACTGCCAGAAGGTGCCTGCTGAAGTACGATCCTAGGAGGACCATGGAGCAAGAATCTCATCTTCGTTTTCAAGTCCTTATGTATATTTTATAAAATTGATCATTGTCAAATTCAGGCATCAACCTTGGGACCGCTGTTAGCATCCTTAAAAGATCAAAGGTGGCTTTTTGGATGCTGAGACTGAGTGGGCAAGAGGAGTTACAGAGTCCTATCAGATGGTTCAAAAAGTGATTACAAGTTTTAGTGCAAATTCAGCTTTGCTCCTTCAACAAAGGGAGTAGAAAGAAAGAAGAAAGAAATGATATGGCTAACGTTAAACTTTTCTGGGCTGTTAGAGTAGAGCTTAGGTTTTGACATTGACTACAGATCCCTTATTCCTCCACATATACACACCACGGCAGCACAGCTTTCTTATAACTCGAGCTGTTTGCTTCACTTCCATTTAGATGGAGAGTTTTCTGAAACAGTTATCCCATCACCACAACCGGCCTGATGTCCACACACTCCCTTCCTCTGCTCTGTTCTTGTCTCCACCAAAGCTATTGTTTCTGGATTTTTCAAAACCACATTTCACTTGATAGTTTCTAGACACTAAAGTCCAAGCAAGAGGTTGAAGTATCTCTGCTTTGACCTTTGTCTGATTGCTAGGTGATCTTGCTGACCATCCGGTGATTACCCAGTAGGAGAACAGTGAATCAGCTCATCTGATCCCCTCAGGAGCTCACAACAAAGGTCACGGGCTCTCATTTGCTAACAAAGACAAAGGATAGGCAGTGTCTAGACCCAGCACTATCTAAGGCAAATGGAAAAGCAAAGCACTGCCCAGTGATTATTTTTTAATCAGTAGTGGAATTTACTTTATAGGTACTTGTCTAAAGTTGTTTTTTTTTTCCAATTTGTAGTGATGAGGGAACTTTTGTAATTTGGTCAGCAGTGAATCGGATAACTTGTCCCACATCACAAGTCTAGGGTTTTCCAACGCCAGTGACAGGGATTGCTCTGGTATAATAAAATGCACCTGGATTTCAGGCTGCAAAACCTGCCATCTTAGGCCAGTCACGTCTCCTCTTTGATCTCGAGTTGTGAGGGGTAACGCAAATGTGATAATGTTTATCTGGAGTCTGATAAACCAGGATAAATTGGAATCTGCGTTTACAAGCTGTGGGGCCTTGAGGAGCTTATCTGAATCTCAGCTGAATCACAACTGTCAAAAACAAGACTTAAAAGCATTAGGAAATTTCCCCCAAAGAACAGCTCTTTAGGCTGTTGAGTAGGAGGGTCCCGAGAGAGTAAGAGGCGAAAGCTAGAATGAAGGGGCGATGGTGACTTCTGCAAAAGACAATGTAAAGATGGACGCA
This sequence comes from Chionomys nivalis, assembly GCF_950005125.1. Lineage (NCBI taxonomy): Eukaryota > Metazoa > Chordata > Mammalia > Rodentia > Cricetidae > Chionomys > Chionomys nivalis. The sequence continues at coordinate 123,393,743 of NC_080112.1, read as the reverse complement.
CAAATGAGACCAGAATGTGGTCTTTTCACAAAAGGAAAAGGTCATTTGGATGGCTGGATTGCAAGGAAGACAGGGATTGGCTGAAAAACCAAGGTTCAATACCGATTCCATTGTTCAGGCACTACGGTCTACCTGTGACGAAGTCCAATCTATCTTCTGAAGGTGATGGAGAATTGGGGAGGCTATCGATGTCAACAAGTGAGGACATTAGAATAAGCTTGGTTTGTTAACTTATCTGTTTAGTTGCCCAACTGATATTTAGTAAAAGATGTGTGCTAGGTCCTTGCGAGAGCAGGTAGAATCTGGATGATAACAAAGTCAGTGGCTCCAATTTTACAGGCTCAAAGCACTTTCTAACAAATGTGTGCCTGAACATCAGTATTCTAGCCAGATAGGGGCTGAAGGAATTAACGCCATCTAATCTCAAAATAAGCCAGGCTGGACTATTGATTATTTCAAGCTGAAATCTTCTGAGGACGTGTAACTTCAGGAAGGACCATTTGGCCTCTGTTTTCAACAGACTCAAAATGATTCTCTCCGGAGGGACGGCCTTCACGTACCAAAGCTGGGAAATGGCCTTGGTCACAAGAGACTTGTTTAGGTTGCAGAGCCCTTGAGTAAACAAGCTCTTTGATTTAACCCTTATCTTCAATAGCAACTGCTTCCGTCTGCCTTCTGTCTCTGTGTGGATGGCCCTAGAATTTACTACCGTAGTCCAGATACCAATTAAGTCAGAGCGTTTTGGTTCTTTGTCTAAACAGTATGAGTGTTCTGTGCTTTGATGATTTCTTCAGAATTCACGGTTGTGCTTATTTCCATGCACATGTAAAATGAAGAAAGCTATGGCATAGTATGTAGTTAAATCAGCTAGTATACTGATTGGGTTTCTGTAACCAGTCAAAGGAACCAGTTCTGTAACCAGTTCTGTAACCAGTTCTGTAACCAGTCAAAGGAAGCCACACAGGAACTGAGCAAGGTAGCCGGTTCCTCACACCTCTTTCCCTCTCTCTTATAAAGTGTGAATTTAGCCAGCAGTGATTACAGACAAGAAACAGGCCAGACACAAGAGATGCTAAAGGAGGCAGAATTTCTAGAATCATTTTTTGACTCCTGTTTGGAGATGGAAGGAAACTGAGGAGCGATCAAGTCAGAAGGAATGCAAGGAATCTTCATGTTTCTGACTGTTTGGCCACAGAGGCTGAAAACACAGCGAGCGGAGTGCACTGAGGAGGACAATCATAATTTTCCATTTGAATTTAAGGATGGAATTATAGAATGAAATGTATCTGGAGTTGGTTCAGCCTTAATTCTAGTATCAGCTCTTATAGGTTTGAGTGGGACATCAGGAAGGCCACACCTCCTCCCTAAACCTGTGTTCCTAGCTGTCAGATGGTAACAGTCATACCACCTAGCTTGGGAGACCAGTGGAAAAAATAAATGGGATTGCAAATGGAAGGTTCCTGGCACAGGGCAGGAACCCCAGGTTTGTTTACCTCCCACTCCTTGCTCACAGAAATGACATTTCTACCCTTTCCAAAGCGACAGAACAGTCTTCTCCTGGGCTGGAATTTCTTTGCAGAGTCCTTGAGCTTGTCAATCACCTCCATTGGGAAAGCTGTGTTCTCCTAACTCTTCACTTCTCTGGGGCTTTCAGGGAGTGGTTAATTTATCTGGCCCTTCCATTGGGATTTTGGTCATTTATCCTACGAGGGTCAATAATATCTGTCTACTATTACCTAAAATAACTCAGGGTTTCCTTGGAGGAAGTAGATGGAAACAGCCAAACCACATCGTAAATTACTCCATGGTCACCACTCATAGTAATGCTAACCCAGTCAATAATAGCAACAATATTGCTGAGTAATTGGCATAGATAGTGTTGATCAATGGTATGGTCTAGATATGCTTTGCATGCTCCATCTTGCATAATTCCACACAAATCAAACAAACAAGTGTCATTAACTAGTGTGCTTCTGTAACTTCTCTGTGACTCAAGATTTGTCTCATCTCTAAAAGGGAAGTTTATTAGTACCCACTCCACAGAGTTGTTACAAATTACCATATGTAATAAAGCAAAGCCAGTAAGTCTACACTGAGGCCCATGGATGAGACTCTGGGTGTAATTTATTCTTACACTTTTCCTTATTACTTTTGTGTGTGTTGTGTGCGTGCGGATGCACATGTGCAGTGACACTTGTGATACATGGTCAGTTGAGGGGGTCAGTTCTCTCTTTTCCCCCATATGGGTCCCGGAGACTGAACTCAGGTCATCAGGCTTGGTGGCAAGTGTTTTATGTCCCCTGAGCCATTTCACTGGCCCATCCAGATTTAAACGTTGAACGGACATCTTAAGACTCATGTTCCAACAACAGCAGCCCAAGCTGGTGAGGTCAGAAACAATAGGTTCTTGTCCATTTGTACAGGCGTGGAAATGGACGCATAGAGAGCTTGAGTTTCCCAAGACCTCACTGTTGCTTAGTAGGTGAACCAGGACTCAAGTCATAGAGCCTCGAGCTTCAGACTCTTGACTGCTCTGCATTTAGGCTTTCTCTGAAACTGCACTGTGAGCAATGAAGCTGCCTGAGTTTTCAGGAATTTGGAATCTGTCCTGTAGATCCATGCAGACCTCCCCATATTGGATCCCCAAAATCAAGGGTTTGCAGATAGAAAAACAGATGAACTGGAGCAGCTCAATTCCTCGCCCACTCGTGGAAAGAAGGCCAAAGGAAGGAACTTGGAAGGTCAGGTCATGGAAAATCAGCCGGGAATCATAAAGCCCAGCCTAGCCAATATTAGCAGTGTCTTTGCCAGGGATTTATTTCTCATTACAGGGGGCCAATGCTGCCCAGAGAACGCTTTTGTTTGAACTGGGTTTTCTCTGTCCCTCGCAGCCTAAGGTTTGTTGATTTGGAAAATAAGTTGAACTGAAAAAGAAAGAAAATGTTTGTGTTCTGTCTGTCAAGGAGCCAGTAGGCCAAATGTGGTTTGGGTGCTGCTCATCCCCACCCCACCCCCACCCAACTGGGGGCCCTTCATCTACTGTCACCTGGCTGCCAGGATGCTTTCCTTCCAGAGTCCAGAGAGGAGGCCTGGCCTGCAGCCGGCCCCTTCCCAGCCTCCTCACTCTCCACAGCAGAAAGGAGGAAGGAACCAGTCCCAAGATCTGAAGGGAGCTTTGTGGGGAGAGGATCTCAGAACTGGTTTGGAGTCAGGTGGGTGATGGTTGGATGTTTCTCCCCATCTGCACTTGTGGGAACCTCAGGAAAGAGTTTCAGCTGGCTGAGGCCTTGCCGGCCTCTTGCCTTTCATCACAGCACAGGGGTCCCTGCCTTCTGCTCCTGCCATCCTGGTGCTGAGGAAGCCTAGCTGAGGCTTCCCACTCTTGGCCAGGCACTCTGTTGCTAACAAGCAAGACTCCATTATGTTTCTTTCTTCTCCAGGGACAGCAGTCCTGTGTTTGTCTGGACTGTCAGGAACACAGACACGTCCGAGTCTTAAGAATTTAGGTTTAACTTGTGCATGAAGACAACGAAGCTGACAACTATGGCCCGGAGAAAGCAGATTTTCAAAGTCACTAAAGGGGATTCAATGTCTTGGGGTCAAAGCGGAATGGCTCTGAGGGCAGAACTAACTGGGGTAACAGGAGAGGCCCAGCTATTTCCTAGAAGGGCCTGAAGCGGGCCAGCCAAAGGCCAGAGAGCAGTGCTAGCCTTTGTGACTGACAGAGCTGGAAATGATTTGATTGGCACATTTCTCCCACTAAGAGGCCTGGCCTTTAGAGTTCCTCTGTACCCCAGGAGGCAGGTCACAAGCAGAGTCACAAGCCACTGGGACAAAACCTTCCTGATAAGATCTGCTGAAGGCTGCAACGCTAGGCTAAACTGGAAGGTGACAGGCATTGGGGGAGAAGAGCAGGCTGTGAAAACAGCAGCTATGTGAACCTCCAGATATCGCCCCTGCCCCCAACACCACCAGAGTCTTTTTTGCAGGCCACTTTTCTTTATTCCTGCTTTTCCTCTCTCCCCAACTTCCTCCCTGTCTTCTGGTCCCAAGGTGTGGGGCCAGAAAATGGATTTTGTCTAGAGTGAGCTGACCCCCAGCCCTGGAAGCATTTAGGCATGGCGCCTCACGGCTAATCGTAGGGCTTAGCTGTCTTAAACAAGCAGCCCTTTGTCCTCTGAGATTCCTTTTGTGATGATGAAAGTCACCTTTCCACAGACGTAGGGACAGATAAAGGTTCTCCAAAACCCCGTGCTCAGGACTTCACAAAGTTCCTGTCAGCTGCCTTCGAAGCCAGGAGATAGCGGTTTCCACACCTACCCATGTTCCTGGAGGTCCCACTTATTTTACACAATAAGTTCTTCTTTAAACAAGAACCTAAGAGTCCCTATTAGTTCCAGGCACCACAGTACCGGAAGACATCTACCATAATAGGCTTCGTCCCCCGGCACCATGGGCCTTCAAAGGAAGCTCTTTCTGACCTGAGCCCTAAACGACCAGTGCTAATTATTTAGGCGTGTGCTGGGGCATTGGAGGCTGAGGGAGCAGAGCGAAGATGGTCCAGAGACAAAGGAGGAAGCAAAAGTAAGCCTGTGGTGTGTAGATCAGGCGGGCTCCTCTGAGTGGTGAGGAAAAGGACTGCTGAGAGACTGCAGACAGGAGAGAGAAGCAAGAGCCAAGCAGACGGGGCTCATGCGAAGAAATTAATGTTCGGCAAGGTTACATATGGGCCCAAGGTCGTACAACTACCCGGAAAGAAGTCAGGAGCTAACGGTAACAAGCTGACTGCAGAGCTGTCCAGTCTGGGCTCAGAAAATCCCATCACAGTTTCACAATGAGCAAAGCCATTCGCTGGCCTGTCTCCTTTTTACAACTTGTATTTGAACTTCAGCATTTAAAAATAAATCTTAAAATGTGTCAGTTTTACTTAGCTCTGTGTCTCAAACAATAGTAAAACAACCAATAACAGCAACAACCAAAACCGCCCCAAATTAGCTGAGGAAATTGAATTTCTGGGGAAAAAATGTATCCTAAGGGAACAGTTAGGGTTGTGTCTATAGATGTGTGTACTTCTTTCTGTGCAAAGATATTTGTCTTTATTTTGTTTGCGACTGCTAAGAGAAGACAGCTTATGCTGTCAGCAAGGTGGTTTCCTATGGCCTTTGTCATGCAGTACTAAGCTTGTAAAAAGTTTGTCACTAAAGACTTAGGTGACATCCATTGAAAATTGTCCTACAAGCTTTACTGTAAGGTCCTCATTTCTTTTGGAGGCAGGGTCTCATCTACCCCAGGTTCCCTCTAAACTCCATGAACTCGCCATGTAGGCGAGGCTAGTCTTGAACTCTTGATGTTCCTGCTTCCTCCACACCCCAAATGCCGAGATTCCAGCTGTGTATTAGCATATCTAGTTCATTCCAGACTTATTTGTTTATCCATCTCTTGCGATAACTTGCTGTATTGCCAGCGCTTATCTGGGAATCCTCAGACTCAGGTGAGCCTCCCAAGTAGGTGGAGCTCCCTAAAAAGTTGAGACTAACAGTGTGCACCACCATGCATCACCATGCTTGATGCCCTCATTTTTTAATAAGCACCTATTGCTTTGGAGTAAGGCCAAAAAACCAGAACCAAAACAACAAGGGAAGCTTCATTTAAAAAAGCTGTCCCAATGATAAATATGTGAGGTACTGCATTTGTTAATTACCTCAAATTAATCATTCCGCAGTATATACATAGTTTAAATGTCATGCTGCGCATGATAAATATGTGTAATTTTTACCTGTTCATTTACAAATAATACATTTAAAACAGTTGCAGTATAAAGTCCTTTTCTGCCTAAGCCACAAAATGGGAGTTCCTCCGAAAGTGGTAAAGCTGCCTATAGCAAAGTCATATGTCCTGCAGATGTGCCAAGTCCCTGCCCCTAGATATCAAGCCGTTGCCTACTAGCCCACAAGGACCCTCGGACTCTTTTCCAACCTAAATTATATTGATAATAGCTAGTACGTATTTTAAAATGTCTATTGTGTTCCAGGCATGAAACTAGGAATTCTGCATGTGTTCCCTAAATGAAACCCACGGCGAGATAGGAGGCAGCAACACTCCTACCTAACAACTGGGAGGTGTGTAGAAGCGACATGCTCAGGTTTGCAGACTAATCTTGCCTCTGCTTCCATCTGCGTGGGTGGCCAGGGAAGAACTGTCACAAGTTCAAAGGCCTGCCTGGGAACACAGAGACAGTTCAAGGACAGACGAGGCAAACTAGCAAGATCTTACCCCAAACACAAATCCGAAAAGTACTAGGAATATAGCTCAGTGGTAGAGTGCTTGCCAGATGTATGCAAGGCCCTGGGTTCAGTTCCTGGCACTAAAAATGTAGCTATCTAGTTAAGGGGTAGAAACAAGCTTTGCATGGGATGGTACTGGGGAAAGATCCTGTAACTTTGACCCCTTTCCCCGTTCTTGAAGGCCTGCCATTTTAGAGCTGCTGTGTTAGCGGTCACAGGTGCAGGGGATGACGGTACAGATAATGGTCAGCAGCTGGTCGGGGAAAGGGGCTTGAGGAAACAGTCTTTCAGCTCTTAGGGAGCCTTCACGGGACAGAGGAACAATGAAAACAGTTCAGAGATATAGCAAAGGTGTGTGGCGTCAGAGGATCACACGGGGACACAAAGGTGGCCTTGCTTTGTTGGGAGCTCTCAGGGAGTAGGATAAAGTTCAGGCGAAGCGAGCGAGGTCTGTGAAGTCTGGGAAGGCAAAGCGTGTACGCTGACTTATTAGTGCTTGTCCTGGGACATAGTAGATGTTCAAGAAATACGAATCTACACATTTTGTTCATGCTCTCGGCTGCTAGGCAACTAGTCCCTGCTCAGACGGCTGAGTCAGCAGGCCAAATGCCAGTCTGCTGATTTTAGGAGGCAAGACCTTCAGGCAAGAAGGATGCAGTACACATATTTTACATAGTAGAGCATCGATTCTTTTCTATGCAGATGTGTGATTGTGTGATTTCAGTAAGCCTCCTCTGGTCCTATGAAATGGATATACCAGGAATGAGGAGCAGGAGCACCATGCCTCAGGCTCTTGCGGAGAATGACACAGGAGAGGTCACCTGGACCCTACCAACCCACAAAGGCCTCTTTGGATGCTGCCAGGAGCCCACTTCTGCATTTGAAACAATGTGGAGTAGCTAGTGTCAATTTAACATTCAGAAGAGAAGAATATCTTTGGCTTTGACTTATAAATAGCAATGAGTCACCTTAACCAGATCCTTCTCCAGAAACACCTCCACCTAAGCAATCAAAAGAGGAAGGTATTGAGAAGCATGTATTGGGAATGACTAATTTTAAGACCCGAAGGTTAGCCTCTTTTGGGATCAAGTTTCCCACTGAACATTGCTCATGGCTTAGAAATTCTTCTTGGCTTGCCCACAGTGTCACATTTTGCAAGTCAAATCATGCTTTCTCTTTCTCGTGCACTGGATTTCTTGATGCGCAGTATTTAAAGGCAATGTGCGAATTAAAAGTGCCCTGGACACGACTGTGCTTGCGCCTGAGTATGACTAGAGAATTCTAGTCAGCAGCTTTGAGTTCTGGCACACGCCCCCTCATGGTAGAGCTTCCAGATCAAAATGTCGAGGTGGGGAACGACAAAGGTCAACTGTAATGGGGCCGAACCCAGACTGAGAAGAATGTGGTACCCCGAGGCATTGGTTGGAGTCTGGATTATTTCAAGAGTCTCAAATACACGAGACAGTCCTCAGAATGTGGGTGATTACGTGCTGGTATCGGTTACAAGAAAAGGAGCAGGAAGTGCAGGCAGGCCCTGGAGTGAAATTATACCACTGTGCCCTAGGTTTAGCAGATCTTTACAGAGCACCTACTGTGAGCACCGCATTCGTAGCATCCAGTCAAGAGGCAAGTAGAGCTAACTGGATTCTAAGCAGCTGCTATGTTAGGTCCAAGTCAGTGCCAAATAGTCCACCCCATAGGAAGAGACTAGATGTGTGCTGGGCTCAGGAACTCAAGTGCATGTGTCAGAGGGCAAAGGAGTGACCCGGCAGGACTTAAGTGACTCCTGTGACTGGGGTACTTGGAAAGAGTCCAAGTGAGACAGAGGCAGGGGCTTCCTGCTCCAGGGTACAACTGCTCCCTTCCCTTTGGTCCTCCGTTGTCAACAAGCAAACACACCTGGCTAATGAGAGGGTGTTGAAAGAATAAAGGAATGAGACACTTTGTCCCAGAAAGAGAGTAATAGTTTGTCTGATCTGTCATTGCGCCACTCAGAATCCCCTGAAGGGGATTTTCTTAATTAAAAGAATTTCGTATTAAGTTTCCAGAAATGATAGAACCTAAGCTATTTACAAAAAAAAAAAAAAAAAAAACCAAATTTACAAACTTTGAGTAATCCAAAAGAAAAAGGTAAAATTCAACCATGACTCCTTCCCCCAGATTTTACTACTTTTACTCAGGTGAGGAGAGTGAAGTCAGAGAATTTTGAGTTCAAGACCAGCCTGGACTCTTTATCTAAAGACCACAAATTCTCTGCCCCCCTTCACCATTACACACACACACACAGAGAGAGAGAGACAGAGACAGAGAGACAGAGAGGCAGAGAGACCAAGACAGAGAAAAAAGGAGGCGATCTTCCCTAGCACCCCTAATACGTTAGGGATGGGGCTCTGTTGGAATTCCCAGCCTGTCAGAACAAAGTAACTTTTACTCAGGTCCCAGTGCAGCTGGGCCACTCAGCCAAACTGAGCGAAGCTGATTCCAGAAGGGCAAATGAGGAGGATGCCACGGAAAAGAAGACCCCAGAGTCATAAGCAGGAGAAAAGAAAGGCTAACCAACAGTACCGTGGGGTGGTGAGGAAGGATGGTTTTCATCAGGAAGGATGGTTTTCGTCAGGGAGAGGGAGCCAGACCGAATACTAAAGAGGAACATTCAGGTGTTGGGGTGTAGGGACAGCTAAATAGCAAAGCATATTCCTGAGACCCTGCTGCTTCTGCTCTTTTCTATGCTTGGTTTCGTATGTTGGCTTTCCCTTTATATGTCCTGGGTTCCATTCCTAGGTGGGCTACTCACTTTCTGATAGGCCCCAGATAAGTGTCTTACTTGGGCTGGATGTCAGCTTCCAACTTCGTAGAACAAGGCTTCGGAGTGTGGTATTTGAACGGGTTCTGTGGGGGTCCTGTTGTATGCATTACGATAGAGAACTGATTTCAAGTTTAGAAGGAAACTCCAACAACCATTTGGAACCTGGTTGTGCCTCATGCACACTGCCTGGATTTAGTGCTAAGCACTTCATGGAAACAAACAATTATAATTGTTTTAATTACCCAGAGTAGCTAGTAATTTTGAGAAGACTTGGGAGCTCTGTCTTGAGAATGCTGTTATTACCCTGTCACTTTGCAGCAGTCTTTCCAGTACAAGCATGATAATTTCAATGTCCCAGGAGTGGGGGCATGGCTGCTATTAGGGTGGTAATCTTGTGGGTTGTTTTTTTTTTTTCCTTTTTCCCCTCTTAGTATAAAGGGCGACTGAGTGGTGAGAGTCAGTTTGCAACCGATCTAGCAACTTGAATCCGATGCAACCTGTCCAGGTCACTGCCAGGCCTCCGGAAAGCCCCAGGCAATGAAGCATTCTCATTCCCTTGGAACTTTCAAAGGGTGTCTGCCAGAAAGTATCACCTATCAGATGCTACACTGTGTAATTCCAGAGTTCTCTTTGCAATTTGCTTTCCCTCGGCATCAATATGGCCAAGGGCAAAAGGGGTGATAGTCAGCTGCTCAATTGAGTCTGCAGGACCCCCCACAGGACAGTGAAAGTTACATGGCTGGAACTCTCTCTGAGCAGTTAATCCTGAACAATTTGAAGCCTCCCATCTTTCCTGTACGCATGCAGGGCTTTGAACAGCTATGGGTTTTCCGAAACCAAATGAGAAGTGGTTGAATTTGGTGTGAATTTCACACATGCACCAGCAACTCTAAGGTTTGGTCTCTCTGCTTGCCCCCACCCCACCCCCATGAGGAAATCGCAAGTACTCAGTTAAACTGCTTCCCTCCAGGGTTTATGGCTGAGTCCGGTGGGTTCTGGGAGAAAGGGCCTCTGTCGACCTCCTACTTGGTCTTTGTTGTTTTATGTGCAACCGCACCTTGCTCCCCACCAAAAGCTAAAAGGTCGTCTACTGCGAAAGAGCGGCCCATTTTAGAAGGGAGCTGCCACCGCTGCTCATTAGTCTCTCCAAGCTTGGGCGGGCTCTTCTTACCAGGAATGATCCCCTAGAAGTCCTGCCCTAAAGAAGCCACCTCGCCTGCATCTCTAGGCAACTTCCCAGTGCTAATTTCCCTTCCCCTTTCCATTTGCTTCTTAGAAAATTGGTAGAATCTGATAATAGTAATATGTAAGATGCATGCCACAATTTTTGCGGTGTCAGAATTATTATTTTCTTCTCTCTGGCTGCCCACTCACCTTTTTGTATCTTTAAAAATGCTTATTAACATATTAATTAACTGATTTATTTGATGATATATATATCAGTGATAGATAGATAGATAGACAGGAGAGAGAGAGAGAGAGAGAGAGAGAGAGAGAGAGAGAGAGAGAGAAAGAGAGAGCACACATGCATGTGTGTGAGCGTGCCATGGTGCACAACAACTCTAGGGCATCCATTCCTTCTTCTACCATGTTGGTCCCTGAGATCCAGCTCAGGTCATCAGGGTTAGTAACAAGTGCCGTTATCAGTACAGTCATCTTTTGGGACTCCAGAGTTATTTGTATTTTTGATGAAAAAGTAAAAATAGATTTTGAGAAGCAGTGCCAGAGTTTAATCTTCAAGGAGTCCTTGGGTTCCTAGGTCAGCAGAGGCTAAGAAATGAGAAAGATTTCTCTTGGGGGTGGGGGCAGGCTCAGTATGGATGAAGTACTTGCTGGTGTTGTTTCCCAACACAGGCATGGATGAAAGCGAAAGATACAGGAGAAAACTGAATGAAATCCTTACTGTGGTCAACAGTGCTTCAACTCGGAAATGCACCAAACAGGACTAAATGCAGAAATACCCCAAAACTTCTTGCTCGACTTAGAACCTGTCCCATCCTTTACCCAGAGTTCTCTGCCTGGCTCTGGGTTCCACAAAAATGCTATCTGGCGGTGATTCTCAACCTGTGGGTTGTGACCCCTCTGGGGTGGGTCCCGTATCAGATATCCTCCATATCAGTACACATTATGATCTTAACAGTAGCAACATTGCAGTTACAAAGTAGCAACCAAATAATGTTATGGGTGGGGGTCAGCACAATATGAAGAACCGTATTGAAGGGTCACAGCAGTAGGAAGGCTGAGATCCACTGCTCTAGTTCAGGAATGAAGGGTTTTGAGAAAAGGAGAGGAGCAAGCAGAGTGTCCAGAAGGAACAATGTCCCAAGAGACACCATGAAGATACAATGTGATTGTACTGCTATGGACACAGCTGATCTGGAGCAGCTCCAGAGGGTGGGTGCGGTCAACTGAAAAAGAGATATGAAACAAAGAAGCTCTGAAATTCACCCCAGGAAACAGGAAAGAAAACACCAGGTGGAGGTAGTGACTTTAAAAGCAGAGGGAATAAATGAGAGGTTTGGCTGTTTTGTCACTATGCCAGCAGAGGGCGTAAGATACGACAAGGGTTGCTTTGCTTTTCAGACTTGGGCAAAGGATAGAGGGTCAAAGGAGAGGCATGGATACACGTATTTATACATTACACACACGCACACGCACGCACGCACAAACACACACATAAACATTTTTAGAGACCAGTTTAGAAAACGAAATGAAAAACCCAGTAGACTGCAAAGTGCGACCGAGTTCAGAGGTGGTGTCTGCGCACCCTTACCCTGGCAGGGGGTATGCCGGCAGTAATAGACGCTTCGCCCCTTCCCTGTCTCTGATCTCTTGTGCTCACTGTGGTGCTGTCTCACATCTGGCTTTTCTCTGTTGTCATGCCTAAGGCCCTACTTCACATCTATTTTCTTCACTTAACACAATCATGACGGTACCCTAGAGAATCTTCGTGACCCCCATTTGCCCCATCTTCTGTTCATCCTCACCTCCTTTGTTTCTCAAAGTAGTCCCAGCCAGCATTTCTCCTACCCAGGGCCTCATGAGCAGTGAGAAATACAGACGCCCAGACTTCGGCCACACCTACCGAATCAGCATACTTTTGAACAAGACCCCCCCCCCCAAGGGATTCACTTGGAATTTATAGTTTGGGGAGCTGTGCTCTATTCCTGCCCTATGTTTCTAACAAGATTCTGACCATGTCTATATCTTTTTAAAAATCATTCATGTCTTTTGCTCCCTCCTTGAGGCCCACATCTGGGGCCTTGGCTTCATATGCCAGAAGACACACGCTCTGGTATGTATGGCTACTGCCCACTTTTGCAGCTACCGTGTCTCACTTCCTTTCTTAACAACAGCAGACTGCTTGGTTGGTCATAGTCTAGACAAGGTTTTCTAATCCTTTTTGCTTCTGAGGCCTTTATTTCTTTCCTTTTGCCAGTTCTAGCTCTGTGTCTGGTTGGGCATCCCCTCTGCCGGAAGTCCCTCGTGTTATGTACTATCCCATTTGGGGGTAGCTAGGTGCACTTTGGATGGGATCTCATATCGACCATGCACACATTCCTACACAAAGGCACTGGGCCCTTCACACTGCTGTGATTTTCTGTGTGCCTACATTGCCCGTCCGTCTGTGTTCCATCAGAATAATGCCTCTCTGTGCTGCCCGCATCATCCTCACTGGACAGTAGGAATGCACCTTGCACAGGGTGGGGGTCTCAACAATGTACTGAATTGAAGAGAAGGTGGAAAGGGTCATAGTGGGTATATACATAATGGTATATACAGAAGCAAGGGAGTCAAAAGTAAGCTTAGAGTATGGCAGCGTGAAGATCAAGCAAACCAAAAGAAGCCGGAGAAGAGAAAAAAAAATAGCAGAGGACTGTGCTAAAGGAAGGGTGAGACGGACCTTTGAAGTGTTAGAGTGTTGAGGACACCGGAAAGACTACACTCTGCTCTCATTAGCATGGAAATAGAAATCCAGGGCTATGAAGACCAAACATCAGCCCGCATTCATCACTATTAGGAGAAACCTAATAATAATGTGTGTGGACCCTAACATTCCGGATTCTGATAATACAAAGGAACACCACTTCTATGAAAACAGACCTTGTAAGCAGTCCAAATGCTGTGAGCTGGGTGACCACACACCAAAGTTTGTTTAAGACAGTCCTAGGCTACACCTGTTGTGAAGCTGTAGTTATTATTAGTGGCCCCTGTCAACCTTAAAAGTATCCAAGTATGGTTGATAAATTATGTGGTCATCGTACAAATACTCAGCACCTACTGCAGCCTTCCCTGAGCCAAGAGAATAGTTTCATGAGCTACTCACTGACATTCTTCTTGAAGTTAAGATTATAATGTGAATGCTCGCAAATTCCTAATTTGAACGTATACAGATAAATGGTCTGTAATAGTTCATTGTGTTGCACAACCTTCAAACCCTATCTAACTCTTGGATATTTTAGTCACTCCAAAAAGAAATTTGGTACAAATTAAGAGTCATTGCTCCTTCATCCCTCCCAGGCCCTAGCCCCTGGAAACCCTGTCTTTATTTTCTATCTCTATGGGTTTGCGGAGTCTAGACACTTTGCATTAAATGGACTTATATAATAACTGGTCTTGGGGTCTGGCTTTTGATCTTCTAATTTTTCCAGTGAAGGAAACTGAAGTTCAGGATAGACAAAGCAGTCTGCCTAAGACACCCCATCTCCTGGGAGGAAAGTCAGAGCAGGACGTAGGTGTGTCTGGACTGCACACCCGCATGCTTAGTCACCACGAAGTGCTGACTTCGCCTATGCAAGGTGGGCGCTCATCACAGGCTTTTCCCCTCGGGCCTTCTGCCGATGCATTCTTTTCAAATGCTTACAAGTTTTCCTTGTTGAAGAATTCATTTAACATTTGGAAAAAATAAAGAATGAGGCGTGCTACAGTGGCTCACATCTTTAATCCCAGTCAGCCCTCTGGAGAGTGAGACAGGAAGATTGTGAGATCAAGACCCGCCTGGGCTCCATAGATAGAAAATGTCCTCAAACCAACAAACAAATACAAAGTCAAAAATTATAAAAACCAAATATAGCGGCTTAGTGGGGCAGTGAGATGGCTCAGTAGGTGAAGGTGCTCTCCATGCAAGCCGGGCAACCTGAGTTCCAGTCCCAGAAACTATGTAAATTTTGAAAGAGAGACCCAAATCTACAAAATTGTTTTCTCATTTCCTATACTGTGGCGTGTGTATTCTCACATGCAAACATCATGTGCATGCACTTGAGCACACACACACACACTCAATAAAAAATAAACAACTAAAGTGGATTATCAAGCTGGGTCATAGCTGTTGACAGACTTGTATCCTTGCAAAATTCCTACGTTGAAACTCTCATCCATGATGTGACTATATTAGATGACATAGCTTTTAAAAGATAGAGTTGAAATCATAAGGGTGAAGCCATTATCCATATGGTTAGTGGCCTTTTTAAGCAGTAGATGAGAAATCTCCACCCCTCCTTCCCTCCTGCCTTCTCCCTCTCTTCTCACAGGTAGAGACAATGAAAAGGTAATCTTACCAGCATGTCACTGTACCAGTACCCTCGTGTTACTGTCAGATTCTAGAACTGTGAGAAAGTTAATCTCTTCCGGTTGAGTGGTATTTTGTTATGCCCAACACAACACACCAAAGACAGTCATATTAGGGGATAAAAATGGCCGTGAACATAAAGTAGGACAAATTAATTCTCATTTCTGAGTTCAAGAACAGTTTCCAAAGGAGAGTAAAAGAAACAGTTTGAATGCTAGAGTCACCAGTAGAAATGAGCACATCTCTGCAAGATACTTCATTTGATATTAGGTTTTTAAAGTTTTATTACATCCATTGGAATTCTTTAGAAAATATAACAAGTAAAAGACAAAAGAAAAAATGCCTATTATACTCTGCTAATATGCTATATTTTAATCCAATCTTTCTGAAAGCTTAATTATATAGTCTGTATGTGATTGAATTATCAAAGTATGCACTGAGTGGGGATAGGTGAGAATGCCTTTCTCAATCTTTTCTGAAGTGTTTGTTAGCCTGTTAACTGGTAGTACTTTGCTGAAGCAGAGATCAGTAATAAACTATATATGTATACATGCCAATAAAGAATATATTTCACATTTATGTATATATCCCAATAATTCCTCATAGGACCAAAGCCTTCCCGTTAGGTATGGACTATGCTCTCCTTTGTCCCTTTCCCATAAATCCAACACATCTATCATTTCCAATATCATTTTATTTAAGTATGACAAGAGAATGTAGATGATTGGGAAACAATGCTGAGGACAAAATTCTATCAACTTTTGATGTATTTTCTTCTCTAATATTTTACGTTTTTCATGGCCAAAACAAATTTGACAGCACATGGGGTTGCCCCTTCTGTAGTCCGTATAAGGGTTGCTCTAACCTTCATCGAAATGACTATTAGCTGTTCATAATAATGACTATATGTGTATGATCTAGTCAAGCTGTCCAAGCGGAGTTAATCAGTCATACTGTCCAAAATACGGTGAAGAAAATAGTTCCTGATAAGCATGGGTCTCGTTGTTGTACAGCAGTACCCATGCTCATACTAGCTGTGGGCTTTGTTTTTATAGCATTCTGTCTGTTGTTCTAAAGAGGGAAAGGAAATCTTGGTCTGCATAGTGGAATTTGGTCAAGATAAATTCTACTGGTCTTGCCTATTTAAAAATACTCAGCCACAGACACAGCAAAAATACGTGAAGACTGCCCCCAATCCTATTTTGTGTGAAAGTATAATAAATCTGTTAAAGTTTCCTGTGTATCATTCCATACTTATGTCATTGTGTTTATCTCTAGGTTATCCACACCATCTATACATATTTTACATATGTTTGGATGTTATGCTGTGCCAGGCATCAGACTAAGATCTCATTGTGAATTATCTTGCTTAGTCCTCACGATAATCCTCTGAGATAATTTAATTGCTATCATCTCCATTTCACAGACTGGTAAAGTGAGGCTCAGACAGGTTCACTCATTTCCCCAAGATCATACAGTGTTTGTTTCCTCATGAGAGGGTTGTCATAGTAACATACACCAATCCAGTTTGATGTTTGGGTCAAGTAATCTATTTACTCAGTAAATGCTTATCGAATGCCCATCTAGATATTCAAAATCATAGGTACCTGGAAAGGGTAGATAAATCTGTGAGCTACATTATTTGCCCCCATTCATTTAGTGAGTAGAGAAAGATTACAATCCAGATGTATTTAACAAACAGGTTCTGACAACTCTAGGTACAAAGAAAGTTCTGTAACCTGAATTTTAAAACTAAACATTTGGAATATTATTACCTCCGTGAGATGATGAGTTTGGAACTCCAGAAATCAGTTCTAATGGTTATGACCCAGTAAATTGGACATTATATAACTAAGTTCCGAAACATTTGCTTGAAACAACACAAGGACTAGCGATGTAGCCAGTGGTAGAACACTTGTCTAACACATGTAAAACTCTAAGTTTGACCTCTGATACATCATGATTAGAAGTTCTGTTTCGAAGGCAGGCAGTGCTCTACGGCTAGCCAAGGGAGACGAAACCAGGACCAGAATCAGGATTGGAGTCTCCGTTTCTTGTATAAGAAGACTAACTGATGGCAGAGGCTTTAGATCTACAAAGGAGCTTGATTAGAATGTCATAGTGTACCGTCTTAAACAAGAGCAGATGATTATACAGAAAATCAGAAGCCCTGAAGGAGAAAACCAAAAAGCTATATATTAACAGATATTCTGTGAAGGACATACAAACGTTGAAGAATTGGATCGCAAATGGTAGAAAAAAATTAAAGGTTGCATGTTGAGACAGAACCAAAATCGTACCTATTATGTAACACATTCCACAAGGCTGGCCAATTTCAACGTACACTAGGAAGGGAAATGCCTGTCCCGAGATGGGGGTGGAGTACTTGAGCCACAGGAGCGCCCAGACTCCAACTGCAAAAATGCTAAAGGCTTCGGGAACTATTTGGCAATATTTACATGGATGGAAGAATTGGTGGATTATAGTCATAAACATGGTGGGGTCTGAAGGAAAGGGGCCAAAAGAAAGCCTTACTTAAAACCCTTCTGTGACAGTCTTTGTATTTTAGTGAGTGCAGAAGCTTTTAAGTAAACACATGTATACAAATATACAGAGTATGGCAATGTTGATAGGGAATAAGTACTGTGATGGAAAAATCTGACCAAAAAAACAGAGAGAGGTAGGAAGAAGGGAGGGAAGGAGAGAGGGAGGGAGGGAGGGAGGGAGGGAGGGAGGGAGGGAGGGAGGGAGGGAAGGAGGGAAGGAGAGAGGGGGTAGGGAGGAGGGAGGGAAGGAGGGAGAGAGAGAGAGAGAGGGAGGGAGGGAGGGAGAGAGAGAGAGAGAGAGAAAGAGAGAGAGAGAGAGCGCAGAGAAACTGGAGTCCAGGATTTAGTCCTCACGACAGAAACGGTGTTGGAAAAAGTATTGCTGCCATCCTTCTCCCTTTAGAAATTCTTTTTTTTTTCCTTCATAATAAAAATCCCGTGGCAGCTCCTTGTCTGGAGGACTTTAAAAATAGGAGCGATTTCATCTGTCTGGAATGGTCTGTGTCAGCACTTGCCCTAGGCAAGGTTGCCACACAGGCCTGAAACACCCCCACTTCCCATCCCCCTGGCCAGCGCTTTCCTCTCCCACTAGACACCCCCATGCCCTTTGCACCCCCACTTCCAGCTCCAGACCTGACTCCCTTTTCTTGGCCAGTAACTTCAACACGGTCTCCCACATCAAATCACACTGGGCTTCTCTCAGCCTCCTCTTCAGGTGTGAGGGGGTGCAATCTCTTTTGCCCTTTGTGGCCTATCTGAGTTTAAAAATAGGGCCCTGGTTAACCCAAATGAATCTTAAATTGGAGCTCTGTGCAGGGTAACCAGAGGAGGAAAGGGAAGGGGGTGAGCAGCATAGTTTTGGTCAGTGGGGGAAGTGGTGGGGAGGTGGGCTACCTTCCTGGAAGCTATTAAATCCCAGATGTAGATTGTTCAGTGTGCCACTGCCTTAGGGTGACCCCTGCTCTCCTAGCTGCTGTTAATTCCATGGCTCAACGACTTGCGACTCCACTTCCATGACCCCACACCTGGCTTCTTTCTCAGCACGCTGGGCACCCTCTGACTTTGCTTTAGCTAGGGGTTTTCAGCGGCATGTTTTTGTGACGATCAGCCAGGGTCCAATTTTCCCATCACCATCTTTCCTGCAACAGCGTGACACTGGGGTTCGGTGATGGTGGCCCTTCAAGCCATACTGAGCTCGATGAGATTTTCACAGAGCCGGTCCTATTCACAGTGCCGGTTCCCAGAGAAGCCTAAGAAAGTGGCACCGCTTTGGGCTCAGAGTGTGTGGGGGCTTTATGAAGAAATATGTGGGACTTGCGTGAACGGAATATGCTGTATGGAGATTTTGCGGGCAAAGATGCCAAAATGAAATTTACTCAGAAAACTCATATGATGAATTTGATCAACTTCCTATTTGTTAGGACAGCAACCCCTTAAAAGCCTCTACTGTACATCAAGCTCTGAGCTAGACTTGAGGAGTCACAACGAAAAGATATGGAGGGATTTTTTTTTTTCAAATAAGGGGGAAGGCAGACACACAGGGTAACATGTGTCCTGCTTGAGGTAAGCCAGGGTGAATGGGAACTCAGGGAGCGTCTGGAAAGCTCTCCTAGGGCAATGCTATCCGAGCTGAGTAGGAGTAAGCCATACCAAAGAGAGGTGGGAAGGGCAGGAAGGCTGTGGAGAAGGAATGACATGTGCCGAGGCATGGAGGCATGAAACGATTTGACATGTCAGGAGAGCTGCAGGCAAGCTGAG
Organism: Chionomys nivalis; assembly: GCF_950005125.1. NCBI lineage: Eukaryota > Metazoa > Chordata > Mammalia > Rodentia > Cricetidae > Chionomys > Chionomys nivalis. The sequence continues at coordinate 123,374,780 of NC_080112.1, read as the reverse complement.
ATCAGTAGAGAGCCATGCGTCCAGGAGATGGGGCAAGAAACACAGCTGGAGAGGCAAGCGGGCAGAATGAGAGAAGGGAGTCGCCATCCTTCCTGGCTGAGCAGTCAAGCTCTTCCCAAAGGAGGACTTGAAGTAGGGCTAAGGTAGGGTCAGATTTACATCTTGATTAAACTGTCTGTCAGTTTGGGGGAAATCATTCAAGCTACCTGCAATAAATGGATTAAGGCTTTTTTATGTGAAGGATAAATGTGCAGATCTAGTGACTGCTAAGTGCAAGGTTATCTCTTCCAAGAGGGCTTGTCATTAGTCTGAGGAGTTCTTAGGGATGTGGCTAGAATATCTGTAGGGAGATCTGTCTGTATCTGTAAAGTTCCAAACATCTTTTTGCAGTGCACAGGTCCTCTAAACAGAGAGGCTTGAAGAAAGGCATTGCTTCTCCCCCTTATCATGCATTCCATGCTAGGAACTCAAACTGTGCTATAATCTGTTTTGTTTAGCAAAAATCATCCGGAAAAGCACTCTTTAACCTGAGTTGCAGCCACCTTAATCTTTCGGAAAAGGAATATTTTGGATTAGAATTCTGCAGTCATTCTGGAAATAATGTAAGTGGTTTTTGTTTTTTAAACAGGATTTTGTGTGTCTAGAAATGCTTCAAGATGCAGTTTGCACCTAGGTACACAAGGCTCAATCCCGTATTAAAAATGCAAAACCTATTTATACCTTGCAAAATCACTGTATTTAAAACCGACTTTCCTCCCCCCGCTTTGTTTTTTAAGCTATCTTGGTTTACCAAACAAATTCTTCTGTCTCATGACCCTTTTCTGTTACTCTTTGACCAGCTATCAGAGTCTTATCTATTTTGAATGGTTGGACCTTAGTCCCCAGAATTAAGACTCCTGACCTCATGACTGTTTAGGGAGATTTCTTTCCCTGTTTCTTGGGCCCAAACTTTCAGAAGGTTCTTCTGCTGCATCTGGCCTTGGCATATCTGTAATCTGGCACCTTCCCAGAGAGGCTCATTCTTAAGTGAGATGGGCAAGGGGAAAGGCGGGACTCAAATGTGAAGCCGAATGTTTTTATGAGTCCTCATAGCCAGGGATGAGCCTTGCCTCTATCATCCTACCCAGGCAGGGAAGCGGTGATTGAACCATCACCAATGCAGAGTTTTATAGATCAGCAGTGTTCACTGTCACTGGGAATACGAGGGGGGCTTTCTGAGAATGGGGAAGGTATATCATCTCATTGACATGACTGTTTGTTTCCAACTATTTCTGGAAATCTAAATCGTCCCGGGGTTTGTTCATTTGATGTTGACCTTTATCTCGTACCAAAAAAGAAAAAAAAAAAGAAAAAGAAAGAAAAAAACCTCTGCTCACTGCTGCTGTGTTCTACCAATTGTTTCACTGATATTATTGCAGGTTTGGCTGGAACTGCTGAAGCCCATAACAAAGCAAGTAAAAAGTAAGTATGGAAGATCACTCAAGGAATGTCGTCCTCAGCTCACACTGGAAAAGTGATTCTATAGCCCCACACAATTCCTCACCCTACTGAAATGGGGAAGAGGGCTTTAGACAGGTTGCCTCAGCCTCTCATCTGTCCAGTAAGTTTAGCAATAGAGAAAATTGCCTTAGTTTAGTCTGAGCTGAAGAAGCTCATGTGGCTGGTCTTGGAGTACATCTGAAGGGTTCTGGTAATTATGCCACCTGCGGATGGCGCGTGGGAGCGTATCTCACCCGGCGCCCTGTGAAGCTTCAAGCATCCTTAGTGTCAATCTGTGAGAATGTTCCCCTTCTGCCTGAAGATTCTTTCCTTTCCTGCCATCGCCAGCCTTGCCATTTGCTTCAGTTTATGTTCAGATGATTCCTGTATCTCACATGGAACCTCATTCGTGGGACAAGGGTTCAGGGGCATGGCCGTTTAACTAACTTCACAGGCATTTTTCTTTTTGCAAGTGGATCTTAACACTTTGGGAAACCTTGCTTCAGTCTCTTCCTGGTTCCTTGATCCACTCTGCTCTTCACACATTGATGCCTTCTGTGACTCTACTTCCCCCAATTCTGTGATTTATGTCACCCAATTTCAGTAGCTTCTGAACTGATTTTTCTCCAATTAAAGCATCTATATCACTCTTCAAGGGATCAACTGAAATATATAATCCTGACCACATCTCCCTTCTGCTTAAAATGCTTCCCTGGCTCCCTAATTACCTCTGAAGTTCAACCTTTTTAACGTGGTATGCAAAGCTCTAGACCCTATAGTAAGCGATTTGTCCCTACCACTTACCATTTCAATTCCTGCCTCTGCTAACGTTCCTCCAGGAAGGCTTCCTCAACCTAGGCTGTGTGATACTCAAATTGGTCTGTTTAATTATTTGTCTCTCCAACAAGACTGGGAGGACTTGAGTATCTTTTAATTTCCACAGTATCCGCTTAGGATAATATCCCGCAGTGAAGAGCACCCGGAAATGATGTATTGAACGGATGACATTGTTCCTTCTTGTGTGCGGTTACTTTCGATCTAACAAACTTTATTCTTTTTCTTCTGGTACTGGGGATGGAACCCTGGACCTTGTATATGCTAGCAAAGTATCCTACCAGTGAGCTCCACCCCAGCCTCAAGTTTCTCATTTTCAAATACAAGTAGGTGTGAACATGTGCAAATGTGGTTTCTCAGGGGTATATTTTAAGATTGATAGAGACACTGGCCCACATTGTTTCGCCTTCCTTTTATGAAACCCTTAGGACATCCACTCACGTGCTTGAGCTGAACCTGGGCCCTTTTCTCATGCGTGGCTGGACATTCACAGACAGTGAGCTGTAAATAGTCTTCTGAATAACTCACTTCTTAAGAAAAGACAGAGTAGGCCCCCAGTGAACATATCTTTACAAAAGAAACCCGAAGGGAGAAAGGGTGTGAAGGGGGGCTGATTGGGAGGATGTACTCAACTGCTGTACACATGGGGTCACAATCCAGAAATGAAAACAACATACATGTGAAAACCCCAAATGTAAAGTAGTCTATGGGAAGGGGTAATGGAGAGGGGAGGGAAGCAGAACACTATGTGTGTGTGTGCATGAGTGTGTGTGTGTGTGTGTGTGTGAGAGAGAGAGAGAGAGAGAGAGAGAGGGAGGGAGGGAGGGAGGGAGGGAGGGAAGGAGGGAGGGAGAGAGAGAGTCTTAACTGTTGTAATGAACATTTAAGAAAACTTATGGAGATATTGTGTTTTAAGATCCTAAGGAGGTTGTTTTCAAATTTATGGTGAAATTTTTCCCAGTGGACCCTGGACACCTTCGGGAAGAACTCACAAGGTAAAGTGTTTAACTGTGTGTGTGCTGAAAGATGCTACTTGAGAATACCCATTCTCCAGCTATTGAAGAAGGGGCTCTGATTCCCTTTTGCATGGCTTGGGTTTAAGTCATTCTCTGAATCAAGGTGAAGGGCTAGAAAGAGGGAAGATCTGGCTGACCCCCCCAAAGTTAATCTCTCCAAATTTCAGAACTAAGAATAGATAAGTGGTAAACCTGGGTGGCATTCAAGGCTTAATCCGTTAAGTGCCACAATAGTACGCTGTTTTATGTCATCTGTGTTTCAATCAGCATAGCTTTGGGGCCAGCTAATGCTCGTGATCATTGGAAATGAGTGGCGGGATCCCATAGGCAGAAAGGGAAGCATTCTGTAATGATGATATATGCTTATGAGAAATGCTCTTGGTAATTGCAGTGAAAACCTACTTCGGCAAAATGACATTGCCACTGTGACACTCCCCCAAAACACAGTCTGCTTTCAAGACTGACACTGCTACCCATAGAAAGGAGCGAAGTCTTTTAGATTATAGATGAGAAGCGTGTCCTGGAAGCTAAAGTTGACTGAGTTAAAAACCGCAGGTTGTTGGGCGTTCATCTCCCTTCCACAGGGGGCCGACTGACTTGCCCCTTTGGTGTGGGCTCTGCACAGTTGCTTGCCTTCCCTGCTCTGCTTCTCTCCGCATTTCGCTGTTGTCCACCACCCTTGCTTCCTTGCTGTGTAAACTAGCTTGCATTCACTAAATCTTGGTAGTTGGGTTTTAAACTATGACCAATTTTGATGGGGATGAACTTTCTCAAAAATACGGGAAAAATTAATGTGATGATAAATATCTCATCAATTATTCAGCTGTAGCAGGCAGCTGCCTTCTTAAGTGGTGCCTGTTACTACTGACGCAGCGTGATGCCTTCTTCCCAATGAGGGATAATCAAATGACAAAAGGTTTTCTTTCTCTTCGCTAAGAACAAACTTCAATTCCCTCTCGCTTCTGCAAAGTGACCGATTAATGGCATATCCAACTAAATTTGAAAATAGGCAATGGTAAATGTTAGGGTTCCTTTAGATTTTCGTTTTTGTTCCATTTAAGAATACATAACTGAGCTGGGTGTGATCACTCATGCTTGTAATTGTAGCACTCCAGAGGTCGAGACAGGAAGAATGCTGTGAATTCAAGGGTAGCCTGGGATATGTAGGAAATTTTAGGCCAGCCTGGGCTACAAAGTGGAACCTGTCACAACAAACAAAGAAACACACAATCCAGCAGTGACAACTAAAAGGAATAAAAACCTACGTGTTGTAGAGATTAAAAACATACCTTATTGTTTGGGGCCAAGGCATGGCCTTCTGAGATTATTATACAAAAATAACTATCTTGACTGAATCATTTCTAGGGCATTAGAGACACTACAATTTGAAGGGACATAATAGCTAAAGCTTCCATGAACTAAATGATGACTTGTCAAGATTCTTCAGACCAGATTTTCATTTATCATCTGCAACTAGTTATCTTTTATTACATTGCCTTCAGGGCATTAGTCACTGAAAAATTCACATAGAATTTAATCTAGGGTATTTTATTTTATATAGGTAAATACAATAGGTAATGCATGTGCTTGCATATAAAAGAGAGTATTGTAACTGAATTTTGCTCTGGACAGGAAAGCAGTGGAGTCTTTCTTATATACTTATTCACCAAAAAAAATGGGCCCTGGGACTGGAGAGATGGTTATGTAGAAAAGCACTTGCCACACAAGAGTGAATCCCTAAGTTCAAATCCCTGAACCCAAATAAAGCTGGACATGGGACATAATCCATGAGAGGAGAGGCATGCCTAGAAGCTGGTAAGCCAGCGAAATTAATGTCCAAAATCTTATTTTACATAAGGTGGAAGGCAGTGACTGATACCCAAAGTTGTCCTCTGACCTCTGTACACACACATACGAACAAGCACACACACACACACACACACACACACACACTCGCGCAAACACAAAAGTGAGTTCCTTCCTAAGGCCTTAAGTCCATTTCGGCAGAACCCTAAACACAAACCTGCATTTTATGGTCCCTGATGAAGGTTCCACCTACTGTTTGTAATGTACTCAAATGGGCTCCGATTGGCAGTACCATGGCAATCTAGACGAAGGAATAAGGTGGGCACAGGCCTGGCTTGATTGCCTTGACTCCTGAGATCTGCTCTTTGGGTAGGTAGCCGCATATGTTAGGTTCCAGCACCGGTTCCAGTATCCTAGCGCTACAGTCTGCTCAGAAGAGCTTGGCATCATTGTAAAATGTGGTGATTGCTAATGCTCCCCTGGCCTCAGGAATTCTTAGGGCCCTACCTACCTGGCTGCTCTCGGTGTTCCCCAGAGTCTGTTTGCGCTTGCTGGGGCTCCCGCCTCTCTAGTTCAGGATGTGGTCGTTTCCACAGCAGAAAGCACTAGTAGAGGATTGGCTGAGTCCCTCAAGCTGGTGGCAGGCTACAGTCAGGGCAATTCCTAAGGGTCGCGGAACCTGCCAAAGTGCTGGGTCAGCCAATTGTGGGCTGGGATTGGGTTGGTTCTGAAGCAAAGCCTATATATGATTCACCACCCCCTAAAAGGCCTCTGATTGACTGGATGCTGTTCCTCCTTAGAATTAGCTTGGGTCTGGGAGAAAGGAAATTTTCTTTCTGTATCCCTGCTTCTTTGTCAAAATCTCTTCCTCCAATCCTTTGTAGGTATCTTTTCACTCTTCAAATCAAGAAGGACTTGGCTCTGGGAAGGCTCCCATGCAGTGATAACTGTACAGCGTTAATGGTGTCACACATCTTACAATGTAAGTACCAAAACTCTACGCCTGGCCCATTCGCTAGGGACAGAGCCAAACACCTCCAGTTTGCATGCTTGGCACTGTATTCATTCAGCATTAAGAGGAAAGAAGATCTCGTTCAGAGACAGTGAAGTGGTGCTTCATCACACTCATTGAGATCCGAATGAAATCTTGTCCCTTGTCATGACTGTAAAGCACGCTCCCTTATTTCTCTGAGCCTGACGTTCTTGTATTTAAAATAGTGACAAGAATGCCATCTCATGGAGGTGCTTCTGATGGGTAAAAGTGCTGGTTTTATCCCATTTTAGTCTACCTACCCTGCTGTCACCATCCCTTGACTTGCTGTCCAGGAACTGCGTTGAGTAATTCTTGCCATGGATTTAACCGAGGAGTCCCTGCGCCCTCTGCTTGCCCTAGGTTATATGTCCACTCCATGTTCTGCAGAGAGTAAATCATGGAGTGGGGAAGGTGGAAAGAGACTGAAAGGCACCAGGCTTAGGCCAGTGTTTCCAGCATGTCAGCAGCCCAGCAGTTGGACTAGCAAGAACAGTGAAGGTAGACTTGAGGAGGCCTGGGGAAACGTGGGGACCTGCCTGGGACGGAGTTACACAGGCCAGGCCATGCTGTTCCTGCAGTCTGGACGGTAGGGGCTAGGCGGTGTAAGATGACATCTTTCCAAAGGCCAGCTGGACTTTCTCTATTTTGAAGAAGCCTCCCAAGAATACAATGTTCCTTGATAATCCTGCAGAATCATAACTTCGGGGTTTATTTTTTTTTGTTTATTTCCTAAGTTCATTTCTGACCTTTGTTCATTACCTTTCTACCAGTCCATAAATGGTAGACTTCAGATGTCGCTAAGAACAACACAGTGAAGTGCTTGGATTGGTACTACATCCTAGGCAGTGTGTCAAGCGACTCCCAGCTGGGACAAGAGAGCTCCGGACTCTCAAAAAGGCAACAGATGGAAAGTGCCATAGGTGTCAAGGAAAGTTGATGGAAGAGATGGATTCTGTACTGGACTTAAAGGAATACATGGGAACGGAATATGAAGATGGGCAGAGAAAACAGCATAACATTGGTGATGGTTCAAGAAGCATTTTACACAGGGCATGAAGAATGACCACACGTAGCTCAAGAATAGTGTCTATCTAGGAGACATGGTGACAAATGAAGCCATGTGCCACATGCTCAGTGTCATTCCTGGCACTGACGTATGATGCGTGGCGTAGAGCAGCTAGGAGGAGCTTCCTTCTCCATCAGTTACCTCTTTAGAAAGCAGTTTAAGAGGGTCGGGCTCCAGGTGACCTCTTGGGGGGACCCCAATTTTATTCTTAACAGTACTGCCATATAAATGGTCATTGGGCAATGCCCATTTCACGTAGAGTACAGGCTACTTCAGCTTTTCCAGAAGGTATGTGGTCAAAAGACATTGATTTTGTGGAGAAAAAGCTGCAGGCCTAGCAAGTTAGCACTTCAGTCAATCCCAGTCTGACTCAGAGGACTCAAGGTCACAGACAGAATCACAGCCCAATTGCTCATTTATCTGCTCATTTTCTCATTGGTCCAATATTTGCTGAGTGCCTGCTGTAGGCTAGACATTCAAGAGCCCAGACATTCTGACTTTGGCATTTTAATAGTTACACCTCTTTTATGCACCTCTAGCCACATAGTCCCTACCAAACATTCTTTGCATAATTTAGACGAATAGTCCTTCTTAGAAACACATAGTATGGTCTTTCTTCATCATTCATTAAACAACAAAACTATGGGATAAGTGCCACCTTGCTAGATCCTATGATAAGCATGGAGAGCACAGTAGTGAGCTATGACCCAACCCTTGTCTTCATGGACCCCACATTGTGGCAGCGCAAGAGAGTCAGACAATGACCAAAATAACAACCAAAAAAAAGCATATGAATGTTCGGAGGGAATGAGAGCAATGGAGAAAATCAGAACATAGAAGGGAGATGGGGGATTCTAGGTGTGGGTGCTGGGCATTGCAATAATAATAATATTATATATTATTATATAAATAATAGTGGGGAGGGTAAGCCTAACATAAAGGGGACAGTTGAACAATAGTTTGTTGGAGGCACAAAAGTGAGCAAAGGAGACAAGTCTAGTGACAGAGAGGGCCGCACATAAGGAAAACTCTGTGGAAAAGGCCAGAGGAGAGGAGATGCCTGGTGTGTTTAAGAAACATCAAGAAGGCTTTGTGACTGGCTGCAGCCTTAGTGAGAAAGTAGAGGGGAGTTCCAAGCACATTGAAGGTCTAGAACATGACTCTAAATGAGGTAGGAACCATAGGGACAGAAGACTGAGGTAGGAGAAAAAAGACCACTTCCTTTTCATCATCAGAAGCACCTCCATCAGAAGGAATTCTTGGCCACTGTTTTAAATATAAGAACAAAATCTGAATTAAGTTTTAAGAAAACCATATTGGCTGCTTTGGAAAACTCTAGCACTTAGAAGGGAATGGTGGTAGTAGGCAGAATGATAAGAGGAGATCTTTAGGAGAGGTGATAGGAGTTGAACCAGAAAGGCCTAACACTTGATCATAGCAGCTGACAGTTTCTGCTACTGGTGATACCATTTTTTCCTGCTAAATTGTCACAGAAGTACACGGAGAGGAAATTAACAGTGTCTTGTGTTCTTACATTTTCCTGATGGTCTTTATAGGGTTTTGTTTCTAAGGAACCTGAAAGATGTTCATATATGATGTGTGTGAGTGTGTGCTGTATTCTAAAAAAATGACTCAATTGAGGTATAATTTACATGCTATAGAATTTACTCATTTATAATGCACAAACCAATGGGTTTTAGTAAATTCATGTCCATCCAGCTATGACTACAGTCCAGTTTAGAACACTTCTATAATGTCAACAGAAACCTCTCAGGGGTGGGGATATAACTTGGAATTATGACTATCCTAGTAGATAGAAAGAAATAGCTCATTACCTGGATAACTAGCTTTTTTCTTTATTCTTATTCTTTGATATTTCCTACAATGAAATACGGTCAGACCCCGCTGGTTTTCCAGTCCAGTTCCCTCTGTATCCCCCAACATATGCCCCTCCCAACTTCATACCTTCTATTTTGTTTTGTTTTGTTTCTGATAACCCATTAAGTCCAGTTAGTACTGCCCCCATGCGCATGGATATGGGGCCATTCCCTGGAACACAGGAAATCTACCAGTGGCTACCCCCTCAAAGAAGAGCGATTCTCTCCCTTCTCCAGCAGCTATGAACTGCCAGTAGCTCCACACTGGGGCCCAGAGACCACCTCCCCTATCTGTACCAGAATTTTGGCTCGTTCGATTTGTGCAGGTAATCACAGCTGCTGTGAGTTCAGAGTGCCCTGGCCTCATACTGTTCAGAGGACAGCATCTTACAGCATTCCTCCCCATCTTCCAGCCCTGTTATTCTCTCTGCCTCCTTGCCCCTATTTTTCTGTTTCCTGAACTATGCTTGGTGGTGAGGATATTCCATTTAGGGCTGAACACTTAATCTCTTTGACCAATTAGGAGTCTCTGTATTGACAGCTGCCCAATGCAAAAAGAGGCCTCTCTGGTCAAGGTTGAGAGGCCAGGACTGTGGGTACATAAAAATTGTAACCAGGACAGGAACCAAAAAAGCTAAGGAGAAACCCTGTCTCGAAAATCAAAAAAAAAAAAAAATTGTAACTAGCATTATTCTAATGACCAACCAATTGTTTTGAACACCTTTTCATGTGATTATTCGGAGAGAGAGAGAGAGACAGAGACAGAGAGACAGAGATTGATCAATGTCCATTGAAATATTTTTGCCCATTTTGAAATGTTTTATCTTACCATTGAATTTTAGAATGGTTTCTTTTTTAAAATAAATTCTGATAGCCACAAGACATTCTTCTTCTTAGTTTTTGTCTAGGTCTTTCGTAGGTTAACCCCTTAGATGTAGGTCTCTGATTCATTTTGAGTTCACTTCCAGTATACTTGTGTGGTGTGTTACATGAGGTCACAGATAAACGGCCAACTATTTAGAAAGATCAGAAGGATTCGGGTAGCATTGCTGGGTATCTTCTAGATTCCCGACGGACAGAGTGATGATTTAACTGTAACTGGTTTCTATTGTATTTTTTCAGATGTATTTCCCTTTGTGCTGGAACAATTCATTGAAAAGATTTTTATTTCTTCACTGCATTATCTTGGCAGCTTTGTCAAAAAGAACTCTGAGAGTTTAGTTCTTGACTTTTCATTTAAGCTTCATTGTTCTCTATTGGTTTCTTGGAAATCTGTAAATATTGTAAATCTGTAAAAACTGGAAGTCTGTAAATCTTTATATCTCCAGAAGACAATTTTATCTTTTTATTTACATTACAAAAGTTTCAAGTATCTTTTCCTGGTCTGGTTGCACTTACTGTGCTCATAAGTACAATTCTGGGTAATGTGGCCAAAGCAAGCTTCTTTATCTTATTTCTGCCTTTAAGGGAAAGTCTTTATTCTCTTGCTATGTGATATGACTATATTGTTAGCCACAGATTATTTTCATAGAGAACTTTTTATCAGGTTCAATATGGTTTCTTTAGTTCCTTATTTATATAGTGTTCTTAGCCATGTACATGTATTTTACTCAAAATGAGAATATCACAGGATTCCACAAAGAGTGTATTACTCTTAAACACTATATATGGCCTACAGTATGTATATACATATATGCGTGCAATAACAATTAATAAAAAAGGAGGCCGTAATTGGAAGGACAGTGGGGAAGGGTACATGTAAGGCTTTGGAGGGAGGACATAGAAGGGAGAAATGTTGTGGTGAAGTTATAAGCAAAAAAAGAGAGAGAGAACATATGTGAATAATAGGTGTGGCTATATCTCTTCTTGTCCAGGTATCTTAGATTAAAAGCAACAATGGAGAATAAAGTGCTCTAAACGTTGACTTTAGGAGAAAAAACAATCAGAAAATAACTCATATGAATCTTAGACACAGAAGAACATAACAATTCTAAAGAAAACAGAAGTCAAAGAAGACAAATGTCATTTACAGTAGGGGCAGGGAATTAAGTGCATAGCTGCCAGGGCGGACTTTATCCTGTAGTAGTTGTCTCTAACAAGACTGGAGATGTCTGAAAAAGAGTAAATTAGCTTCATAGATAAACTTCCAGCGATTTGGAAAGGATGATTTGTCTATCAGGGACTCAAATTGTTGGGGATTTACTAAATTGCCCAAGGACAGACTGGTGACTTGGCTGTAGTTAGCGTGCACTCTAGTTGATATTTTATTCTCCGCGTATGCCAATGGCTAGTCATAGTAGACGGAAATTTGGGATGTGTTAGTCTTTACTAGGTTCCTCATAGGAAAATCCCGAAGACCGGGAAGTTTAAATGAGACAATGACTCCTCACCGTCCTGGAAGCTGGAGTCTAAGATGAAGGTGTTGGAAGGTTTCCTTCAGCTCGAAGCCTCTTTCATCATCCTGATGAAGGCAGTCTTCTTTCTGTGTCCCCGTATCATCTTTTTTCCTGTGTACCCATCTGAGAATCCCTGTGTGCCTGGCTTTCCTCTTTTAAAATGGATTTTGGAGCTTTTAATGTCTGTTCTGGGTGTGTAACCCACAATACAAGCTGAGTGCTCACAGAAACCCACCGCTTGTGATGTGAGAACAAGTCCATTACTTCCTCCTGTACAGACAGAAATATACCCAAAGCATGGGGCGTGCTGGGGGATTAGGCTACACCAACCGCAGAGAAAGGGCTTTGGGGGGCTGAATGGGAGGTTTCTTAGGTTGTACTTTAATTTCTTAATGGAAATGTGAAAACTGTCACTTTTCTATTGTACAGCAGAACTAGGAGACTTTCATGAAGAAACAGTTAGGAAGCATCTGGTACAAACCCAGTATTTCCCAAGCCAAGACTGTTTAGAGAGCAAGATCATGCACTTTCACCAGCAGCACATGTAAGTGCGTCCCCTGGCCCCTGCTTTCCCAGTGGAGGACACTAAAGCTGGGACAGACTCTTGAGAGCAAACTTTACGTCTGAGAAGCTTCAGTCCCAAGAACACGCTCAGTCCGTGTGCATCTCTCGGAGAAAAGGTTGAGGGGTGGGAAGAGTTGTTCTGCATTTGTTGGGCTCACGAATCCCTTCCCGTTGCAGTGGCCGGAACCCAGCTGAATCAGACATTCTGCTACTGGACATAGCAAGGAAGCTGGATATGTATGGCATCAGACCTCAGCCTGCCAGCGACGGCGAAGGGATGCAGATCCACCTGGCTGTTGCTCACATGGGAGTACTGGTGTTACGGGTACTAACTCTTCCCTTGAGTGCCCTTCAGTGTGCTGGGAGTGGTTATCGTGACTTCAACTTGAATATCTGTTCCCCAGAGGGTCATAGGGCTTTGTCATACCACCAACTACAAGGGAAGTAGAGCTAATAAAATGGTGTGCAAAAGCTCTCTCCCCACAATGTGCTTTGCCCCTGTGTGCGGTCAGTAATGTACTGTCTGGGCTTTGAGACCATCACACTTTAGATTAGGCCAGCATGGTGAAGTTAGAAAAATCAAGAGGCTCTTAGGGAATCTTTGACTCTAGTATGTGCCAGATGGTTAAGATCCACCCTCAGTGGTCCAAACTGTGATGCGTCCTTTTTTAGAACTCTTTGCATTGGGCATAACCGGTATCAACTGGTAGGTGTAGTAGGAGCTGTGGGGCTGCATTCCTGCTATCCAGCTCCTGGCCGTCTGGCTAGCTTATGCCCCAAAATAATGACACACAAACTGTATTCATATAAACACTGCTTAGCCCATTTCTATTAATGTGTGTAACACCACGAGGTGCGCTTACCAGGAAGATTCTAGCCTACGACCATCCTGGGTTGGAGCTTCATGGCATCTGCTCCAGAGAAGGGAGGCATGGAGTCTGTGCTCACTTCCTCTTCCTCCCATCATTCTGTTCTGTTTACTCCACCCATGTTCTAACCTATCAGGCCAAGCAGTTTCTTTATTAATTAATCAATGAAAGCAAGGGATATATGATACTCCCAGATCAGGTAGGGAATTAATGTTGAATCCCACCAGCAACTGCTGCTGTTTATCACACCATTGTTTCCCTGTAATTTGGAATTTCAAGTTAGAAATCAACTTGAAGGGCCATTGTCTTTTACCATCACGCTGCCCTGCCCCTACTCCCTCAACTCCGCTAAACAATTTTGGTTTTCCTGCTCTGCTTAAAACCAGAATTCCTTAGAGAAGCTAGAAAGGAGCTGCTGTCAGAATGTCCCAGAGAGTGGGCTATCAGCACTGGTAAGAAGTCGGACAATGCAGAAGGCATTTGGGGCAAGGGAGAATGAAGAAGTCACAGGAATGATGGTACAGATAGAGACAGAAGTTTGAAGTAACAAGCAGTAGGAGAGATGGTTGTATATTGAACAACAAAACCCAGCCCACATTTGATGATGTGGCCAGCGAGGAACTGCTGAAGATTTATTAGTTAAATGAGGCAGCAGGATAAATGAGCTTTTTCTTTTAACACTTGTTTTGTGCAAACAGGGAAGGGTGAGATCGCAGAAGGCATTATAGCAATCAATTCTGCTGTGGTCTCACTGTACTGCCTTAAAAGTCCCCCTGTTGCACCTTCTTGCTTCTTGCTTATATACTGGAGGAACTTGTTCCCTACCTGCAATGTTTAAGTTCCGCAGGCTCTTATTCATTAACAGTACTTTCCATCATACTTTTACTGTGGCACAACCCAACTCATGCAGATATGTTCTGAAACTGGCTATGTGTTTCCTTATAGGGAAATACAAAGATTAATACTTTCAACTGGGCTAAGATCCGCAAGTTGAGTTTTAAGAGAAAACATTTTCTCATCAAGCTTCATGCTAATATTTTGGTGAGTAGGTTTCTAATACATTCTATTTCTGTTCACTTGGAGTTTCGCTATTGCTCTAGAAATGATTTGAATATAAATGGTGAAAAGTGCCTGGCCCTGAGGGGTGATGGGTCCCTCTTTGTCCTCTATATAAACTGAGCAGAGATTTAATGATGCTTCAACTAAAGGCAAAACACTATGACATCTGATTTGCACTTCAGAACAAATGATGCAAAAGGAAAATAAGGCAGCTGGACTGAAAGGCAAGTCTCTGTGGACAGCATCTTTGAGGGATCTGATGAGTTAAATGGGGGCCACCAGATCTAGGACAACAGAAGTAATTGTTTGACCTTCTCTTTTATATTTTATAAAGTATCTTCACACACTTCCCTTAAGCGAAAATCATCAAACATCAACTACATGCTTAGGCTGAGAAAGTGTTAGGAAGGATGTTTTGATGACTGACCATGAAGGGGTAAAACCCTATATGTATATCAAGTAATTTGAACCTATAAAAGATCAAGTTTGAATTACATTGCCTAGATCTTGGTGTTATGTAAAGGCGTTCATTTGAATAGTTCATGGGACCAGACCTAGTGTGAACTTCATGGGGAGCCTCAGGGGTTATATGCAGGAACCTGGAAGGAAATGAGAGGAGGGGGAAGTCAGTTCTGACTGCTGGTGGGGCTGTTGAAAAGACAGCTGGGAACCTCCATAGAGCCTTGGGCCAACGAGTGTACACGGTGACTCAAGATGGGAAAAGCTTGTACTTTAGAACTGTAAATCGAAGTTCCCTTAGGACATGTTAAAATATGGACTATGCCAAGAGAGAAATACAAAGTGCTGCGGTATGAGAAAGTACATAGAAGAAGGTGTATTTCTTGCTGGGTCATTGAAAACATTCCTACACATTCAATCATCCTCACAGCAGGAATGAAATCTCAATCTCCCCCCTTCCCCTTGCCTCTTGGTCATTTATACCTTCTTGCCACCTTGAAAAAGAAGCCCTTTGATATTCATTTTAACCTAATTTACAGCTTCCTAAAATGTTTCTGGCAGCAAAGAGGCAAGACAGAACGACATTTAAAGGGAGGGGAGTGTGCAAAGCAAGCCTGGCTTCTGAGTATGAGTGGATGCAGTGTTTGATCTTTGGACGGTTGCGATTCATTTGGTTCCAGTGGCTGTGGAGCCTGTGGGGAGCCAAACAGAAAAGCAGACACTTCATGGGCTGCCGGACTGTCAGTTTCGAAGGTTGGAAGGTCTTTGGTATTCTCGCAGGATGTTTTGCTTGATAGAAAATGGTTTATACAGGTGTTGTGCAAAGATACTTTGGAGTTCACCATGGCTAGCCGAGATGCATGCAAGGCTTTCTGGAAGACTTGTGTGGAGTACCATGCTTTCTTCAGGCTTTCCGAAGAGCCCAAGTCAAAGCCCAAGACCCTTCTCTGCAGCAAGGGCTCCAGTTTCCGCTACAGGTAATTATACTCCGTGCATGGGGAGACCATGCACACTGCTTCTTTTCAATCCATGGGAAACAGTGGGAGGAGTCAGAATTCCAGAAGTAATAAAGAATCCATTTAAGTCACTTGAAAGATTATAAATATTCCTTACTGTTCATTCTTGCTGCATTGCATTGGGTCAGTATTTACTAACCAAAGGGGTTGGGTCAGAATTACAGTGAGGATGTAGGGTAGCAGAGGGTACTTGAAAAATTGTATTCAATGAACTTACTGTCTCCCTGAAAGGCAGCTTCTATGCAGGATGTGGAAGGAAAGGTCAATCATATCCATTAATGGCATTTAGGGAAAAGATAGAGTGAGTAAACACTGCACAGGGGTCAAGAGATTTGGAGGATGGGGCAATCCTGCACTAGAGGCTTCTCAATACAGTTCCCACCTTCGGGGAATTGAAGACAGGTAGACTTGAGATACTGTTTCTATTTGAACACACTAGCCTTGAAATCCACAGGGAGAAGCTTACAGAACTCTAGTGATTACAAAAATAATCCCAATCGTAATGTTTCCACATAAGGAATTTTTCAGACCCTGGAAACCTGCCCTTGGAAGAATAGAGATATTTAAAAAACATATTTTTGATGGAATGTTTCCAAAGTGTACTCTACAAATCCCTATGTTCTTAAACAGATGATATTGAGCATGTTTTGCTCTGTCTTAATGACCTGACTTGTAAAACTCCCTTCTTAGCCTTTGCAGGCCATTGTGCAGTGATAGCCTTAGGTAGGGGTGGCATGTTAGGCCTGGCCCTTTGCTAAATGGCCCCGAAATTTTGAATTTTCTTATTATTGTGACTTCTTCCTGCCTCTTGTGTTTCTCCCAGCACTCAACTAGATAATCTTTACTGGTATGAGCCTACCTGATGCATTTTTTTGACTGTTTTGTTAGCTGCTTTGCATCCACCTTGGGTTGGAAATCTAAATAGCCTCCTTAGAATGAATATGTAGAGTAGGAGTCAGTTGGTATTTGTATTTTACAGGTTTTTTGATTTTGGGGGTAGATGAATTCGCTCTATTCTTGGTGTCCAGAGAAGTAGGTATAGCATCAATATGACAGAGAGTCACAATGTATGACACTCATCCAGACAGTTTAAGGTTCAAAGATGAGGGTGTCGGATTTTAGTTGCACATAGTCTTATGATGGAATTAATGATTTTTGTCTTTTCTTTACAATAGTGGAAGAACTCAAAGGCAACTTTTGGAGTATGGGAAAAAGGAGAGGTTAAAGAGCCTGCCGTTTGAAAGGTGCACCCTTTTCCTTCTTGCTTCTCATGCTCATTGGAAGTTGACTTTAGCCTATAATTTGCATAATGGGCATTTCAATGACTTCTCTGTTTGGGGCTTGCAGGAAACAGTACCCATCTCAGTATCACGAGCGACAGTGCAGGTCATCACCAGACATTCTCTCAGACGTGTCCAAACAAGTAAGGTTTCAGAAAAGCCCTACTTCTTTAGGTATAAGTCATCCAGTCTTCAAATGCTTCCAAGAGTCGATTTTTGCCAGATCTACCTACTGTGTACCAAAGTCACTCCATATGGGGTTAGTCGCTTGGGGAGGTCTAGGCACAGTCAGTCCTTCCTGCTAATAGGTCATTTTGTAAACTACAACTAACTGTGTACTGTGTACAAGTGAAATCCCTGGTGTACCTTCAAATTGCAATCTGTCCTATCAACATCTTTAAAAAATCAGATAATAATACATTTGTATGGCTTCGTAATTTTAAATTTAAAAGCTCTTTTTTTAAAAAAAAAAAACCAGTAGAAACAATAAGGCTTCAAGAAAGGCATACGGTGTTGTTTCTTACTTGGGTAACATGATTTCTAGATACAGTTCCACCCTTGGAACTGTAAAATGATCGCCTCATTTGAGACTTAGATCAGGAAAATTGTTCATCATTTTTCTTTGGTACTGTCTACAAAAGTTAATTGTCGGTGCCATAAATTTCCATGCCTTCACTCAAGTCACAGATGGCTTTTATCTGAAAGGCATCAGATGTAAACTGGTGAAAGGGATCATGGAGATTATGAATCTCTCAGGCCATTCACAGCTCTCTCTTCTACCTTTTATTTACAGAAAATATAGAGGAGGCTGGGGTAGGAACGTAAGACCGTGGTGTCTAAGGTGCACATAGCTAGACAAAGGCAGACAGGGGTAGGATTGCTACTTCTTTGACATAGCTACCAAAATGAACTTCAGAATGGTACCTGAAGGACCCGTGAAATGTGGAGTCTAGAAATGAGATGTCACTGAGAACGAAGAGTGCCATATGTATTTTCTAACCTATAACTTCATGGTGGAAGGCATTACCCTTTCTTTACATATCTAACCTAACCCATCTGACATCAGCATATCTGGGTTTTCAAGGTGGAAGACCTGAGACTTCCCTATGGCAGCGGCTACTACCGAAACGTGGATGGAGCGCACACATCCGAGCCTATGCTAGACAGGAGGAGGAGGAACTCGGCAGTAGAGGTGACATTTGCAGCCGAGCTGGAGCGGTCCAAACCAGAGGCACATCCCACATCGCTCCATCCATCCCAAAGCAGTTCCTCTTTCACCTTTGTTTATGCAGATCCTGTCTTCAACACCGACCCTGATCCCATAGACTTTTTTGAGGAACGGAGCCCTCTAAGCTCCTTCCAGACAGGCTCGAAGTGTGTGGACAATCACATAAGCACATCTCCTGCTTTCCCCAGCAAAGTGAGTCCAGCAAGGCAGCTCACATACACCGATGTGCCCTATATTCCTTGTACTAGCCAGCAGGTTGATATCATGCCTCCTCAAGTCTTTTTTTATGTGGACAAGCCACCCCAGGTACCCAGGCGGTCTCCAATCATGGCAGAGGAAAATGTCAGATCAGACAGCTATCTAGACCCCAGTGCAGTAAAACCAGTCAAGAAGAGCCCCAGGAATAGCAGGATAAAAAGTTTACAGCAAGACCTTCAAGAACTTCAAGAAGCTATGGCTAGAACTTGTGGGAGGAACAATATCAGTGTAGACCTAGGGGAGGAAGACCCACATTTGGATGATGCTTTTGCATATAACCTTCAAGAGCAAACTCCTAAACGATCTCAGAGCCATTCAGACATGAAAACTATCCGTTTTCCTTTTGGGTCAGAATTTAGGCCTTTAGGGCCTTGTCCTGCTTTGACTCGTAAAACAGAGCCCTTTACCTGTACATTTGCAGAGCAGGAGTTCCCCACAGTTCTAATGGATCAGAGCTCAGCAGAAAGATATGTAGTTAGTGAGTCCAGTGATTCAGAATCGGAGATTCTTAAGCCAGACTACTACTCTTTGTATGGCAAAGGCACAAAGTCACCTAGGGCCCGAATCCGCTTGTCGTCTGGTAGTCTGCAGCTGGATGAAGACGAAGAAGATATTTCTTTCACCAAGCCAGATGCTGAAGATAGGACTTTGCTAAAGCCATGCAACTATTTCTTAGCTTAAAAGGGTGAACTCTGTGAACGTTCCTGGCCTGTTCCCTGTTGCCACCTTTAGGTAAGACCTAAGAGCCTTTCAAAATACCTTCTCCTTAGTCATATTAATTGATGCTAATGGAGTCTGCTCATTGCCGGCACTCAGTTTATGAAAGATTAAGTTGCTGTCTCCTTCTAGGAACTTCGTTCTTTTATTTCCTCCGAGCAGACTCTGGAACATGCCTTCTCCTATGGCAGTGTGAGGGAGGTGTACACCATCACCATTCAACATTTCTTTGAGCAGATATTATAAATGAAGACCATCTTCAAAGCTGAAGAACAATGGCGTGGGTTGGTGTATGGGACTGGCTTCTAATGCCACTTTGTGATTCAGTAGTCCATGATTATGTTTGGGTTTGTGTGTGTGTGCTTATGTAACACTAAACTATGGTTTCTCTCCTGATGACCTGTTTGGGACCCAGTGAACAGTCTTGTTATATACCAAGAATGTCAATATACGTAAGTGAGTGGCATAGTTCCTCTCAGCAGAACATGTTTAGAATTAATAGAGGATTTAACAGAATTCTCAATGCTGGAGGTTCTTGGATTAGGCCCATTTCTCATGTCAGATGTGTGCCTGTTGAAGATATTATGATGTTGACTTCTAATTTCTCTCTTCTTAACTACTTATGATATATGGTGGAAATCAATGTTAACAAGCAAGTTTGTTTATTAATTTCTCCTGCTGGAGTATATTTTTTGCCATATCTTGGTTGCATGCATGTAGGCAAGGATCTGAGGTGTAATTTTAATAAAGAACAATGGAAGATCCACTCAAACAGAAGTTATACGTATGACTTTCTTTTTGTTTTAATAAAATTCCGAAGTAGATGGTTGTGGCCTATATCTATA
This sequence comes from Chionomys nivalis, assembly GCF_950005125.1. Taxonomy (NCBI): domain Eukaryota; kingdom Metazoa; phylum Chordata; class Mammalia; order Rodentia; family Cricetidae; genus Chionomys; species Chionomys nivalis. The sequence continues at coordinate 123,354,978 of NC_080112.1, read as the reverse complement.
GAAGAGGATAGTTAGAATATTGAAAAAGAATAGAGACAGGGGAAAATGAATGGCTGGGATTACGTGGAAACAAGGGCTGAGTGAGACAAAAAGAGAGAGCACCACCACCAGGCTCTGAAAGGGACCAAAAATTCTATTGTGTGGTTGTTTTTTAATTTTCTCAAGAAGCTGAGGGTGGCCTCCAACTCCTGATCCTCTTGCCCCAGCCTGCTGTGTGCTAGCAGTTACAGTGACGTAACATGGTGTTAAGCTCAGTTTGACTGCTTTTTAAAAAACGTTATGTGTGTGAGTAAGCATACCATGCATGTGCCTGCCTCCTGTAGAGGCCAGAAGATGGGGTGGGATCCCCTGAAATGGGAGTTATAGACAGTTGCGAACCACCATGTTGGTACTAGCAAACTCAGCCTAGGTCCTTTGCTGAAGTGGCCAGTGTTCTTCAACACCGAGCAATTTCTCCAACCCTCAAAATTCTATTCTTGACCCATTCAATATTTGTCTACCAATCCTCAAGGAAGACTATTGAAGAACTTCGTTGATAATCTTAAGTACAATGTATTTTCAAGCCAGTGTTAAATATAAATGTCAAAGAAGTGAAGTGATAGAATAAACAATTTTTTTTTTCTGAGTGATTTATAATGAAGTGAGATTTATTTGGGCACACATTTCTAGAGGTGGAATAGTTTAGGAGCATGGTGATGGCAAGGGTCCCATCCTACTTTATCCCACTGCAGAGAACGGGGGGTCAACTGGGCAGGTGCAAAAGGGAAGAGTGGATATAAAAGAGTAGGCACTTTCTAAGAGATATTCTTCTGGGAACTCACAAATATTTTTAAGAGGGTAGAACCCTGCTACCTAAAAATCTTATAGGTCCCAACCTGTCTCTGTGGATTGCATTGATTGCTAGATTTTTACATGAGTTTGGGCAGGGACAACACACTTCTCAACTGTAGCATTCATTATATTTACTTAGTAGATATAATTTTATATGTGATTTAATAAGTGAAAAGGTAGACAACAGATTTCTTTATTCTCCACCTTAGCAAAAACAGCTTATCTGTGTTTCAACCCACTCCTTCTATTCCTGGACACAAATCCACTAAGTCACAAGTTTAGAGTAGTTATTGAAAACTATGAATATACTGAAGCTTGACCACCTAGGTGTAATTTATAGAGATCTTTATTATTTTTTAAAAATTACCTGTAATCTTTTCCCCAAAAGAAATTCAAAATCTTATATTTTATATGGTTTTTCCTGATCTCATTTTCATTTCTAAACACTTTGGCTAAATGTACACTTTCCTTTAGAACTATAAATTTCAAATCTGTATGTGATTTTTATTTAAAATAGTAATTAGGGAGTGCAGTGAGTTGGTTGTCTGAAGACATTTTTGAAAGGACTTAATAATTTTGTTAAGGGAGAAGGCAGGATATATGTGTTCACCTGTGAGTAGAATCAATTCTTAGTAAACCTTGGTTATGTTCCAATAATAGAAGGAAGAGGAGAAGTATTTTAAAACAATTAGAATAACATATCAGACCTAACCTCAAGAAAACAGCATCAAGGATCATAAAATTTAAATATTTATTTTAAAATCCCCCAAACACTGAAGTATGTGTTACCTAGAAACAGTCTACGGGACAAAAGCTCCAATGAGCAAGCAATACAAGCTGTATTTGGGATGCAGTTATGTGGTAAGGTTTTACATAATCAATTTATGAACTGGTGGATTTTATTTTTACAAAAATATGAATGTAATCCATGATTCAAGTCACACAATTATTTGTAGAACACTGCGGAGAACAAAGTGTAATTGAATTTCAGTTACAGAACTGATGAAAACTCTAACTGAATCATGACTTCAAAATACAATCAAGTAAAAGCAACTGTTAGCGTACAGGCACCAATGAAAAGAATTTTCATGACATACAACACTATACCTTCACAAGTGTTTGAATTTCTTTTTTAAAAGAAGGCATGTAATGGCCACTTCAACTAAAAACTATTGTTTTACTTACACAACATCTTTCTTTTAATATTTGGCAGTTGTCCAGACATTTTAAAGATCATTTGTGCAAAAATCAAATGTGCAGATACAAACACGAAAATTGTAACTGTCAAAATTAATCAGTGCCAACAAGCCTACAGCTATGAAACTATAGCCCCAGTCAAGCACTTAGGCAAACATAGTATATATATATAGGGCTAAAAAAAGATATCACCCACTTAACAGTACCATAAATAGAACTGAAAATTAACTGTACAGTCTATCTTACCTTTGTATGAAGAGAAATGTTCGTGCCCTATGGTATTTTCACATGAGCTAGACAATGTTCACTTAAATACCTTTTCAAAACTGAACACACTATGCTTATGTGTGGATAATTATAAAGAAAAAATATATAAATAGTTTCTACGAAAATTGAGTTACCATGACAAAGGATGCTGGTGTCATTATGTTCATAACTATGGATCAGGTATCTACTCACAAGACAACAAGGTTTCTAAAACTTTTCTAAATCCAAGCATGTACAATATTATCTGAGCTGAAGATTTGAAGGTTGAAGCCAGACTAATTCCTCCAGTTTAACCAAACCCTCATCCTTGGCTAAATGAGATTACTTTAAACGTCTAATCATGTTAAATAAGGGTTAACCGCTTCTTCCATCTTAAAGAGAAGATAAAAATACTAAGAGGTCCTTCTTCTGCTACATGTTGCCTGGAAATGGTTCTTTAAACACAAGGTCCTCAAGTATGATAAACATGGAACTGTCTGGAATCCAGAACACCTTGCTAGAAAAATCAATACTTTTATAGGTGTTTTTTCCAAGAGCTTATTAAAAATATTTGTTTTAAGAAGGTATGACTTATTTCTACCTCCCTACACATAGTCATTTTTAGAGTGTTTGCATAAAAAAAGAATGCTTTTTGAAACTTGATGATTTACAGACGTTCAATATTTAGGATGACTGAAAGACCTGTATGTTTCATGAGTGTACAGTTAACTAAAGATTGAAAACCAAACAGTATTCATTCTAGTAACATAAAAAATAATGGTACCTAAAGTTAAAAAAAAAAAACTGTATCTCAACATTTACTACAATACAGGTGAAACTATAGTATTAAAATTATTCCTTACAAAATAATCTCTTTAAAATACAAAATGATAGCCACCATCACAAAATACTTGAAAGCTTCTCCTAAATCTTCAATGTCGCAAAGATCCAAAGGCACCGGGAGCTCATGGGTTAAGCATTATTAAGGTTGACATAGCTTTGGTGGGTTTCTCTAGCTCCATATGAAACCGAAGCCAGCAATAGCAACAACACATTTTTAAGTGGACTCATCGGCAGAACATCTGTAAAATTAAGAACAGTATAAATCAATGTATAATTTTAGACAAGTCATCCATATTTCTCACTCATGAACTCTACAACAAATGGAGACAAATTCTTTTCTTTGATTCTTATGTAGATAGATATTAAAAGATGCAAAGATGGTCCAAAATTCCTCTGCATCTGCTCTCCTAACTTGCAATGGAGCAAAAGAGATGGGAGGTTTTTTTTTTTTTTTTAATTAGAATCTGGGGGATTTTTAAGATTACTTTAGCTCCTTAGTCCTCATTAGTAAGCTTTATTGGGTGGAAAGATAAATATTTAGTTTCACCTTGAGCTCAGTTGAGCAGGGAAATCTAAAGATGGAACCAGAAGAGATATGATGGGTTTAAAGTTATGATCTGTACAATCATGTTTGAACTCACGAAAGCTAATGAATACGTATGTATATATACAAAAGTCTTGTTTACGAAAAGAAATTTCAAATTAACTGTAAGAACTTTTTTTGAACAAAATCAAGCTAATAGGCAACAAGGCAGAAACTGAACACAAACAAATCCTCTATTACTGTCTATGGCAGTAGTTCCCAACCTGTGGGTCATGACCCCTTCCACAGGTATCACCTAAGACCATTAGAAAACACAGGTATTTGAATTACTATTCATAACAGTAGCAAAATTACAATTATGAATTAGCAATGAAAGAAATTTTATGGTTAGAGGTCAGCACAACGTGAGAAACTTTATTAAAGGGTCACACATTAAGAAGGTTGAGAGCCACTGGTCTGGGCTGTCTTTTCTAAGTCTTTTAATCAATATTTCATAAGGGCTCATTGGAATAACTTTGTTACTGGAAATAATCAGATTAGTGGTGTTTCTGCAAATGCTAAGAGTACTGTCAAGAGTGGAAACATGCATGATGTTACATGTGCCCAAATTTCAATGCTGATGGAGGAAGAGAGGGCAAAAATCTAGGCTCTTTGATTCAGTAGAAAACTGCCTTTCCATATCTAAACATAATAGTTCAGGGGCTAATACTGGACTGGCTCAGTGGGTAAAGTGCTTGAGGTCCAAGACCAAGGACCTGAATTCAGATCCTTAGTGCCCATGTTGTTGTCAGGTGTGACTAAGGCCCATGACTTCGGCATTGGAGGACAGAGAGGGGTATTCCAGGGCATCACTGGATAGATCGCCTTCCTAAAAGGGCAAGCTCCATGTTCAGTGAGAGACTCTGCCTCGAAAGGTAAGGTGGAAATTGATAGGGTTACAAATCTGATATTGACCTGTTTCCATCACAGGCCCGTGGGCAAGACAGTTCGCCCACATACCCATGTGGATAAGCATATGCAGCATTCTCCCTCCATTCTCTCTCTCTCTCTCTCTCTCTCTCTCTCTCTCTCTCTCTCTCTCTCTCTCTCTCTCTCACACACACACACACACACACACACACACATACACACACACACACACACACACACGGCAATGTTTAAGATGGGCAAGAAACAAGAAACAAAACTGTTTTCAAGTACACAACTATTAGGAAGCGATTCTGTAGGGAAAACATAAATGACTGCACCAATGCACCCATATTCCACAATAAATTTATATCTGAAATGTTAACATCATTTTGAAAACGATACTTAAAACTTACTTTTGAAATTTTTCAATTAATTTCTTCACCATTTTATCTGTGATGCCAGGACAGGCAGCTTCAGCCACAGCGATGCTTTTCTCAAGTTCTTCAATTGCCTGGTTTCGGCTTGCATTGTTCTCATCCTGCTGTTTAAGCTGGAAAAGAATGATAGCTATAACATTTAAACTATCCTGCCACTTGAGACTGATATCGGATGCTAAATAACCCACACTTACTTCAGCAAATGCCGGTGTGATTATCATAGACAAACAGCTCAAGGTTTGCACAAGATCTTGCTCCTTTGAAGAAATGATACAGATTACACACACGGAATTAAAATAATCATTCATGGCTTTTCTTACTTATTTGATAGCAAATGTGAATCAATTTGAATTCTCCCTTCAAAAGACCCAAGATAAGGCTAGTCCCCATATTTCCTTTCTGTCATAGATTCGTATCCATCAGTGGAAGCCCCCTAATGTCTAGGATTCCAATAGATATCTGATTCCCTAGGTTTACATTTCTACATGGACATGAATTTTAAAAGTAACAGTGGCCATTTAAATGATTTCTATGACTAAATTAGGTCACAATTAATGATAAATGAACATTATTATGCAGATAGGGAGGCAGACAGACATGCGGTGGTATTAAATTCTCATAGTTTTGCACATTATAATCTCATCACACTATTTTTAAAAAGCCTATAAAGAGGATATGAAGGCGGATATGATCAGCTGAGGAAAACTTACAATGATATGTATATGAAGATGATATGATCCAATCTACTATGTTAAACTGTATAATTAGCTCCATATACGTACCTCCCCATTCTGTAGTTTCTTTGGATCAGGCTTCTTACGCACAGTGGTGAAGCTCCATTCAGGGTGAGTATTACTTTCCCTGCTGGTGGATTCCCTAAAGAAATACCAGATGCGAAGTAATTTGACATGGCAAAACACACCAAATCTGAAGAGTTTACGGTGTCAGTGTTTACAGAGTCGCCATACAATACCGCATCTGACCTCAGTTTCAGGTGGATGCTCAATTTTATTCAAGACCAGCAGCATTTCTCAGCTGTAAGTGATCACCCAAATGCTATGTGCACAGCCCGATATGCTAATACTGCTATGCCCCATGTCTGAACCAGGCTCCCTAGCAGAATGCCTTGTGTTTTTAAAGTTCCATCAAGAAGTTTTCATGGGCAGTTAAGGTTAACAAGCCTTAGATTGGGTACAAACTATCCTGATATATTTTGTTCATTTCAATATTGGGCAATTTCTCCTAAATGCAGGTACTTGAGAATCTTGTGTGAAGACACAGGGTGCTACCTTTGTGGAGGTTTACCTAACTTGAATTCTTCTACTCATGTTAAGATGAGCACAAGTTAAGAAGCAGCAGAACTATTAGTGCAAATACTGCCTTTTTTTCAAAAAGACTAACGTCCACAGGGTAAAAATCATACCTAAGTAACTAGGTATAGCAGCTCACAGATCAGTCTGATCAGTTTGGTTTGAGACCAGGAGGTAAGAAAGGACATGAGAACAGGTCTCAAAAGAGTTCTGCAGGTTGCCATGGCAGAACAAGAAAACATAGTTTCTTACTGCTTTTTTTGTGAACTAATAGAACACCTTTAATCAAATCGTATTCCAAAATTTTGTAATGTACTCAAGTATCCACTAGGGGTTAGACCGAGACCATTTAAAAGCAGGGCTTTTCACTTCCAAAGCATATTTCCAAATTCATTGTATCCCACAGACTGTAAAGAGGGGCTGAAGTGAACCCTCAGAATGCGATTTTTAACTTAGTCTAAAGCAAGAAGAGACTAGGTCATTGCAAAAAGGCAGAGCATATGAGAACGGGCTGCCCACATAGAAACAGCAGTAATGTGTACTTACGAGTCAGAGCCCTCGGAGTCGGATTCATCATCACTGTGGCCTTCTGCCTTCCATCTCTTAAATCGATCGATCAGTTCAGTCAGATACGAAGTCTTCTTGGAATTTTTTACAATGAACTTGTGTTTTAAAAGTTCTTTAGCCGTAGGGCGCTAAGGAACAGACACACACACAAAGAAAGAAGGACTCGTGACTATTTTGAGGATCTTTCATCAGAGAGAGGTAGGTGGTAAAACATCATTTGAACTATTAAACTGAAATCTACAAAATAATATCTACAGACACAAGGACGGTTAAAATGTAATAGGAAAGCTGACGGTTCGATTATCTGAGGTGGGTCAAGGTAAGCACATTAAATTCGCTGCTTTAATGGCTTCATTTGTTAAAGAGCAGCAGAAAGCGGATACTGGGCTACCTCACCAGCATGCCAGGCAACAAAGCCTTCTCAGAAAGCGTAGGACTTAGAAAGCAAGCATCTAAAATGTCAAAACAACACTTTAAGACACTTTATTACATTGACTGTAATTTCTAAAAAATCATCCAAATGAGCAAGATTGTTGCAATTTTGCTATCTGCACATCTTATGAATCCCTGATTTTGTCATTATCTGCCCACATTTTAGCATATGCTTTTCTCTCAAACACTAATTCTTATTGTAGATGAATGCAAACACCAAGTGCTTGGGGAATGTGCTTGTTTCATCATTTCATTACTATTGGAATGTTTGCTGTCAACATAAACATAACTACATCTCGCTTAGAAAAGTACTCATGGCTTTCTAATCACCAGGAGTGGAAGCAGGGCTATTTTAACAACACTACAACATATAATAAATTTAGTCAATTCCACCACTAGCAGGTACTCATGTACTTTAATAAATAACTAATAGAAAATTAATTATTTCTCCAAACCTTGAAATAGGAAATGATTAGGTAGCTAGGGACTAAGACGATGATGTCAGGGAGGAGAAAAAAGGACCAAGGATCTGGTTAAGAACAGAGTGGAATTAGCAGGACAAATGGATCACAGATGTTTTCGCCACACATTGTACTCTCTGCCATAGAAAACACCGTCTTAGTTAGAAGTAGATGGAACAATAGGAAACCACCAGTGGTAATGACATGTACTCACAAATGATGGATCCTTGTTCAGGCAAGCATCAATAAACTCCTTGAAAGACTTAGTAAAGTCTCCAACAAGAGTTGGGGGGTTGTTTTTGGGAATAAGAAACAGAACTCTCATTGGATGCATGTCAGAATTCGGAGGCTCTCCCTTGGCAAGTTCAATAGCAGTAATTCCCAATGACCAAATGTCAGCCTAAAAAGGAGACAATAACAAAAACCGTTTACCACCTTGAAACTCCATTCTAGGATGCTGCCCCAAAATCCCTGCAATGACATATCAAGGAATATGGTGAATTATAATAATATAATAATATTATATAATATATAATAATTATAACAATTTTAATTAAAGGAACTCATGAATTCAAAATTTAAATCTCATATTTTGTACGGGCACAATACTATTTGAATGCTAAATAGACCAGATGAAAGCCCTTGCCTTGAAGAGGCTTACATTCTATTAAGAGGGAGGGACAGATAAAGGAGTAACATTATGTGAGGTAGGACCAAGTTCTATGGGGAAGCAAAGAGCAGAAAAGGGAATGGTGACCGAAGTAGGGTCAGGAGCTACATGTTTCTGCGGGATGGTTGGGAGAGACATCTCTGTGCATGGGATGTTTAGAGATAGCTCATTGGGAGCAAGGCTATTCCAGACAAAAAGGAAAGCAAGGAAAAATCCTGAGGTCAAAATGTTCTTGGGTTTGAGGAACAATGAGGCCATAATGGCTGGAGCAAAGAGTAGAAATGACAATGGTAGAAGATAAGGGCAGACAGACAAATATGGCCAGATCTTCAATGGCCTTATGGGTGACTATAAGGACTCTAGATTTTATTCCAAGTGCGATGAAAAGCCATTGAAATAAATAGGGTTCAAATACTTCCAACACTGATGATTAAGAAACAATAGGACATAATTTCTTTTAGAAGCACTTGCGAAGGAAGGAGAAATTAAAAAGCTTATTGACAAGGCTATATTCAATGAATCCCATCTGGACAGAGAATACTTTACTTTAGAGTCATAAGCTGACTGTTGAATAACTTCAGGAGCCATCCAAAATGGAGTTCCCACAAAGGTGTTTCTTTTAATTTGTGTATCTGTCAGCTGGCCAGCAACTCCGAAGTCAGCAAGTTTAACATCGCCTTGTTCTGAAAGTAAGACATTGGCGGCTAGGGGGCAAAAAAAAAAAAAAACAAAAAAAAATGAATATCTCCCAGCTTCTCCAAAACGAATCTGTTTTTCTCAGGTTTCTATTTGACTTTTGTATACCTTTAATGTCTCGGTGAATTTTCTTTTCAGAATGTAGATAGTCCAGACCTTTCAAAATCTCCTTGAGCATGGTGGCAATCTGGAATTCATCAAATGGACCAGCGCGCAGCTTAAGAAGAAAACATATGTACACTCACACACTTCAAAAGTTTCAGGAGAAATTCAAAATTGGTATTTTTGACATTTTGGATCACTTAGTTATCTGAAATAGTTTATTAAACCAATATTTGAACAAATGAGGAAAAAAAAACTTTAAAGGGAGAAAAAGTAGTAAAAGTCATTTCAAATGGCTGTGCAGGGCTTTAGACATTTAGATTGCAGGATGCCAATATAGCTCAGCTGGTAGAGTACGTGCCTAACATGAGCACAACCCTGAGTTAGATCTCCAGCATCCATAGACTGGGCGCGGAGGCACATGCCTGTAATTCTATAGCACTTGGGAGATGGATGCAGGAGGGTCAAAAGTTTCAGTTCATCCCTGGCTACATCCACAGTTTGAAGCTAGCCTGAGCTGCAAGAGAGCCAGGGCTCCATGAGATCCTGCCTAAAAACAAGCCACCCATATACACATAAACAAATGATTTATCTTGAAAGCTCAGCTAAGCGTTACCTAGATACTAGCTCCAAATTCCCTTCATGCCCCTAAACCCCTGCTTCTTAGTCTTCCTGCTAGTCCATTGTTCCCTTGGAGAGTTTTACTCCCTAAGTAACAGATTCATTCCCCTCCTTTGCCCGTATGACAAAAGTTCCATTGCCCTTTGCATAGTTTTGTTAAATCTTGAATGTAAATTTTAGAACCCTCAGAATTTGGAGCTAGCTTCAAACTGTGCATGGCAGTGTCCTTAGGTCACACTATACCGTGTACAATGACTAGATAAAGACAGAACGCACTTGCTTTTAAACAGTCACTCCATATTAACACTGAACTGGTTTTTCAATCAGACACCCCTAATCTAAATTCAGCCAGAAATATAATAACTCAACCATTCAGACTGTCATTGTAAAAAATTCAGATCATGGAGGAATAATATTTTTCAAATAAATGTAACACACTTCCCTTTCTTTCCCCACCCCTGTACCAAAGCCAGTCATTCCAACTGGAAGACAAGGAAAGCAATCATTAGGTTTCAGGAGAACTTGTAATGGAACACCCAAAAAAAAAAATCCCTTTAAAATAAATGGTCATTTTAAAATTCTGGTACCTCATAAAGCACAAACAGTGTTATTCCAGGAAGGGTGGGAAGCTGGAGGCACAGGGAGGCAGAGCTCTGTTTGCTGGAAGGAGGGGGGAGGTGCCTATTCTGCCTCACTGGGAGGGATTCACAGCTCTTTGGCACCTTGTGTATTTCATCTTTCCATGAATGCCATATTTATACCGAATAAAGGGCACTTTTATGTCAAAATTTAACAGCTTAAAATAGACCTTGTACTTTGGTTTCACCATCCGCTATTAAGAGCGGTCTTACTGCATCCCCCAGGGATGCCTGTAATTCAATAGATTCCGTTCCTAGGTAACATTATCTATTAACTTTCAAATCTATCAACTTCCACCTCAATTTCTTTTTAATTTAAAGGTTAGTGATTAACGTGATTCTAAAGGTGAAAAATGAGACATTATTTTATTGATGGCTGGCAAAGAAATTCCGTGGAACTACCAACTAACCAGAGGACATACATCATATGAGCAAAGACTAGAATTTAGTACATGATCATAAAGCATTGGTAGGGCCAGAGGCATACTCTTGGTTACTTAAGAAATTGGGCAAGGGCAATTTCAGGGCACCCACTATCATTTTAAAGGGTTTCTAAGTGTGGGATAGATAGCTTAATCCACTTCCTAATACAGAACTTTTAAAACAGGTCAGTACGAACAACAAAAAGGGTCTTGAAAATTCAAAGTAAAACTTCAACTGGAAGCTGAAAAGGGACGGGAGGGACTATTTTGTGGTGGTGGTGGGAGGGGGAAGGGGTGGATATGGGATGGTGGGTGTGGGTGGATTTTTCTGGACCATTATCATACCAAAAATGGCCTCAAACCTTGTAGTACACATGTTTCCTACGGTGTGCTGGCAGTCATGAAAAAAAGAGGACAAAGCATGCGGGGAACAGAAGGAATGTCGCAAAGATGCAATATAAGAGGAAGTGATTGTTTTGCTTCTTTAAAATTTCAAATACAACTTTGGGAAATAAAATGCCAAGGTCTTGGAATGCTTAACTGAAACTTCTCTGCAACATACCTGCCTTGTATAACCTGCCTGGGTTTTGAACATAAGGATATGCAGAAGAGGGACAATTGCTCTTTAAAGACCATGCACTTGTGGGTTTATGGGTTTTCCCTACATTCCTTTCATTTCCTGCCAGTCCACGAGGCTGCCTACCACAGTAGGCCTTCTTTCATAACTAGTACGTGTTTTATCCTGTTTACCCATCAGATGTCTTTGTGCAAGACAACTTAACTGTTTTAGAAAGGAGCAGTAAACAATAAATTCCATAACATCGCATCTAAAATGGTCAAAGTCTGTTCAACTGCAACGAATGATTTTCTTGGAATAAGACTCTTGAGAAGTACAGTGTATAATCCTGACTATAAACTAGAATTGATAGTCTCGTGTTAGCCAGTTAGGTGGGTGCCAGTTTGAGTTGAGAAACACGCTGCTCAGAAGCCATCTTGTTTCTCTTACTACTCTACAATAAATTCTTAATCAAAATCAATTGCACTCATCTGTCGATGACTATACATTGAAAAGGGGCAACATGTTTTCTCAGTATCTTCTGGGCTGTAGAATTAAACCACAGCAGTGTCGATTTTATTTTTAGCTAGAAAAGCAGAACTAGACATTTCTAACCCATTTTCCTCATTTGATTTAACATGTGAGGAAATTAAGTCACAGAGTGACTTGCATGCTCAGTATCCATGAGCCATTTAGTAGAGCTGGGATTAGGTGACTAAGCTTTTAACCAATGGAGTGCTGACATTTTAACTTATTAAGTTTATATGAATTGCCAGTTGTCTTATTATGATGAGGTGGGCGGCAAAAAGAGGTAAAGGAAGTATGTTTGTTTGACTCAGACATTATATTAAACTGGACAAACTACTGGCAGTAGATACAGATTAGGGTTGCTAGCTAGGATTATGGCAACAGCCAATGGGTACATTGCTATTAGTGACTTAGTAAGTGGTGACTCTGTAACGGGCTATCCATGTTGAAGGAATGGAGGAGGTAGACCAGAGCAACTGGGAGACCCTGTGCTATAGAAATAAGCTCATTTCAGTTCCAGAAGAGAACACAGCTTAAACTCACAGGCATGAAGATTTTTCTAAAAGAAATTGCCTCACTGGAAAAGATAGAGACATAAAGACTGAACTCGAGATAAAAGAGAAAAGTCAAGGAAGAATTAGCCCTGAATTCCCAGGTGAGGCTCTCCATTGAGATTGTCATTTCTTTATTATTATTATTGATTTTTTATTGAGCTCTACATTTTGCTCTGCTCCCCTCCCTGCCTCTCCCGTCTCCCCTTCAACCCTCCCCCAAGGTCCCCATGCTCCCAATTTACTCAGGAGATCTTGTCTTTTTCTACTTCCCATGTAGATTAGATCTATGTAAGTTTCTCTCTCTTAGTGTCCTCATTGTTGTCTAAGTTCTCTGGGATTGTGGTTTGTAGGCTGGCTTTTTTGGCTTAATTGCCAATGGACCACCTACCCCACCACGGAAAATCTCTCAGACACTTTTCGAGTCACCAAATTCCCGGAAATTTGAAGTCATTTGCAGTTAGGGCTAAAGTCTTTTTTTGTTTTATATTTAATGTGCATTAGTGTTTTGCCTACATGTATGTTCATGTAAGGGTGTTGGATATCATGGAACTGAGGACATTTGCGAGCTGCCATATGGGTGCTGAGAATCAAACCTAGGTCCTCTGGAAGAGCGACCAGTGTTCCTAATCACCTAGGCATCTCTCCAGCCCCACCACTTTTGTGGCAGGCCACAAATTTAACACACAAAAATAAACATCCTTTCTATATACCAATAACAAACATGCTGAGAGAGAAACTAGAGAAGTAATCTCATTCACAATTTTTTCAAAGACATACAATACTTTGAAATTTATATACCTAACTTAGGGAGTAAAAGAATTCTACAGTTAAAAATTTTAAATATTGAAGAAAGGAACGGAAAATGGTAGAAGTTGGAAATTATAGTTAAGGGATATATATGTATATACATATACATATATGCATGTAACAAAAATAATGAAAAAGGAGGTCATGAATCTGAAAGAGAGCAAGAAGGGATATATGGGAGGGTTTGAAGATCCTGCCTCAAAACAAGAATGGAGCACTCAGGAGGCTGAGGCAGGAAGATTATGAGTTCCAGGTCATCCTGGGCCTCAAAAATAAAACAAACCCCCAAATACATCATATCACATACTACTAAAGCTGCAAGAGAACTTAGAAGCACTTAGTATAAGTTCTGTGTGCTGTAGAATTTTCAAGTTCAAAGCTTCAAAGTCACAGACCTTGATGACTAGAGCCAGCTGGAGAACCTCAAAGAGCTATATGGTCACCCAATGGTCAATCTATAACAAGTTGACTATTATAACTTGTATTGAATTTTAAGTATAAATGCACGTTCATAATTTTCCTAGGGAGGGATCAACTTTGATATCACCACAGCAACGCAGGAAAAACGATCAGTTTTTCTCAGAGGCGTTTTCCATGTGAATATGTCTTCGTTGCGTGGAACTTTTCCTACGCAGCACCAGATTTTAGCACCGTAATATTTGCCTCAGAAAGGGGCCAGCAGAAAGCTGAATGAGTAAAGGCTCTTGCCATCAAACTTGATGACCTAAATTTGCTTCTCAGAATCCACATGGTAGGAGGAGAGAAGAAACTTAGGTAACTTGTCCTCTGACTTTCTTATGTGTAGCACGGACTATGTATACCCCTTCTCCACCCTCATAAAAAACACAAATAAAAGACAATTTACAAAATTTAAACAAAAAAATGATAGTAACACGTTCCTACACCTCAGGCTGCTGTGACAAAACATCCCAGACAAGGTGGATTAAATAGTAAATGCTGATTTCTCAGTTCTGGGGAGTCTAAGTAGATGGCTATTTCCTGAGACCACCTTTCCTGGTTTCCAGATAATCCTTCTCATTGTATCCTCATATAATAAAAGGAGAGCTAGAAAGTCCTCCAGGGCCACTTTGACAAGAACACCATTGTCATCCCTGAAGGCTCCACTCTCGTGCCTTCATTACCTTTCCTAATACCATCATGTTGGGGGGCAGGGTAAGTAACACATCAGTTTTCAAAGACTCAGACCTTTGGTTCATAATCACTGTTAGTGACAGTTATCTCAATGAAGTATTTTAAAGTTTTTATTATTTTGTGTGTATACATGTAAGTCCCTGTGCCACGTATGTGTTTGGAGCCTGTGAAGGCCAGAAAAAGACATCAGATCCTCTGGAAGTGGAATTACAAACAGTTGTGAGCTGCTATGTGGGTGTTAGGCATCAAATTTGGGTTCTCTGGAAGAGAGCAGCCAGTGTTCTTAAACAGTGAGCCATTTTTCCATCCCCCCATAACGTATTTTTAAGTCTAAGTATACTCAGTATTAAGGCATGCATGAAAATGTCAAACTGACAGCAATTGGCAAACAATCACTGTAAACGTCAGGATTTTATCTTACTGGGATATTTGCATTGATTACATACCTTAAGACTCTCAGCAGCATGAACAAATCTACAATGCAGTTTGTGCACACAAGATTAAAAGCCTATCCCAAAAGAGTTTAATTTGAACGTCTTACCTGAATAACTTAGCTTGCCCCAAAGCTACTGCTTACATAATTTCAAAGAATTAAATAAGTTTATGTATGTGTATATAACTGTTTTAAAATACTCACAAGATCCAAAGCTGAACCTCCACCTAGGTATTCCATTATTATCCATAGTTTTGAGCCCTGTAAAGACATAAAACAATTTAAATGATTACATGCCTGGCCCCAAATTACCCACTAGAAAAAAATTAAAACTTACATAGTAACCAGTCTATTGGTTATAAATACAGACTTTAACATGGTTCTTTGGGATCCAGACCATACATTGTTTTTCATAAAAAAGTAGAGTCAGATTCTAATCCTGTACTTCCTGCAAAACTACTTAAACAATACAGCTAACCATATACAAGTACCACGTGTCACTTTAACTATTACTAACTTTTATAAAATCCACAAAATTAACAATCACTTGAAGTCATTATTTGAAGAAATATTGAAAGAAAAGTATAATGACATCAAAAACTAAGGAGCAAGTGGACAATTCTGAATGCTTTCTGTGTAATTTTAGAGTTCGAAGACACTAGACATTTTGCATTGTTCCATTTGTTTTAAGACATTTTTAGAGCCTTTTCCAGCCATGATTAATAGATATTTTTGCACACACCTGGAATCCAGAAAAAAAACCCAACTATCCCCCTCCAAAAAAGGGGGGGAGTATATAGTTTAATATGACAGTTAAGTTCCAAACCTAGGACTTCACTGTGAGCTGAACAAAAAAAAAACATTTTATAGGGGAGCTATAAAGAAATGCACTATAACATGCACACGCACGCATGCACACACACATGCACACCATCCAGCTCTATTGGATCAACACTAGATGACTAGGAACACAGCTCAATAGCAGAGTGCTTGCCTAGACCCTATGAGGCACCAAACGCCTCCCTTTCCTAATAAAACCTTTTAAAAATAAATCACCAACTTCCTCTTTCTTTCAGACATAGCTTGAAACACTCCTTTCTCTCCAGTACTTCATGAATGGTATTTGCTGAAACTTTGTGAGACCACAGAACCGACTCGAGGTGGAAAGGCAGGTTTAACAAGGCTGATGGCAGGTCACACTGTGAATGATTTGTGTTCTCTGAGCCCATTTCCAAGTAAAATATTTAAGTTTTTGAAACCTGTGTTTCTTCATTAAAATAATGCCTAGGTTCCAGGGGAAGGCAGGCAGCGGATTGATGCTTTCCAAAGACAACTTCAACGTAAGTGCATCCACAGTAGCAAGCATGAAGTGCGGTAGAGACATGGCCTACAGTTTTATACATCAACCATTTTTTTTCTAGGGGAAAATACAGTCATTGCTGTGCTTCAACTTATGACACAAGTACTATTTTTGTCACTTAAAGGCCCAGTTGTGAGATGAAACTTCTCAAGCCACTGCTACTAGCCCTCATACTCTTAAAATCCCTCAGTCGTGTTCAGGCGTTTCATTTAAAATTTGTAACAGTCCCACGAGCCTGGAGCTTTATTACGGCAGGGAACGGACTCCAGAGATACAAACACTCATGAGAGAAGGTTAAAGAATCAAGAGTTGGGTGAACTCTGTAGTAGGAAAACCGGGATGTAGCTTAGAGTTAAGAATTAGGGAGAGAATGTTCACATATATCAAATATAGGACACAAGGGATGTCTTTTCTCTTGCATATGTATATGTATGATATGCATATGTATATTCCTGTTTTCATGTGTGTGAATGTGTATAGAGGTCTGAAGTTGAATGGCTTCCAGCATTGCTTTCTACCTTATATACAGAGGCAGGTTTTTTAGTTTCTTTCGGCCGAACATTGAACATACCGTCTTGGCTAGTCTGGTTAGCCAGCTTGCTCTAGGGATTCTCTGTGCTTCTTACAGGCTAGGATTATAGGCCAAATGCATTTACAGAACTTGTACATGGGTTGTGGGGGATTTGAACTCTGGTCCTGCTGCTTGCATGTCAAGCATTTTACCTGCAAACCACCTCCCTAACCCTGTCAATGCTTTTCTTGTTTCTGTTTCTATGTGGGATATGTAAAAGAAAGTGTTCCCTATCCTCTTCATGCCCCTCTAGTAATCTTGACATCCATCTGTTCTGCCATAGCAGTCCAGCTTGAACCGAGGAAGCAAAGCACCGGGAGTCCAATGTCTACATTAGAAAAGAAGATATGAGCGCCCACAATAGTAGGGGAGGAAGCAGAGATCTAGGAGTGGTTCACGCAACTTGCTTTCATGTAGATCAATTGGGCACTGAGACAGCGAAAACGGCGAACGTGATACATCTTTATGCATTTTCATGAGGAAGAAAAAATTATAATTACTGATAAATGGTATAGGAGGTCCTTCTGTCTATGTGTTGCTTTTATTGGATAATGAGTAAAGGAACTGGCTTGGCCTATAGCATGGGAGGAGGAAGGCGGAGTGAGAGAGAAGCCATGGAGCTGCTGGAGACAGATGTGCCACAGCCACATGACGATATACAGATTAATAGAAATGGGTTAAATTAATATAAGAGTTAGCTAATAAGAAGCTAGAGCTAATCAGCCAAGCAGTGATTTAATTAATATAGTTTCTATGTGATTATTTCAGGTCTAAGCTAGCGCCGGGAACCAACAAGCGGCCCTCCTCCAACAGATAAATTAAGATTTGTTCATTTGCCACAAACTTGTTCCTAATAAGTAACTATACTCTCTCTACCACATGAACTCAAAGTGCTTCTTGTGTGCCTGACATTTAAAAGAAAGTCCCTATAAAATATGTCTCTATTTTGCTGTTCTGCATGAACGAAAGAACCTGTTTTTCAAGTTAAAAAAACAACGCATGGCATTTTGTTTGTACCAGTTCTAAATGGAAGCTTTCCAACTGTCACCAAAATGGATGCAGAGAAAGCTTTTAAGCGGTGACCTTACAGAGCAGGCTATATGGCTGAGATTTCTCAAGTCCCAACTAAGGAACTTCTACATCTGAAAATAAGGCTTCCTACCAGTAAGCAAGGTGGTTCACTGGAACTTTGAAACAACCAGGGGACTTGATAGGTTTTTGCAGCTACCTTCCTTAGATCTCTCCATTTCTAGAGATAAATTTTACAGGAGGATTTTGGGGACATCTGAATTCCTGCTAAGAAGGCATGAGCCAGGGCAAGGCCTGAAGGAGCACCATAAAAAAAAAAAGAAAGCTTGTCCAAGGAAGCTTCTCCCGCAGGGAATCTGCGGTCTACATCTGGGTGCAAAGGGTCCAAAAACAAAAACAAAAAAAACCAAAACCAAACAAACAAACAAACAAAAAAAAAAGATTACAAATAACAGAAACCAAGACAAAATAAATATTATTATTTGGGGGTAGGACAGCTTCTGCATTTGATTTCTGATAACAGAAGTTAGTATTGCAGAATACAAATAAATGTGCTAGATTAAAATGGTGTCAATATATTGGTTTACAATTCCAAAAGTGCCAAGTGACTATAATCCATAACCATAAACCCATCACTGTTAAGGGCAGGAAATCTCTGTAGGAAAACCTCCGCTTCCCTTATAAAAGAAGCCATGCATTTGAATGATGGTTTGAAAAAAAAATTTAAGTTATAGGAAACTGTGCCCAAATTAGGAACACACGAAAAGAAACGACTCCAAGACCAACAAAATGGCTCAGAGGCTGGTAAAGACACTTGCTTGCAAGTCCAAAGACCTCAGTTTGATCTCCGAAATCTACATGGTAGAAGAAAAAAACTGACTCTCACAAGTCCTCTGACCTGCACATGCACACCATGGCTTACGCGCGCGCGCGCGCACACACACACACACACACACACACACACGAGGATTATTTATACTGTATACAAGTCAACACAAGTGGGTGACCTACTCCAATAGCCTGTTACACTAACGACATAAACTAGAATGTAGAGTTGTAATTAGCCAGTCACAAAAGGGTCAATATTGTATGGTCCCATTGTATAAGGTACCTAGAGCAGTCAAGAGCATAGAAGTAGGCCCTAGGATGGTGGATGTGAAGGAAGCTAGCTACAGGGAGTTATTATATCTTGGTACAGAATTTTAATTGGTAAACACATCCTAGAAATGAATAGTGGTGATGGTTGAACAACAGCGCGAAAATGACACACTTAAAAATGGATATCAACTACCCTCCAGGGGAGAGTCCATGGCAGAAATAGTCTGCCAGCACAAATTGGACTCCATGTTTTGTTTTTATTTTTATGAGAAAGAACATGAAGTTGGTTAAGGATAAGGAGGTGGGGGAGGAGTTATGGGAACAGGAGAAATATAAAAAATAAAAACATTATTAAAATGAATACAGAAAATGGCTAAAATAGTAAAGTTACATTATTCTTTGCCATCATTTAAAAATGTAGCATGAATGATTTTATAGAATTAATTAAAAGGGAGAGTAGAGATAGCTTTATGAAGAATGGGGCCAGAAGCTTTATGCCCTCCACGGGGTTCTGCTCCAGCTGTGAATCCTTTGTCCATAGCCCATGCTTCACAAAGTCATACCTCCAGGAGTTCAAATGCTGCCCCCTCCCCCCCAGTGTTAGTGTTACTGCCCTCTATACACGCTAGTTTAAGCAGGGAAGAGGAAACAAACTTGAAACACACACCTGGAGCTGAGGAGGGAGGCTGAATTTTGAAGCTGACAGAATAAAGTGGATGAGATTGACTGGACAAATTATGCAAAATGACATGAAGGCACATAGTAGCATTCAATAAATACACGTCTGTTCAAAGATGGGGCTTCTTAGAGATGGGTTATGTTAAGCCTAAAACCATTTCATTTTGAGAAAAGGGCATTTTACAAAGGAGAAAGAAATGAACTTCAAGCTTTATAAGAAAACACCAAACACATTTTCAAATAAAAAAAAATCTCAGAGGCATTAAATATACTCTAGATAAAACCACAAAGTTTGATGAAAAACAGCACGAAGACCATATAACTATAGATTTTGCTCTGGAACATTTCACTTCATTCACTCAAGTTTTTAAACAGATGCTGGTTGTAGTCTAAACGGACCTATGGGAGGGACCACATTCCCTTAACATAAACAGAAATCTAAAGGCACTTTCAGCAGCAAATAAAGGCATGGCCCAAATTCTGTTCAATGCCTGAATGAGTTTCACTTAAAAATTACATTGAACTAACAAAATATTTAAAGATTATAAAAGATTCTAGCACTATTAGGAGATCAAAAGGGAAGTCTGTACTCCTGGCACTCTTCATAAAGACTAACTTTGTCAAGAAACTGCAGTGAACGAAAACGAAAGGAAAACACTGTGGTCACACTGATGTGTTTGTCTGTTTTTTTTACTCTTGTTTTTAAAGATGGAATTCTACAGTGAGCTCAGTCAAAATGAATACCTAGTACATTTTTGCATGTCTGAAGGAAATCGCTACAACTGCACACAGTTTGAGAGAACATATAATTTTCTCTCAACTGCAGTCACTTTTTATCCTAGCTTACAGTAAAGTCACTTTTTACCCCAGATTACAGTAAAGTCTTGGTTATGTATGATAGCCTGTGTAAATCCCAGATCCTATGTTGCTCAACTAAGCCGACTCACAAATTCCACTGCCATCTGAAATGCACGGACAGCCTCCCAATACGTATCCAAGTCAATTGACAAAGCCATTCCCTCATGATACTAACAGGATGTGGTCTCAAGTTACGCTGACTGCTTTAAACATAATGCTGTTAGATTTGATGTGGTTTTAGTTTACAAAAAGAAATGCATGCCTACGCAATCACAATATGACAATATCAATGGAAAATAATGAGTTGGTTAATTTCAGTAAAATAGCCCACCATGGAAGTTAAACAATAGTAATCCAAAAGCTACACAGGGTAAGGGCAGGAGGACCATGTGTTCGGGGCCAGCGTGGATTATACTTTTAGGCCTAGGATTTAGCTTAATGCTAATAAACATCAACCACGTGCAAGGCTTTGGCTTTCATCCTTACACACACACACACACACACACACACATGACTCAAAGAGGAAGTGACTTAAAATGAGATAAGAGTCCTACATTTTGTATGTATAGCCATTTACCCATAACTGTATTTATAGAGTTTATCATGAAAGAAAAAGGTTCCTCAAATACCCTTTTCCAGGACTTCCACTAATGATTGGTAAAGGAGATGAAAATATTTTAGTTTTATACTTTAACAGATATTTTGGATATTAGTGTTCTACCAGGGAATGCTCTAAAGAATTCTACAGTCAATATTTGGGACAAAACAAAGCATTAGTTTGTACCTATTAACAGCTGAAGTAATTACTAGAAGACTAGTATGTAGCTCCTACTAGGCTAGGTTTGAAGGCAGTGTTTTTGAAATATAATCTCTTACAAATAGAGACCCACGCAGGTGCAGCACATTCGTCTGTGGAAGAAGCATGAGTAAACAAAGGCTCCTAGTAATGACTGAAATCTTCACCGCCATGCTACTGCTGAGTTAGAACAAAGTATTAAAAAATATTTTAAATAGAGTCTATTGAATATTTTAAGCCAGCCACTGAAAATAGCTTATCTGATCTAGGTGCCTAAAAATAACAAGGGTTCAGGTTTGCTCTAGAGAGAGTCTGCAATTACCAGTACTCAATCCAGAATGAGCAATAATACATATGACCAGAAAATTCCCAGGGCTGCCTACAACAAAGCCCACCGTAGGAATTAAGGGGAAAACGCACAGGCACTGAGATGGAGCAATCACTCCAAAGCATTCCATACAGCTAGATGAACTTCTAAGTTAGATATTTTAGGGATGAATATGAAAGCAAATACTATGCTACAAAAAACCAGAAGTTTTCATATGTAGTAAAATATGATGACAGCTAACTCGTAGGAGTAAATGCTGAAATTAGATGGAATTTTCCATTCTCATCACCTCTTCCTTGAGGCAACTTCTTCAAGTTATTCTTGATGAAAAATACACAAGTAAGCACTTGCTTATTTGCCCTTATTAATATGTAGCTTTTGTCTGATTTTAACTTTTGCAGTCCCGTGAATGGAACCCAGTAAGACAAACATGCTAGGGAAATTCCCAGTCAATGAGCTACACTCCTGCCCATTTCATCTGTAATCTGCTGTATGTAGATACTCAGTATTATATGGTATGATAAGTATCTATATACTTTTATCATAAAATTTGTACTTTTTTATGTAATGCTGGACTGAGCGCTCTCTGGCTACAGGAGTACGCTATTCATATTATATCTCCAGCACCTGGTACCCCGTATGACACAGTGTCTAGCTGTTGAATGACTCTAGAGCAAATTCACTTCCTATTCAATCTAATGTATGCAATACGTTAGTAAAATAAGTTTTTCAAAGTCAGTAAAATTGATGATTCATATCAATATAAGCTAATATAAATACATAAAGATCAAGGAAGCAGTGACACTTAGGTCACCAAGAGGCATACAAGACACCAGTTTTCATCGCTCTGGCTCTCTCTCTCTCTCTCTCTCTCTCTCTCACACACACACACACACACACACACACACAAACACATGCACGCATGCACGCATGCACGCATGCATAATGGGTGCACACGGTGGGATGGAAGGAGAGAAGATGAGAGAGAACATACCCACAGACTAAAATAACTCACTAGCCCTAACTGTAGCAGCACAGGAGACACAAAGGCAGCAGGATCTCTCCCCAGAAAGGGTCACTGGTGAGAGTGGCATACCTGTGCTGCTGAGAGATGGCCATGAATGAAGAAGAAAGAGGAAGGCTATCAATATCGCCACGCAGTAGGAACCACCGCGGCCCCAAATGAACTATTCCAGAAGAAACTGACATCGTAACTGCTGAAGTGATCAACAGCTAGTCTTCCTAGGGAGCTCCAGGGAGGGCAGGCACAGTAACACAACCTTGCTCATGAAGCAAAAAAGCTGTTGAGGCACTGGGAAAAGAACCCTCCATTCTCCCAAACCATACCAGTTCCTCAGCCTTGGATTAACAGCTGCTCGATGAGAGTCCACAGTTCAGACCTGGGTTCTGTAGCTGTACTAGATCGAACCACATGTCACTGCCAAGTGGGGTCACTGCCTCAGACCCCTAGCTCCCACTCAGGTGAAACTAAAATTTCTCTGTGTGCACCTGGACTGCACACACTAACTCGCCTGGTGGCCACAAGGAAAAGCAAGCACTCTGGAGGCTAGATGTCTCAATGGCTACATTGTCTTCACCTTATCTTTGACAACCCAGGCACCACCATACCAAACCGGAAATCTTTCTGCACATGCCTGTGCTCCAGACAAGCACTCCTCTCTCTAACGCAAAGTTATGCCGTGGCAGTAAAGCCATGCAGTGAATCCATTATATCATGGCAACGTAGCCCCCACAACTCAGATTTTATACTGCCGCCGTAGCAATCTGGCTCATACTGGGCTGGAAGTAGTTTCTTTTCTTTCTTGTTTATTTATCTCTTACTTATTTTATTTCTTTTTTATTTTTTGACAATAAGAAAAGGATTTATTTATTAAAGAATGCATCTATGAGTCACTGGATTAACGAACGCACTTGACATCTATGGCTTTGGTGTAGAACACATCATTCTAGGTGGGATGGGAAGTGTCTCTGTAAATATTGCACCATCTTATGTGAGTGAAGGATTTGATCACATAGATCTTAGTGTTGTGGAGGAAGAAAGCAAGAACCTGGGGTTGATTCAGGTAAACTATATCATGTGCTTAGTATGAATCATAAGCTGGACTAAAGGATATAAAAACGGGGACAAGTTCAGCTAAACTTCAATGAGTTCACAAGCTGGTGAAAGAAATGCAGAAGTAACAACCATAACTCAATACTATCTATATGCTCCCTCCACTTTGAGTATGAGAAAGATTAGACTATTAAGAATAGCATGTGGAAAGCCAGGGGTACAGCTTTTATGTGGCAATGTGGCCTAAAGATCAGAGACCCTTTTCCTCTTCCCCTGTACCAAAAGTTCTGGAATGGAAGAGAGCAGTTGAGCTCTGGAGTACTTTTTAAGAAGTGGCTGTTAACTCTAACAATGGTTTAGTTGACACCACAAATGGAGCTGATTCTGCCTAGATGGTAAAGATTACCAAATCCTAATTTAAGTCCGTCCCTTTTGAGTTGGGTGTGGTGGTGCACACCTTTAATGCTAGCAGGCAGATCTCTATGAGATCAAGGCTAGCCTGTTCTGTCTACATGGTGAGTTCCAGGAGAGTCAGGCTACACAGTGAGACCCTGTCTCACAAAAAAAAAAAAAAAAAAAAAAAAAAAGGAGAAAAAGATACTGCCTCTCAAAATTAGAATTAAAAGAAAACAAAAAATATATAATGAAAACACCTTAAGAAAAAATATAGCATGAACACATTATGAAATAATATATAATATATAATGAGCACATTACCTTTAAATAGGACCCATAGTATTTCGTTACATATGAGCTGTCGCACTGACTCAGAACAGTTATTTCTTGTTGAATGTCTTCTATTTCATCTTCGGCTTCCTCAAGGTCAATGATTTTAATTGCAACCACTTGCTGGGTACGGTTGTCGAGTCCTTTGAAAACTTCTCCAAAGGAGCCCTTTCCAATGCGCTCTAATTTTGTGAACAGTTCTTCTGGATCCGCTATGTTATTCTAAGGGGAAGAAAGCAGAGAGGAAACACAAAAGCTTTGAGTCAATTTTTCTTTTAGGTTTATTTTTATTTTATGTGTGTTTATTTTTATTCGCCTGCAGGTATGTAAGTGTACCACACGTGTGCCTGGTACCTATGGAGAACTGAACAGAGGATTTGATTCCCCACAACTGGAGTTAATGACAGCTGTGAGCTGTCATGTGGGTGCTACGAACTGAACCTGGGCCCTCAGCAAGAACAGCCAGTGCTCTTAACCACTGCGCCATCTCTCCAGCTGCATGAACCAAACTTTCTAACTCGAGAAAAATGAATCAGATTAAATATAGACTACTTCATGGAAGTTTTCATTTTTTATCCCCCCAATATATATCAAATGTTGCTAAGGATGTAGAGAAGAAGGAATTGTTATATACAGGTAACAGGAAAGTGAATGAGTATAACCACTATAGAGAATAGTAGGCACAGAAAATCAAAGAGACCTACCATTTGATCCAGGTATCACACATTAGAGTTTGTCTTTTGAGGAAAAGAAGTAACTGTATCAGAGACATGTGCACCCTCATGCTTTTTCACAATAGTTAGGCACTACTCACAATAACTAAGATAGGAAATTAGTCTAGGGACCATCAAAAGATGACTAGACAAAAAAAATGTCACGTATAGACACATACACACAAATAAAATACTATTCAGCTATCAAAAGATTAGTATAGTATCCTTTACAGGAAAATGGAAGGAGCTAGAGGGTGTTACATAAAGTGAGACAGTTGCAAAAAGACAGATTCTCCACACACTTTTACCTAAGTATGCTTTGAAAAGGCAATTGGAATATATAATGATTACTTAAGGTTCGGGAATGTGGGAGGAGAGCACGGGGGAGGTTGAAGGACAGGTAGCCAAACACAGCAGAGAGGAGTTTATAAGTTCCAGTATTCAGTATGTGTGTGCAAGGAGTATAGCTCACGGTAAGTTAATACATTCTCTGAATAAGAACTCAAACACGAGGTAATGATAAATAGATAGGAATGTCATTCACTCGATATGCTCTGCACATAGAGTATACACATGAAATACTGTATCATACCACATAAATATGTACGACTGTTATGTGTCTTTGATTTTTTATGTTTAAGGAGGTATCAATATTAACTTCCCCAGGTGATTCTTACACACTGTTCTGCGTGGATTGAATTATCACATCATGTATATAATTATCACATCATGTATATAATTACAATAATTTTAAAGGAAAATATAAACTATCTTTCAAGTAAGCTTACAGAAGGGAACTAGAATTAAACAAAATACAATCTAGAACTAAGCATAAATATGTCCATTAGCAAAACCTAAATGCATAAATGTACTGACCTTTCTTGATACAGAGATAGCTTTGCCTAAAAAGGTACAAAACTTGTCCCATGAGATAACCTTCCTATATTCTTATTGCTATGGCTAAAGAGACGCTGCTGATCAAGTTGAAAATGAAGATTTAAAGTATACTTGAGGGACCTGTTAGTCCAAAACTTTACTTTGAGCTTCTTCAAAACCTAAAAGGATACTACCTGGTTCTAGTCACTCAATCAAATTTGCCAACTAAACCTAAACCTACTGTGAGTTCATTTACTCTATGTTCCTTTGCTGTAATTTCCCCAAGTTTCATCTCCACATGGATTTCAGGAGACAGTTATAGTCTGCATATCCTTTGTGTGTCACTTTATCAGACAAAGAAGCCGCTGACGTTTTCCTATCAAGTTCTTTGTCTTGAACTTCTCTTTGTCATCTTACCCAAAAATAAAGCTAATCACATGATCTATCGACCTTCCAGTCTTCACATATTCTCCTCGATGAGGTTTCATTTTCTTTTTCTCGGAGATGCACTTTCCATTTTGGAGTATTTTTCTCCACTTCAAGATTAGTGTGAGTCCCTACCCACCTTTAGTGACCATGTCCAATGGGCATCTCTACATGGAATCAACCAATACACCTGGAAATTCCCATAAGGCTTCTCGAAGGAGTTGTAACACACTTCTAGTGGCTATAAGTGACGCCCCAAAGCTCACATTTTGTTAGCATTTCTTCCCAACAACTCAATTGCCACCATTACAGATTCTTTGGAGCACGGGTGCTTTCTCTTGTTTGCGATTTGGTTTGGTTTGTGGTTGCTCCTACCCATTGCCCAGGCTGCCCTGGAACTGGTGATCCTCTGCCTCGGACCTCTTGAGTGCTGGAATAGAGGTGTGAACAACTGGGCACTACTCCTTTGGAGTAGCCTTTTGCCAGCACCATGCTGTGATTACTACCATATGTACGGTGGCTAACACACAGCTACCTCCTCCTAGTTTGCATGCTAATTCTTCTCATTGTAGCAGTTTGTGCTGAAAATAGTCATGAAATAATCTGCGGATGATTTCACCTCACTATAACTTCTTAAATGTAGAGAACGTAGAAAAAATTCAATGTCAAGTTTTTGCTTTCTTTCTTTTAGGTGTATGTGGGTACATGTATGTGAACGGGTGTGAGGGTTCACATTTGACTACAGGTACATGTGCATGTGTGTGTATTTGCATGGGAAGGCTAGAGGGTGTCAGTCTTCACCAACTGCCCAAATTGTTTTGTGTTTTTAAGTTTAAAATTTATTATTATTATTATTATTGTTGTTGTTGTTGCTGTTATTATTATTAGGCGCAAGAGTCACAGTGCATATGTGTAAACACATCCTTTGTAGAGTAGTCTCTCCTTTTATTTTTATGTGACTTCCAAGGACCGAACTGAGATCACCAGGCTTATGTGGCAAGCATCTTACCTTGTTGAGCCATCTCACTGTTCCCTACCTTGTATTTTAAGTCTCTCAGCTGGGTGTTGTGGTGCACTCCTTTAATCCCAGCACTCAGGAGGCAGAGGCAGGCAGATCTCTGTGAGTTCGAGACCAGCCTGGTCTACAGAGTAAGTTTCAGGACAGCTAGGGCTGTTACACAGAGAAACCCTGTTTTGAAAAAAACAAAACAAAAAACAAAATACCCCAAATAGCCAAACATGGTCTCTTACTGGAACATGAGGCTCATCTAGTAGGCTAGGCAGTCTGGCCAGCAAAGCCCCAAGAATCTGTCTGCATGTCTCTACCTCCCCAGCACAAGGATTACAAGTATGTGTCCACCTCACCCACCTCACCCCAGTTCTGGGGATCAAACTCGGGTCCTCATGCTTGCCAGCACTGCAGGGCAAGCATTTTAATGAAGCTGTCTTCCCAACCCCTTGAGTTTTTTTTTTAATATACTTACAAAAGAAATCTGAACTTTGGAAAACACAGTCTTGATTACATATTGGATGTACTGTCTAATAATACATTCTGAGGAGTATACTAATAACTAACTTCCTAATAAGAACTTAATAAGAAACAGAAATTAAATTCTCCTCTTCTTAATTGGTGTTTTAAAGGGCTTTAAGTGGAGCTATTAACCCTAGGGAGGACACAGCTGTTCAGTGCTTTCTGTAATAAATGGGCTCTTGCAAATATGTAAATCATAGATTTAAAAACCAAGTCACACTTCACATGTTAGGGAGGCTATGAAGTGAATCCTAACTTATCAATATAGCTTAAGAATTTCAACTGAGGAACAGCAAGTTGGAGACAGAAAAACAGACAGAGCCGTCATTTGCAGAGTAATTCTACTTCAACTCTAATTCTGGGCTTACGAGTTCTGCAAAACATTGACTTTCAGAGTAGAAGAAATGTGAAACAGGGTTTTCTCTACTGTAACCTCCCTCTCCTATCTGGAGGGTAGAGACCTTTGTTTCACTGCCAGTTCCTGAATCTTTGATAAATAACACCCAATTTCTAAATTTCTCTTTATTCATTCTTCAGGTGGGGGGCATCTAGGTTGTTCCCAGGTTCTGGCTATTACAAATAGTGCTGCTATGAACGCAGTTGAGCAAGTGTCCTTGTGGTATGATTGAGCATCCTTTGGGTATATGCCTAAGAGTGGTATCGCTGGATCTTGAGGTAGATTGAGTCCCAATTTTCTGAGAAATCACCATAGTGATTTCCAAGCATACAAGGACAGATTTCCTTCTTGACAATTTGCTTGGTTTTGTTTTCATTATCATCATTTTATCTTCTTTCTTTCTCCCTTCTCTCTCTCTCTCTCTCTCTCTCTCTCTCTCTCTCTTTCTTTCTCTTTCTTTCTTTCTTTCTTTCTTTCTTTCTCCCTTTCTCTCTCTCTCTTTCTTTCTCTCTCTCTTTCTTTCTCTCTCTCTCTTTCTCTCTCTCTTTCTTTCTTTCTTTCTTTCTTTCTTTCTTTCTTTCTCTCTCTCTTTCTTTCTCCCTTTCTCTCTCTCTCTCTTTCTTTCTCTCTCTTTCTCTCTCTCTCTCTCTTTCTTTCTTTTTTTCTTTCTTTCTTCCATTCTTTCTTTCACAGAGGCCTCTCTCTATCATTGTTTTCTTTTTCTTCTTTTTTTCCTTCTTTTTCTTTCTTAGATAGACTTTTGCCATGTTATCCTGATCAGGATGGGAATCTCTGTTTCCCAAGATGTCTTCCATTTACAAGGATCCTGCTGCCTCAGCCCGCTGAGTGTTGAGACTGTGGGAGCAGGCAATCATATCCAACTCTTTCTTGTCTTTAGAATGAAGGCAAAGTCAAATAAATAAATGGCAAGCATTTAAAACAATGCAATGAAAACCCACCTTCCCAGTGATATGTGGAAGAAGGCTTTTTGAATTCCCAAGTTATAGAGACAGAGGGCTAATACAATTTGGAAAAGCTCTTGGAATGTGCTCCAATCTTGGCTATACACCGTGATCATCTGTATAGCCTTAAGAAATGCAGACACCTAGGACACATCCCAGAGCTTCTGATTCAAAGTGCCTGAGACTAGGACTTTGCCATCAATTTATTTATTTTTTAAGTATCCTAAATGATTCCTGCAAAGACACTTTGGCATGAGTCTTGAGATCAGAATTTGGGATCTAATGAGCACAAAGAAGTGAAGCTTACATCACTGGGTACAGAGAACTCATTGTCCCTAGTTTTTTGGGCCAGCATATAGGCCTCATCAACTTATGCACACTAAAGGGAACAACTCAGAGATTAAAACTGAGGAGGTTTGTGTGTAACTCAGCGATAGATTTTTTAGCATGTGTACACTGGGGCTCTATCTTCACTACCATAATAAAACAAAAACAAAAGCAAGAGCACTGTGTTGCTTACATGAATGTACCTAGACTTTAAAATGAAGTTTGAAACACTTCTAAGGACGCATCTCAAAAATCAGTACTTTTCCCTCAGGACTACCAACATCAAAGTATTTGTCCACCATAGACCATCATTTTCCTGTAATTCTTCTCAAACATCATTTTTATTTGACATCGTCTCTGGGGTGCACAGTAATTTGATTTGTAACTGATGATAGTATTTGCGTTAAAAATCCAACAATGAGGAATAAAAATCTTAATCTAGAAGGCAGTAGAAAATAGCTCCAATTTGTTAAAGAGGGACACTGAGAATGGGTGCAGAAAAAAAAAAACTGCAGAAATAATTAGAGATATTCTTTGGGCCCTAGCAGAACAGAAATCTAGAAGGAAAAAAAATCAAATATTATCTACTTCTTTGAATATGCAGTAGCTAATACGAGGTAGTTAAGTAAGACTGCCATTACGAGGAAGAGTGAAATCATAAGAAGTTTAAGTAAAGTGGGTAGATTTCTCAGTTGTGGGGTAAGAATGGCAAAGTTCGGGTGTGTTAAAGAGTCTTCAATAACCAGACTGAGTAAGGCTGACCACCTAAGGCAGTGGTTCTCAACCTGGGGGTCCTGACCCCACTGTGGTAGCCTTGACATTATGATTTGTAACAGTAGCAAAATTACAATTGTGATGTAGCAACGTAATGATTTTATGGTTGGGGTCAGCACAACATGAGGACCTGTATTACAGGGTCACAGCATTAGGAAGTTTGAGAGGTTGAGAGGTTTGCCATTGGTCTCCCCAATAGGATGATAAATAAAGACACCTTTTATTGCCTTAAAACTCAAGTGGTGTGCAGCCAACAGGGGCGTCTATGTTTACAGCACCTAACAATACGCTAAAGCCCAACAATGCACAGTTACTAGATAATCCCTTCTAAGTTAAAAATGACAGGCTTTTCTGGATTACTCTCATGTCTATAGCTGCTACCTGTCACCTAACAAGCAAGGTGCACAGAAATAAAAATCAGTCTCCACTGCCTTTGTGAGCCTTCAATTAAATTACTATTCGCTCATGTTAAAATGTTTCACTTTCTCTCTGAGCATTGTGAAAGAAAAAAGTTCCCAGTGGATTTCCTATACAAGACACTGATAAGAACTGGTTGCAAATGATCAGGCAGAGGCCTCATAGGTCGCCATCTTTTGCCAGGACTGAACATATGCTTTAGTCCCAGGCTTTTCGGGCCAGCAGGAAATGCAAAGGTCACCAAAGCTTACCTCTTACCACTGCTATCTACACCGCCAGGGGACTGTGGTGTGTCTGCTGTGTCCTAAACTACTGTCTAAGGTGTGGCAGTGATAGTGACAGGCCAAGGGCTGAACAGAATCCTGGGATTAAAAGAATGAGAAGACTTTTGAGATAAATAGGAAGTTAGCCAGACGCCTTAGCCAAAACCTTTCTGTAGATCAAACAAGTGGCCAATGTCAGTTTTCTAATAACTCATCATTTCAAGAGATTAAAAAATTAAACAAAAGAGTTTTCCAATTTTAACACAGAAATTTCATATTATAAATTTTTATTTTAAACATATTGATAAAATTATACATTTATTATGGATTTATAATGTTTTAAAGCATATATGTTTTAGAATGATTAAATCTATATAATGACCATGCGCCACCTCCCACAGCTATAATTTCTGTGTGGAGAACATGTAATGTCTACTCGACAACTTTCAAGACTACAATGTATAGTTGATAACTAGAGTCAATATTGTAATTTAAAAAAAAAATCACCAAAGAAGTTATGCCATGCAATGGGGCTCAGAAAGGAGGTTTGTTGGAAGAAGAGAGAGAAGGCGCAGAGAGGCGGGCAGAGAGGGGGCCAGAGACTGGTCCTTGGGGACAAGAATGGCAGAAGAGAAAGAGAGAGAGAAAGAAACAGAGAAAAAGAGATGGGAGGTGGGCAAGGCCCTTTAAAAAGGAACACAGTGCATGCACAGGAGGTGGTCTTAATGGCCACAGCTGAGGATGTATCATGTCAGGACCCCCAGGGAGGGCCAGTACAGACTCCTGATCCTAACAGTCAACACACTCTATAAGAGATCTCATAAACTTATTCATTATAGCTAACTAAAATTTTGTAGCCTTTCATCAACTACAGTGATGATTTCAAAACATCACTGCATTGCAAAGCCTAGAGGACATTAATGAAATAAGCTAAAGACAAAAATACCTCATTCATGTGGTGGAACTTTAAAAAACTGATCTCACAGAATCAGTGTGTAGAGGAATGGTTACTGGGGACTGGGACAGTTGGTGAGGGTAGAGGTAGATATCAAGGAGATATTGCTAATAATATAAATTCTTATATTATTATATTAATCTCTGAACCAATCCGCAGTACCCTGACCAACTCCTGTACATATATGCAGCTACCATATGTTTCAATT
Organism: Chionomys nivalis; assembly: GCF_950005125.1. Classification (NCBI taxonomy): domain Eukaryota; kingdom Metazoa; phylum Chordata; class Mammalia; order Rodentia; family Cricetidae; genus Chionomys; species Chionomys nivalis. Next base: position 123,322,655 of record NC_080112.1, on the reverse strand, counting down.
TAGAATCTATAAAAAAAAGGGGATGATCCCATAATCTTGACTTTCCGTCAAGGTTACTACACTTGGTTGCTTTTTTCCCATGGCAATGAGGCTGAAAGCAGCTAACCTCCAGAGTGTGGAAGGCAAAGTAATGGTGACAGTCTCTCTCACGACTCCCCTAGGATCCAATGTCAGCATGCCAACAGCTCCAATCAGTGATTTACTGCAGATTTCAGCTCAGTTCATAAACAATCCCCACAAACTGATGAATTGATCTAAGATTAAAATATTTACTATCAATTATTAAGCTGGTGCTAAGTACTGTGTAGGTCTAGAATGGTCTAAATGACTGTGTAAGTTTTCAGATCACTTCAGTAACGAGAAAGCGTAAACAAACTCTCCATAAATTTTGCTAAACTCTTGAAGAGTGTTGCTGTGAGTGGAACATTTCTCTACTGTGCACAACCTCAGGATCGTATTACAAGGATCTGATAAAATTTTATGGGAACCTTAAGAGATTTCCATGATTTATAATTCTGAAGTAAAATACTTAGCCTGACTATGTTTTACGTATGACAGAATAAGAACTGAGATCAAAATTAAGTATGTTTCTAATTAAACGTAAGGAATTTGGCTCGAGGTCAGATTCCTTTAGGTGGCCAGTTGCTTCAGTTTGCATTTCCACGTTTATAAGACTTCAAAATATTTATGTAGGTATATAAAGAAAATGGTCTTAGTTTATCTATTTTTATAGTGTACTTACATTTTTATGTCTCTCTGCACAATAACGCAGGGCTCCAGTCGCCATCTTTCCCGGGTGTGCAACGAGATAAATGGAATGTAGTCAGAAATGCAGCTACAACAACTCCGAGCTTCCCCGTGGCCATTAGAAAGCATTTAATCATTCACAGGCCAGTCCCTTTCTTTGTACACCCAGTTAAAAGTCAGTGTAGAGATGGATGAGGCCAGCACGGAAACCTTGGTCTTAGTGGCAAAGCGTGGAGTCAGAGGTCTTGAGCAGCCTTGTTTTGTACTCTTAAGGAAGCACTAACTTTCAGCCATTCTGTGCTTAGCCCCAAGAAAAATGTGTTCATAAAGCAGAAATACAATTAAATTCTCAAGTACTTTTTCATCTCCCTTTGATTTTATTATTCCCATTTTTAAGTGCATCTCATTAGCAAAACTAGTGAGGGGGTAAATACATTGGTAAAGGATAACTTCATGAAAATTGTTTTTAAAAAAGCTTTTCACATAGTTGCATGCATACCACAGCAGTTCGAGGAGCTTCCCGTGACTCGTAATTCTGAGTCTACTTTATCTTTTAAGAACAAAAGAATAATTGATATTATTCCTTCATCTTAATTCCGCCTACTCAAGAGAGGATAGGAAAGAGAAGAGCTTCCTCTACCCATAACTTGCATTTTGCTCTTTCCCCAGGGCTCAGATCACAAAAAAGAAAAGTGAGTGGGACACACATTCAGAGATGTGAAAAATGAGCTTCTTTACATATGTTTGTGAGACAGATCAATTTGCAAAGGTGGGGGGGAGGAAGAATGAAAACCTGTAGTCTCCTGTCACGTTTCCACGGGTTTTAAAAGAAAGATAAAATGCAGAAATAATGAGCAGCACTTTACCATACTTATCCCACCTCTGAGTTGCTCACACAGGAAGCAAAGCCAAGAAGCAGCACTTTTATTCACTCTGTTTCCCAGATAGAGCGGTCTCTACGTCCCTGTTATTCTAATGGACATGTCTCAGATTATTTTGTCCAGCCAAGTTAATCATCTGTGGGCCTAAAGTGGTTGTAAATGAAAGGAAATAACTAATTTTGTCTTTTTTTACGAACTGTGGGATCCAGAGTTCCCGAAACCTTTAATTATAGCCATGGGTAAAGGGAAAGAGGGATCCTGCAAACAATCACATTCTTTTCTCGATAAACCCAAAGCCAAGGCTATCATCACAAGAAACACTGGATGCAAATTCCATTGCATCATTTAGCTCATTTCTCTCTGACCTTAAATCCATTCTGAAGGAAAAGAGAGGTCTGGGGTCTCCTAGCATTCTAGAGGTAAAGAGAGCAGTGAGGTCAGGCAAAATTGCCTTAATTTTGCTTATCCTGCAAATTACAAGACATCCACAATTAAATGTCAACTTGTCCATCTGTCTGGTGAGGAAGAGTGGGTGGATTCAGTGCTTTAGATTCCGTACTGTTCAGATGCTGGGTAGCTGTGAAGTATTAGAAGTTGAGTTCCTTTGTTTTCCCTTTCTCACTAACAGTCACCAACCCTGGTTTCTAAACACAAATAAGTAAGGAATGAACTGGCATTAATCACATAGTAGTTCACAGTGAGTGAAATGAAAAGCTTGCACTACTATGGGCCAATAAGAAGATCAGCATCACTAGTCAACTGTACCAAAGTTCCAACTCCCAAGCAGCGCAGTGATGCAGACCTCAGAGCTAAGGATAGAGAAAGAGCAATACAGTGAATCATTATGTATACTGACCTCTGTCCCTCACCATTATATATAAATGACTGTCCCCAAAGAAGTCAAGACATCCAGGACTGGAACAGATATAGGACCTAAAAGTAACTTCTCTCCAAAAGGATTCAAAAAGGTAACACAGCTATACTGAACAGAAATAGAAGAGTAACAGCCAACAAAACCAAGCACCAAGGGGAAAGTTCCAGGGATAGTTTATCGTATCTCAAGGCCAGTGTTTCCTGAAGATAGTAGCTTAGACGTACCAATTTCACTGTAATGCTCCAGTAGCCTATGATTCTACTTTCTTATTTTTGAGGCTTTGAACCATGCAGTTTTCTCAATGAACAATATCCTGTCTTTCTTCTGTCTCTGGATATCACCTATCTTTAATAAAGACAATACTTTCTCCCAACTCACAATTTCCGTGCATTCTCTTTCATTGCCACGACCTTTTGATTTCATCCCTAAGTTAATTTAAAGGGTAGGGTTCTCTTTCCCTTGGTACCAGCTATGCTTCACAGGACCCCAGTACAATAGTTTATACGTTGTAGTCCTTGGCTGTTTACAAAGTGTTTCATTTAAGGACCACCTAGGGGAGAAATCCTTGGCATCAGGTTATTGTCTCATTTGCAGTTGGATTGCTGGTTTTGGTACAAGGGAGATTACAATTAATAAGCTTAAGGGTGTTAAAATAGGTATGGAATTTTCAGGTAATCCCCCTGCTCATATATGATTAACTTTTCCCTAAAGGTTAAGATTTTTCTTCAGTGGAAAACATCATTAGACTTGGAAAAGAGCAGTTTGGAAAACAGTCTGAATCTACAGCCAGGGAAGAGTTGGGAGTAGCCACAAACACCAGGGTTCCTATCAGTAGAATACACAAATCTGATTCTGTGAGCCCATCTGCCATAACAATTAGGCAAAGCTCATGACTCCTGCGTGGCCTGGGGCTGTCTTGCCATTTTATACTCTAATGTAAAGATTAGAGGCTTCAAGACCCAGGACTTGGTTTATCACTGTGCTGTACATCTCTTCTAATTAAGCCCGGCTAAACACATAAAAATACACAATCTAGCCAGGGTCAGGCTGAATCATGAGCATCAATGTTAAAATGAAGGGGATTATTACTGACTAGACAGGATGTTACATAAATATAGCCTGGGATTGATAATAAGCCCTAACTATGAAATATTCATTCAGAAAGGAGGAAAAGGCCACACAGTGAAAGAAAGACAGGGATTCTGTTAATATATAAATGGTCAAATAGATAGCCTGATATATTCAGGCTATTATTTCATCAAACCCACACAGGGCTCTTTAAAGTGATGGACAATGAGAGGCTCATTCTGTCATCCATATCAGAGTTAAATAAAAGGATGTCATTGTAGTACTTCCAGAGATGGGCACCTTTGCTCAGCACCGAGGGCAGCAGCCTGTTAGAGCAGACATTGAGCTGTCCCCGGTAATGTTATGATGAATCTTTAGCACACTTATTAAAATGCATTGAATTAAAACAAAATTGATTTGCTCATGCCCTGGCTTCCTTTTAGATACAGAATTCCAATTAAAATCAATAGGTTTGAAGCTTGTAAGCACAGCACTAAATTATTAACACCGTGAGTTCCTTTAGAAAATTAACACTGATTGAAAAAGTGGAATTTTGCGTAGCCTTACCTTTTCATTCTTAATGAAAAAGTGCCGTAGAATAATTCCCTGCCAACATTTTCTTCCTTAATCAAATCTATCCTTGGAATGAATTTAATCAAATAGTATTTGCAAGGAGTTGCCCAAAGGAATCTTAGGACTCAGGAAAATGATCTCTTGGGTCCTGCTGGCTTTAACATTCTACAATCACAAGAAAATGATGCTGACGGCACGAGAACATCAACAACAAATGATTTTAATCATGGGAAACACTACTAATGAGTCGAGGGGAGATTACAGTAAACTAAAATAGAATAGTCTTCCGATATGATAGACAATTCATTTTCGCTTCTCGAAAGTTCAAAATACCACTGGAGCCTCTGTTTACACAAATTTAGCGTGGACTCCATAGGTTTTACATACATATGTATATATGTAGATAAACACAAGTCTATATGCAGATATATAAATATAACAATAATGATTATAGAAGAAGAGAACATGAACTTGAGGAGAATGTAAGACGGCAGTGCAGGAGTTGGAAGGGGCGGGTATGAATATCATGAAATTCCCAAAAAACAACAATAAAAATGTTTTTGAAAAAGAATACACTCAGAAACCAAGTAAAAAAAATGGCTATGCCTGAAAATCCATGCTAAGAACTTGTACAACTGAACTAAGCATGTGTGCACACAGCACGTCACGCATGTAACTTGTGTAAATTGTTGCTTTACGGGAACAGGGCTGGCTGGATGCAAGCATCCTCTCTAATGATGACTTTATTGTTGTCATTTCCTCGACATACGGAATGACATTGATCAAGAAAAATATTAAACATCTTCCCAAAGAAGGGAGCTAGGAAAGCTCTTCTACCTTTTCTTTTAAACTAATCTCCCCTGGAAGTTCACCAACATTTCCTGAACTGAAAATTTTCTTTTCTTTTCTTTTCTTTTTTGGTTTTTTGAGACAGGGCTTCTCTGTAGCTTTGGAGCCTGTCCTGAAACTAGCTCTTGTAGACCAGGCTGGTCTCGAACTCACAGAGATTCACCTGCCTCTTTCAAACCTATCTTAATCCCACTCAAAACCCCCGTTGTTATCCCAGTTGTCCTTAGCATTTCGGACCTCAAATGTCTCTCCTTACAGGTACAGATTCAGTGTTTAGACTTATTGGTATTGTTGACATAACCAAAATTGGTACCTATTGCCAAAGCACAATTTAAATCTGTGGATAGATTAAATGTCTAAATAAAAGGGAAAATATCATTAAGTTCCGAGTTACATAATAATGAGCTAATTTTTTTAAAAAGATTTACAAATATTATAAGCAAGAAGTTGTTTCCATGTTTTGTCTACAAATATGACTTATATATACTAATGTAAATGCGAGCCATTTTATGTTTGGAAACTTGTAGTCCTTGTCTCTCTAACAATCAATCCAACAGAACTGTCATTCTCCAATTAGAATAAACAATAGCCAGTGCCAAAGCTTTATATGCATAGGAATCAAAATTTCTCCCTTCAGAAACTGCCATACGATCTATTTATAGCTTTTGAAAAGGGGCAGGATTTGAAAACAGACATGAGCATTGAAAAGCACTTGCCCTTTTGGTTTTATCGTGAGGTTCTAGGTGGGAGGACGGTGCAGTGGGTTTTCACAAGCGAGGGATCCCAGTTTGAACGCAGATGATCAAACCCCTTAATCAGTTCTTATCTTGCTGTCATGTCATCAACATAATCTTGAAGGCAGACTCAAAGCAATTAAAATGATTTCAGATAGGCGATTTCCAATTTTAGCTGAATTTCAGCTTCTCACTTTGGAGCCCTAGCCAGAAAGGGCCATTCACCAAGGAAATCTCACTGCCCACCCCAAAAAGACTGAAAAAAAAATCATTTAGAAATAAAATGGAAGAGGTCTCTTTGATCTTTCTTGCCTTAGGAAAGTTCTTTCTTCCTTTTTCTTTCCCTTCTTCATACCCAACCTTAATGGCAGCTCAGCTATGGCGAAATGCTTTTCGTGATCATTTCAACAGTTTGGACTGGCTTAGCCTTCCTCGGAATTTCTGATTTGGCTGGTAGGGAGCCACTGACAGTTTTCAGCAGATGAAGGCTAAAATAAATGTTGTAGTTCAGGTAATTCCATCATGTCTGCACACAGCCTTGAGTCGAGTTACTGACAAAAGCCAGAAGGGCGTGATAAAAAGCAAGGATGATATCCGACACTTTCCAGGGGGAAAATGCTGATAGAGCCTCGTGATTAACGAAATGGGGAGAGAAAGGAAATCTGCAGCAGGTTATACATAATGCCTGCTGGTCTCGATCATTTTGTGATTTGCCAATACATGCTTTATGGCTGATGTCACCTCCCCCACGAAATCAAGCGGTTAAGTGGCTTTTGATAGAGCCTGATTATTTCACATACTATGATCTAATAAATTGAATGCATTTTTGATTAAGTATTCTTCTCCTTCCTGCTGACGAGGTCCCTGAGATGTTAATTGTAGGGAGAGGACACTTACGCGGTACAAGGAAGAAATAAATGTGATTATTTCTGACACTTAACACTCGCTATTCAATTCCCCTCTTGAACAGATATAGCTGTTTAATTTAAAATACAAATAAACGCAAGGAACACTATCTTCTGCCCTCCATTACATTTCTTTATTTTCTGTGTTAAAATTGAGAAAAAATTTAAATGTGTCCATTAAAAAAACACACATGCTTTATGTTCATTATTCTTATCAATCCAACTTTCTATATTCTTCAGTGGCTAAAATTTATCTTGAAGAAGTGAAGAAAAATAAGTATACATTTACTATAATCTGAGGCATTTCCTTGGGTTCATTTTAATAATAGGGCTGCATATAAATCAGGTGTGCGGCAAACAGAAAACTTAGTTTTCACACTAGACGTCTACCTTTATAGGAAACGATATAAAATCCTACTTTCTCTAGATCAGCGATTCTTAGTGGGGTCAAGGTCCTAAGGCAGAGCTGGGAAACATTTTCTTAAAAGGGGCTTTGTGAGTCAAATGAAGCCTGCAGTCCCTGAGTGCCATTATTTATAAACTATTTTCTAAAAACATAACAAGGATCATCGTTTTCTTCCTTCCTCGGGACAGAGTTCAGTGTTAAAATGCTTCCCAAGCATGTGCTTGCTTCCATCCCCAGCATGGTTATATTCATTATTATTACTATTGCAAGTATTAATATTATTTTGGTTTGCAGGCAGAATTTGGTTCTCAGCTATAGTGTGCTAACTGTTGCCATCAGGAATCCACTATATGTTAAGTGTGTGTGTGGGGGGGCGTGTGCACGTGCGTGCACACACACACACAATCATAACTGCTCTAGAGCGCAAAGAGAATTAGCCTTAGTCATGTGTCCTTCAAAGGAAAATCGGGACCTTTCTTGTTTCGTAATTCAGATAACAAAGTCCTACTCGAGAAAGTTCCAAAAGCTCCACCCTAAGGTGAATGATAAATGTTTTAAAAATACAGTCAAGGACTGGGGCATGGTAGGGCACTCAGGAGGAGTAGACACAGGAATTGTGAATGAGAGGCCAGCTTGGGCTATAGTGCTAGACCTTGCCTCAAAAATACAAAACCAAATACACAGTCATTTATAAATATTTACCAAGGGAGAATGTAAAATTGTCCAATTTCAAGCCCTGTTCCTTTGTCTCAATTGCAAGGCAAACATTATATATACCTCTTAGCAGAAAACTGATTTCTCAGTCAAAACATAAGCTGTACATAAACTGATTTCACAGAAAATACCTCACATCTCATTCAAAGTTTGTTTGGAATGGGTATCCAGACTCTCCAATATATAAATACTTGAATATTGCCCTGATGTACAAATAAAAACTAAGCCGGATATGGTGCATCAGGCATGTAATCCCAGCTCTTGGAAAGCTAAGGCAGGAGACGTGCTACAGGTCCCAGGCCATCCCGAGCTATGTTTCAAGATTCTGTGTCACAGCCAAACTAACTAAAGCAAAAGAAACTAAACAAAACCCGCCAAGATGAACAGCAACAATGCCTCAGTCCTGATTCCTACTCCCCACAAACTTGTACCTGGAGAGTCATTGGGGCAGTCTCCTTATATCGTAGTTTAGCAGATGCTAGAGCATAGGGAAACAGAATGCACTGCGTTCTCCAGCCTCATGGGTAAGAGGAAACAACTTATTGACCTCCTGAGGTTAAAAAAAATCCAGTTCTCAAGCTTGGGAAATATTTGGTTATGTTAAGCGAGAATATTTTTTCACAATGAACACGTCTTTTCAGCTAATCGAAAACTGTGCCTTATCTATCAACTAGAATTTTGATCCCTGACATTGTAATTGGATGTCAAACTGTCATCAAAAAAAAAAAAAATGTACAGCCGAACAATCAGATTAAAATGCTTCTTGTTATCCAGCTTGAGAGAAGAATGTAGATGAGCAACAGTTCCGGAACTGAAGACGGCACTGAAACCCCTAGGATAAACAAGTGGGCTCAGTTTTGTTTTCTTTTTTTATTTATTTCTGCAAAGAATGAAGACATTCATACCTTCTAAACTATTGCAGACTTAAATCAGTAATAAAAACAATGGAATAGTCAATATCCATTAGGTGTTCCTAGGGAGAAAACAATCCAGAAGCAAACAAACAAAAAACCCCCAACAAAACCTGCATAACTACAGCGTGAACTCTTTTCTCAGCCAAAACACGAATCAAACAGTCATTATGCAAACTTATTTCAAAGTAAATTAGAGATGGTCTTCCGTCTTGAAGCACGCCAAATAACTATTCTAATCCCTTCTCCAGGGAGACCTTAAATGTCAGAGCCTATTGAAAATGTAACCATTATATTAAGCCCAATCATTTGAAAGTGAGACTCATTCTTTTGTCCTTCCTCCACATAAAACAGCAGTTCGAATGAGTTAAATGAAATCCATGCTATTCTGGCATCTTTCCTTGCTTAAACAGAAAGTACGCCTTTAGGTGCGGACAGTGGGTCTGCAGAGAATATGACATGGGGATAGGACCACCTAAAATGATTACAGGTATCTAGAAGCAATTATTTAGATCGATATGCCCACAACTAAATTTGCACATCTTAATTAGAAGAGCAGCTAAAACCACCACCCCATTGTCATCACTTATCCCCCCGGTTTTTCACAAGCTTGATCTCAAGCCCCCCAAAATTCTCTTTACAGATATTTTATTGTCATTACAAATCAATTATGCAAATATAACTTTCATCACAGAAGCCATAACAACATTTAGAAAAAGAATTACTATTACCTCCTCAGTCTCCTTTCCTGTTAGCTTTTTCTCCACTCTGCAGAAAGTAGGGAAATTTCCCATTCTTAAAAAATAGATAGACAAAATTCTCAGTCTTTGAAGCAAAAGACTACTTTCCCCTTCCTTGGAAACACTGTCCTTCTGTGCTCCCCGAGTCCAGCACCCTTTTCCTTCCCCTATATTTTCTGTTTGCTCAGGAGACAGCAGTAATCCTCTGGTATTAGGAAATGCTACCTTCCCTAAGCAGGGCTTCCAAAAACAATGCCTGAACCTCAGAAGATAGGCAACCCAGAGCAAAAAAGGGAATAGCTTTTTCATGTGCTATTATGAGAGATCACAGTCTAAAAAGATGACCATGGAGGTGTCATCTATACTAAAGTCTCAAAACTGAGTCATCCTTAACTACTTGAAACCCACATTTTCATTTTATGTGCCCTTTGGGAAGGTAATGGCAGAGAAAAAAAAAAAGATCTTTCAGTGACAGTCACCATTTTTCATAACGAAATAAATAGTTGGAAGAAAAAGCAGCTTCCTGGTACAAGATTCTGTTCGTGACTGAGTCAGAATCCAGTATCTGGTTCCCTCCATTCCCAGTCACCTTCGCCTTAGAATCCACAGTGTGAAATATCAGTAATACATTTAGCTTCAGAATTAGCTTGGACGGTGACAGCTACAAATCATTTGCATACTGCCCAGGACCTCTGATTTTACTAACAGGTGAATGGATTTGTGTTTATCAAAGGCGGCTCCTTCGATGCAACGATTCTCTGTAAGACTGTTCTGTGGGAGAAATTAAGGAGACTATCGGAAATCTTGATAAATGTAATCCCACGTAATGTTCAATTCTAATTCTCTAAAACTGCTTAACACTGGCATCAAATTTCCTTCAAAGTCAATTCTCATGATCTGTATGGAACAGACTACGGTGAGCTCAATTTCTGTAAGAACCATGGGAGTTTAAATAGCAAGAGAACAAAATGAGGAAGGAAGAACCAGACATGATGGAAGTGTAATTACCATGCGTCACAATGAAGTGTCCAGCATCTCAGCAGAGGTAGGAATACACAGATGCCCTACCTTACAGGGAACATTCTAAATGGCAGTCTGGGTTCTCTAGATTTTTTTCAAATGTCAGAAACATTTGCTAACAACAGGAATGCCACAGATTTTCACAAATACACTTTTCCAGAACCTTCATTCCCTGCCATTAAGTGCAGACCTTCTTAAATGTCATTATCAAGTCGTATTTGTCTGTTTCTTGAACTTAGGAACCATGTCATCTTCTGTCCACTTTATGCTGAGCCTTCTTTTTTAAATAAAGTGTTTTCAAACACGAAACTATATTTCCTGTGCAGTACCCTTGTACATGTAAATACATACATATGTATACATGTATGTATATATACATGTATGCTGCACCCATCAATCATTTTCACCAACACAAATTAAAGTTAACAATCTTGACTCTAGTTAACGGATGTTCACTAAATCATGGGGAATAGATAGGGTAACCAGACTTTTACAGCTTAAGAAACAGTATTATATAAAGGGACAACAGCTGATGAATAAACATAGATTAATACTTTAAGAGAAATTGTTGTATGTGCTGTTCGGGATATCATGGGTGGTCAATTTTTATTTCTGAAGGCTGGATTCTTTGTTGTTGCTGTTGTTAACTTGTGTTCATTTAAGAAATTGGAAAATGATCTAATACAAAACTGGTACAGTGGGTAATCAAGTTTGTCCACATTGTTTGGAGTCGGCAAACTCATTAAATATTTGCTTCCCTTGTTTTCAGTTCTAATATTCTGTTTGAACTTGACTCTGGTTTTCCTACATGGTACCTGTTGGCAAGTGCTAACATACTAACCTGGCAGGTCTAGGGAATGTGTTACAAGGCAAAAAGGCCATTTAGGAAGTAGTTTGATATTTCCTTAATGATTCAGAATTAACTTCCTCTCTCTTCCGGAAATTTACATATTTAATCACAAGTTGGCTTCAGAGTGGCATGATTATGAATAAACATTTTTCTAATAGCAGCCTAGATACATTAGATTCAGTTTGTTTGATTGATGAGGTCCATGTAGGTAGAAAGGTGTACAACAGCAAGCCGCAGGAGGATCGGAATAATGAAAAGTGATGCTGTTTATGAAAATTGTGGAAGGGCTTTAAAAATCTCCAATTTAGGGGAAAATATTGGCATTTATAATCATGGCCTTCTACCTCATTTTAACCAGATTTTATGTTCTTAATGAGTGCTTGCATCCTAACTAAGAGAATCTGCTGAGCTATTTACTACAGAAAGCACAGAACCATGCTGGGAATGCTATCAGAATTCAACAGAAAGTTGCTATTTGCAAGGATTTCCCACCTAAAGAATTACCCAGAAGGAGGATGTTCTGTGACATGGCACCATTGAAACCAGTTAGGTTGATACCAGGCTCATTAAAAACTGTCACTAAGTGAAAAAATTTTTCCCATATAAAAATTAAATATACATACTATATATAACAAAATCTAGGTTATCAATTGATAGATAAAAACAGAAATTCTTTTCGTAGAGCATGCATGAGTCGATGATCAATACAAATGACAATGGGCATTCTCTAAGATGCAAACGTACCTGGAGGGAGGAAAGAAATGACAGATGGAGTGGGAAGTTGTTGTTGTTCGGTTGGTTGGTTGGTCCTGAAGCTGTAGAACTCGGACACAGTTGTGTTCCCATCCTTGGAGGGATAGCTGGAAATCTTGTTGTTTTCATCTCCCACACATTTATCTTCTATCAGCTCCCTCCCTGTTTCCATTTTCTCTCCTGAACAAGCTGGCTAATGATTGCTTTTGCTTGGCTGTGTGAACCAGCACTTCAAATCTGGCCTTCCGCGGATTCTCTTCAAGACTCAGCTGGACATCTGATTCTTGACCCTCTCCAATTCCCACATTCAATTAGTCACCAAGGTCTGTAAATACCTTGAGTGGTGCTCAGAAGAGTCTCCAAACCAACAGAACAGCTGGGAACTTATTAGACATGTAAATTCCCAGAGTCCACCTCAGACCTCCAGAATCAGAAATGGAAAGGATGGGAACAGCCTTGCTTTTAACAACCCCTCCAGGTGGTTTCTTAGCAGGCTGGAATTTGCCCTTCATTGCCCTAGATAAGTAGTTCTCAACCTGTGGGCCTTGGCCCCTTAGGGGGGAGGGGAGTCAAATGATCCTCTCATGGGGATTGCATATCAAATATCCTGCATATCCAATATTTATATTATGATTTATAACAGCAGCAAAATTACAGTTATGAATTAGCAACGAAAATATTTTCTGGTTGGGGATCACCATAACACCAGGAACTGTATTACAGAGTCACAGCATTAGGGAGGTTGAGAACCACTGCCTTAGAACAAACACTTTTCAACTTAAGCTTTCAGACCTTTCCTATCTCCATCCAGCCTCTTGCATATTTTTGAAGTTTTAAGCGAACTTCCAAACAAACACTCATCTTGCTAAATAACTTTTGATAACTGACTAAAGATTAATCAAGTAAATAAATGTCTCAGTCTGCCATTCAAAGCTTTGTATAACGTGTTCCAAACAGTTCATTCTAACTAGTACCTACCTCAAACCTCTGATGTACGCATTTCTTCTTTTGTGAACTTCTTCTTTTTTTTTTTTCTAAATGGCAGTATTCTACATAACCTATCTTCTCTGGGACGTGTCTATGGTAGAGGCTATATCATTTAACAAGCATTGGTTTCAATCTGCCCTGTCGAATTTCTCAATGTCATTCTAGTTTATGAACTTCTTGAAGTCAGAAAAATCTCTTATGTTTGCTGTCTCAAACGATGAGCACAAAGTCCTATGCCCTAATCAAAAGAAGCTTTGGAAAGAGCTGATAACGCCTTTCTACTTGAGTTCAGAACCAGTTACTTCTTGAAGAGTGAGGATAGAAAAACATTAAACCAGCACAGCCCAGCATGAGAAAGTCTGATATATTACCATTTACTGGGTGGCACATAGGAAGGCTCTGAGCTCATTTCAAACAAAGGATTTGGATGTAAACTGAAGAAGTAAATAGGACTGAGCTAATGAGTTTGCTAACCCTTTTCCCCCACGGGGTCAGTAGCATTTAAAAGCATACATCTGAAAAATGTTTCTTTCCCCAGGGCGGCTAGACACTCTGACTATAGTCTCTTTTAACCACAAGAGGTCAAAGTTCTACTTTCTATCGCCATACTTAGTAGCATGTGTGCGTGTGCATGCTTTTCTGGTTGGTTTCTTTTGTGCTTCTGCTTAAAGTTAAGGCAGGCAGCAGGAAATTGAGACGGAATCCAAGAACTTTCCCAGCTCTAGCAGGCAGGGTTTGGGAAGAAATTCTGACTTAATGGTTTCGACTGGTTCAGCTTCTTCCAATTTCCTTGCATTAATCACACCCACTCCACACCCCATCTGATTATGTATGTTGCTCACCCCTCCCCCATCACCTGTTACTCTGTTATTCAAACGCTACTGCATCAAATAGCTAAGCCTAGCTTAATAGACATGCTGTAAAATGATATTCCCCAAATCCAGTGGTTTAATGGAAATCTAGGGGAGGGAATTATTAAAAAAAAAAAAACAAATGCTGGAACAGAACAGCTCAAAAATGCATTTTCAAAGAAAACTCTGGATGCTTCTAGATGTCCTTGAAGCATTTCCTCCACCTGCCAAAAATTCACTCCTAGGATTATGTTACCAGGCACTGTTGAAATCTGGTAGAGTAATTCACCAGCATACTTTGAAATGACGGAACACATCCAGGGCAGTGTACATTTCAAATTCCCCTGAAACTTCATTACACTGAAGCTGCTCCTAGAATCCAAAGCAACAGTTATTCTTCGGAGAGACACCCTATTTTTCTTTAATAAACACATTTTTAAAGTCATCATGGTTGATCTCAAGCTCACTTATTTCGGTGCTTTGAAGTTTAAGTCAGAATGGTTTTACAGATTCCCCCTAACTTTCTCCTTAACGGGTGGTGCACCAAAAGGGAAAACACCATCAACACACAATCCCTGTTCCAAGGGCCACAGAGAAAGAGTTGAAAAGTTTTTTTTTTTCCTTTTTTCTGTAGACATTTTCTATGATGAAAGCACAAAATCATGGAGCCTTGTTTTCTCGACAACACTTTAGGAAAGGAACTTGATCAAATAGGTAGAAGTTGAGCAGTGAAAACATAATCAGAGGTTGGGAATGTAAGTTCCACGGTCTAACCCTTGTCTAGCATCTACTAGGCACTGTGACTGATGCTGGGGGGGGGGGGATGGGGAATACACACACATGTTTACAAATCTTTCATCTAAGCTGTCTACAGTTTTTCCCCTAAGGCTCAGGAAGTATGAACCGCAACTGTGTTCTAATTTTGCCAGAGTATCCAAAAGTATGCCGTTCTAATGGCTAAACTGATATTTGGGGATATGAATCATTCAAATCCACGATCTTAGGAAAAATGAAGGAGATGAAAAGGCAGTAGGCTGCTGTCAGGGGAATGCTGGAACAAGTCCAGAGAAGGCTAAGGAGCGTTCTTGGCAGCATCCTGCACCACTCTCTCCAGCCCCAGTAGGGATATGTTGCTGAGGTGTTACGAGGAGGCAGGCAGGAATAGAGTGCAGGACTTGCTGTGGAAATAAGCCTGCCTGTTTTTCTAAACATTCGTATCAGGTGATTTGCCTGTTGTAATGAAGGTTGGGGAAGTCAGCCAGGGCTACGATGACAGCCTTCTACATTTAAATTCCATTTTGAAGGCATTTCCTTCAATCACTCCTTTTATTTCATAAGAGTTTTAATGGGGAATTAAGTTATTTATCTTAAATATCTGATTTCTATGAACACAATACTTTACTTAAAGAGGCAGATGACCAAATAAGAAATATGTATCTAGCATGGGTTGAAAATTTTAGCCGTGGATATTTTATTAATTATTGTTTATTTTAAAATTAGGAGCTGGCAATGTAGCTCAATTCTAGAGTGCACATCATGCAGAAGGCCATGAGTTCTATCATAAGTGCTGAAGAAATTAAATGAATGGGTAAATACTAATAAAATTCATGACATTCCTCCAAAAACATTGTTTTATATGTGCATAGGAAGACCTTGAGTCTTAATTATGAGAAATGAAAAGGAGTTTGTTGCATCACACCTAATAATGATGTTAGTTTTAATTCTCTGAATTCCCTTTTCTAGCAACAAATACAATCAGCTGTACCACCACTCTTTCAGAAGACACAACTCAATCAAAAAGTAGTACCAAGATGCTTGAAATTCTACTATGAAATTTCCTTTTAGTTGTCATGAGTCCCTGTAAAATGTGACTATTACAAAAGAATCCACACACTGAACTCTCAGTCAAAACGACCTTGATACAGGAGGAAGAAAGGACTCAGCAATTAGGAACACTTGCTACTCTCTCAGAGAACCCTGGTTCCCTTTGGTTCCCAACGCCTATGTGGAGGCTCTACCACCAACTTTAACTCCAGGGAGTCTACCATCTCTGAACACCGGGCACACATGTGGTACACACACATTTACATACATGCATTCCAACATTCACACACATAAAAATAAATATTTTTAAAAATACATTGATATGGATGAAACTATCAAATTCGAATGTGATAGCTGGGTTTAGGAAATAAAGAAGCCTCAGAAAGTAGTATAGGCAACAGGAGAACAGATCAAAGACACAAAGAGGGCCTAATCACCAAACAATCCTACAGGGGCAATGGAAAGGGTGCTCAAATGAAAAGGCAAAGCGAAGAGATGAAGACAGAGGAAGCCATTTTCCCCCAAAGACAAAAGTGTGCCTGAAATCAGAAATCAGTCCCACTTAGAAGGAAATCCGTGAGACTCTCATTTTCTCACAAAGACATGGACGACAAGCGGATGACAGTGTCAAACTGTGGATAGCTGAATTGTTCTGAACTACATCACGCTTACACAGTGTAGTATTCATCAAAATCATTTCAACGAAGGCAAAGTCTCTACTGTCCAATTTAAATATGTCTTTATGGTCCACACAACATAAGCATTCCACAACTTACTTCAAAATCAGCCAGAAAGTTAAAAGGCAGGAATAGTCTATAGTACGTTCGTTGCCAACTCTATGTATAAAGACTCATGGATGTATTTTTAATAACTACCATTTATATTTCTTTTTAATCTATGTAAAAGCTCCTAGATAATGGTATAAACAAAAGTAAAAGGAGTGGTCCAGAGCTTCAACAGTCTACAACCTAGCTTTGGAGACACACACAGCTTATTTACTTTTCCATATGTATATTATGCCCATCCCAAACGCTGTTCATATCACAGACAGTCAGAGCCACCAGGTATTCACATGGGGCTGGACTGTGAACTGAAGTCCTCTGGCAACAAAGACTTTGCCCACCGACTGTAACATCTCTCTAGCTCTAACAAACACATTTAAAGAAAATCGAAGACAGGATATAAATTGGGCACTGTCTGCTTCTGACAGTAGACACAAATTGTGTGAAAATGGAAGGTTCTTCAGCTTGGTACATTCTCAGGAAGTCCATAGAGAAAGTAAGATTAGGACCTGAAAAGTCAAGTAAGGTTTGGCTAAGCGGTGATTAATGAATTGGAACTAACACAGCAGATCAAATAGGATTGCTTGGTGGGAAGTAGTTAAACTGGGTTTAGAGTTATTATCGAGAGTAGCCCAAGGTAGAAAATAAGGGAAACGGAGCATAGGGCTTGGATCTGACTGGGGGCAGTGGAGTGGTCAGGATTTGGTTTCACTGAAAAAAAAGGGGAGGGTATCACGCCAAAGAGAGCTCCAAGTATACTCCACAGATAACTCTATCATAACAAGCTCTCACTGAGCAAAAGAAATGCAGCTTTTATTATTCCCAATTTTGGAGACAATTTGTACAAGGTTGTTAGGTAAAAGAAAGGCAGATTCAGACTAGTACAGGCTGTGTCTGAATAAGCCATTCTATTTTCTGGATCCATTTCCTAATGTGTAAAATTAAGGGAGTCGCACAAAATCAGACTAGCTAATCCTACTCTGTGAACCACAGTGTGTTGAACGACACCCCCCACAAAGCAAAGAGAAGCAAAAACAAGTAATTCTCAGGGAAAAAAAGAAACGAGCACAGGAGGTTTTTAAAATAAGTTTCTCTACTCTCATCCCCTTAACAACTTCTCAGAGGTAACAGTGTTAACAGCTTTGTGTAGTTTTCAGCCATTTTATGCATATGTGAACATTTATGTAATCTTTGGCATTTTAAAGGGATGAGAGCATAATCGCATAAATAAAAATGACCTTAAATCGAAAAAAAAGGAAGAATAAAAAAATACAGCACCACAATGCTCACTGGTTCCTAAACACCAGGCAAATTATAAACTCTCATTTCCTATGGCCCAAGAATGGGAAGTGCGTGGGGGGGAGGGGGGCTTCTTTATTCAAGTACCATTTCTAGAGCCTCCGTACCGTTCACATCACATGCTATACTCTGCCCAATTCCCACTTACTTTCCCCCAATATCCCCCAGCCTACAGACCCTAGTGTTGAGCCTTCAAATTGTACCTACTCCTCCTCCTCCAAGATAAAGTTGACTCGGATTATTTTGTTCCAGGTATTGTCATTTTACCTAATGCTTCAGTTTCAGCCACTCAACACAGGGTTCCCAAGTTCAAGGTCATGCTTCCAACCTCTTGCTACGACACACAGCAAACCTGACTGACCAATCAGAAAGAAACGAGGAGGCAGCAACACCACATACTGGAATCTGGTACCACAAGTCATCTCTTCACTTCAGGCTTTTGGGTGACAGTTAATAAAAATTTTGTCCCAATTAATCACTCCCTCTTTATCTTGCCAGATTTTCTCATCCTCTCATGCATCTTCACTGACAACCTGTGTTTCCTGTCCCGTGAGGGCCTTCATTTCCACAGTCTCACTGATGTTATGACCCGCTTTCATCTCAAAGGTTCTCCGTCTTTTTATCTTCAAGTAAAATGCTGGGTCACATAATAGATGCTCAGTAAATCATTACTGAGGAGCTAAGGCTCCAGTTCTGCATCTCTAACCCTATGTTAGGCTTCGTATGGTGTCATCCCTTTGCTACTTCCAAATTCACAAGCATGGAACAGAAATCACCAACTTCCTGCCAGGTCTGCATCGTCTGCATTACATTCTTATTCTCCAGCTGTACTGTACTTCTATCACCTCTCCTCCTGTAACTAATTATTAAGTCAGGCCATGTCTTTTTTCTTTAAGCCACCCAGAAATATGCAAGGCAACCTGTTAATATAAGATCCATTTTATCTGTGTAGTTATAACTGTCCTACCAAAAGAGCCTCTGCAGATCAAACTGACTTAAATATCGTAATTTCCCAGTACATTCGTTCATCCAATATGGAGTTTTCTCCCCTATACATAGTTTTGGTTATTGAGTACCATTATAAAGAAATGTTCGAGGCTATTTCAAATGCTTAAATCTTTCCCTAGCATCCAAAGGCAACCACGATCCGGTCTCACTCCAGTTTTCCAAAATTATCATTTATCATTTCTTTAGAGAAAAACTCTATTTCACCCCAATGATTTTATTCCACTTTCAAAGAAGGTGTATGTGCATGTGTGCATGTATGTTTAAACATGCAGGCAGGCCCTTGGTTATATGTGAGGGTATACCTTAGCTAAGAGTGTTTCTTCATTTGGAAATGTCTATTCTAAGTCTTAACAATACTGTAGGGTCAACTGACCTTCCAGAAGCCTTCAACTCTTCGATTCATAACCTCTTTTTATACTTAGAGAGGTAAGATTACAGACTTCGTATTGCTTGATAGTTCTTTAAGGGCAGGTCATATATTTCTATATTGGTCCTTCCTAGAAGCCACTACTGGGTTCACCAGTGGCAGGTAATGTTTTTTACTCCCTAGTTAAAAGTTTTCAAAGTATTTATTAATACTAAAATTCCATTTCCATTGGTATCTCAAACAGCCGTTGTTAAGCTGCACTATCCCGTTCACATGGAAAGGTACAGAAGAGCTAATTTTAGAATTCTATAAGTAAGCAAATTTGTTTTGCTAGTGAGAGACATAGCACAAAGCATAACAAACATAGTAACTCATGCTCAGTTGAACATTATGAAAGACTGAAAATTGCTTTTGCATATTTTTTTAAAAACACTAATACAAGACTATACTTTCAAGGCTCATTTCCATAGTTCGTTAAAAACACTAATGCAAGCTTTAAGGGAAATATCTTAAACTTTCAAATGTCATTTTTTAACTGACAACTTTAAAGACAAAAACAGGTTTTAAATCACTGAAGAGTAAATATTTGGGTGGAAAGAAACAGGTTTATTGGTTTTTTTTTTTTAAGGTTGTACTTTAAATGTGGTTCAAGAGTACAGTTCCTGGTTGGAAAATTCCTTTAGTTACAAACCTTAAAAAGTACACAAGTTAAATATGAAAAGTCATATCCTAGACGTTGAGTGTAACAGAACATTACCACAGTACTGAGAAATACCAATCTAAATTTTGAGGAACTAATTTCATAAAGGATGAGTTTGAATTGGACCAAATCCTGAGTTTTCTTCCTTCACTCCAAGTTTCTTTTCTATTTTAAACCAGTGGCAACAGAAATGTCTTTGTCTGAAAAGTTTGCAATTCGGAATCTTAAGTGACAGAGCAGGTAGCTTGGCTTCTGCTCCTCATCACTCCTCAAAGGGAGAAAAACATTGTGGAGAAAGTAATTTTGCTTTTAATTTCTGGAAAACTCATTTTTCCCATCAATCTTCATAACTCTCCAACATAAACAGTTAAAAACGTACAGGCTGGTCAGTCACTTCACCCTGATTTGGGGAAATATTCCACATTAATTTAAAGAACACATGGCAAAATCAAGTCTTCTTACTACTTAAGCAACCTAAAAGTTGCTTGTTCCTAACTCTATCAAAACTCCAGGAGACTATGATGATCCCAAGATATGTTTCCTCATCATAGTTTTTCAAAAGAAAACAAAAATACTCTAGGCTAAAGGGTCATGCTGCATGCTGTGAATTTTTTTAGGTCACTGTATAATTTCAAGTACGGAAAAAGTTTTTGTTGCTTTTTTTTATGTTACAGCAAGTACTTCAGAACCACATCTAGAAAGAAAAATGGAAATAATTTCAGAATTTGTTGTTTCATTTAGATGGAGAGGGTAGCAAATCAACAATCATTGTGTCTTGGCTAAAAATGGGATGCCTGCCCTGTGCAACCACAGTCTGACAAAATAACAGCAACTTTGAGAAGGCATACCATGCGAGGCAAAGTTGATCATTTCAAATATGTGATTCCCATTTTGACCCACCTTAGGTAAGAACCGAAAACCCAAGAAATAACCAGCTTAGATAATTAAACAAAGCAAGGAGCAATACAAAATGCTGAACAGCAAGCAGTTCGTAAACCATCTAAATCAAATAAAGTCAAGACAAATTAAATAAAGACCAGAAACCACATAAATCAAATAAAGTCAAGACAAATGAAATAAAAACCAGAAACCATTTTCTCCTTAGCACACAGAGTCCCCCAGAATCACAGAGTTGATGAATGAGGGGTACCACTGAGGATGCGTGCAGGCAGGCGTTTGCACACAATGGATAGAGAAGCGTGGAGTCCCCGCGTGACAAACATTACATATGTAAAGCTCTACTTCTCCCCATCACAGCAAGAAGAGCAGGCAGGGGAAAGTTCACACTGTGTTCCAGATCAAACAGAGCAAAACCGTAGCTCCTATTGCAAATGTCTGCTTCTCCAGCAACAACCAAAGGTAGAACTGAATGAATGGGTGTGGGGCAGAGTAGTTAGGGGAAAGAGCTAGTTCCAGGAGAACCATGAGAAAAAAGTTGGGGGTCCTGGGAAAAAGCTTAAATGGATTAATACCATAAAAGGCCCTACTATTTCCTATTTCACATCTCTTTCCCTCCCCTTCTGTAATTTTATTAAATATAGGCAAACTTCCTGAATCTCGACCGAGACCTGCTCTAAATTCAGGGAAGCTGTATGTCCTACACAAATGGCCCCTTTGAGGAGAAAGGATTTTTTTTTTAAATCACCATTGTGATTATGGATCAAACGAGACCAGTTTCCAAGGCAAAAGCTGAATCGCATGCAGCAAGCAGTAAAATGAATCTCCAGTTCCCAAAGTTTTGATTCCTACTAGAAGCATAAGCTATGCAAAAGTTCCAGACATTTTCTAACTTGAAAAAAAAAGTTTGTTTGTTTGGCTTAGCATATTTAGAAGATCACAAGGAATCCGTTTCAGTGTTTTTAGCCTCTGACCCATTATTCATGAAGGGGTTGTTTAGGCTATTGTGTGGCGGGGGTCAAATGTAAGTGGTTTAAAATATTATAGTGGTTTAAAAAATAAACAAGATGTGTAGAAAGACTGTTGACATAGCTTTTGTCTAATAAAATGATAATATAATGGGGGAAACTGCACAGACTTCGAATAAGAAGTTGGGTCCCACTCAGTAGTAGTCCTTTACACTGGACAAAAGCTTCAACACATGTGCTCAGCACTTTATCAGAGACAGGGAGATGGGCCTGGGAAGTCATCACCCAGGTACTCAGAAAAGGCTCCTGCCTTCCTCTCAGCACTATCCCTTGGGCCAGGTCGGGGAGCGAGATACAAGTTTGCCTTTAAGTGGCACAAGAGACCAAAAAAGTCATCTAGCTCTTCTCTCTCTGCACACAGGAAGAACCCAATTCAATGCCACCACCACTCCTGGTCTCGCTCCGCCCCAACTTCTGTGTGTGTCGTGCGAGGGGCAACGCTGGGGTGTTTTAGCCCACGCATCCCAAGATGCCTCCATCTCATCTAGGTTAAGTTCTGGGCCACCCCCCGCCCCCCAGTCCCCAACCGTGCCACGATCAAAGAGCCAACAAGCACAGGTGCCTAAGGTTCTGGCCCGTTTTTAATCGTGTCCCCCTTCCCACAACCCCAGCCACCATTTACTGTCGCGCCCCAGTAGTCCCAATCTCTCTCGTGCAAAGCACCTTCTAGCCCAGACACCAGGAAACACCTCGAGCTTTACTTCGGGGTCACCTGGAGAGGGATCCGGCCCTGCCTTCAGGTTTGCCCGGTGGCTGCCCCTGGTCCCTGGTGCCCAGAGCGGGGCTCCGGAGCCGTCACGTGGATGGCAGAGGAGGCCTGGGCTTTCTCACCTGCATCCCGGGCACTTGGACAGCCACCGGTGAGTGGGCCATGGAGGCGAGTGCTACTTTGCGCTGCTTCTGCGGTGGTGGCGCCTTGGGCTCAGACTGGCTCCTCCTACGGGGGTAGCTCGGCTGCTCTCCCAGGCTTCTCGATCGGGGCCTGAAAGGACGCAGAGAAGTGGAGTTAGTGGCTTGATGGCTTGCAACCTCCGCTCTCCCACCGCCCCCACCCCTTCCTGGGAGGTGAGCGGTTCGCGGCACTGCTCCCTGGACTCAGTTTACCTCTCAGATGCCCGCCCGCCGAGGTCGTGGCCAACTGCGGTGCTGCTCCTCTTCCTGAATGCAGGGCTGTACGTGAGGCAGTGGCTGGGACCCGGGCTCCAGTGATGCCGCTCGGCTGCGCCTCGCCGCTTTAGGAAGAAGAGGTGGAGGCGCCCCAGCAACCCGCCCGATCGCTTAGCCTGGGAGGCGGTTGGGGGCGGTTCCCCAGTTGGCCCTGCCTCCACCCTGCTGCCGGGCGGTGTCGGGGGAGCGGAGGCTTCAGGAGGCAAAGGGGTTTGGCTAAAGTAGCTAGAGTCAGAGAAGCAGGAGGCTCTCCGGATTTTGGGGGAGCAGCAGAAGCCCTGGATCGAGAAACTTGGAATACGACTGGGCCTGGAGAAAGAACAGAAGAGTTTGCGAGGGAGGAGTGGGGTGGGGGATATGAGGGCGACCCGGATGAACGCGGCCACGTTGCAGAGCTGGGGTGCGTGTAGCCTCCCAGAGGTCTGGAGTTGCAAAAGTTTTGCTTGGCTCCCCCACCTGGCCGAGGGTGGGGCCACCAAGCCAGACACCTGCTCCTTCACGCCATAGGTTCCTTCCCCCTTGCTCTTCAGCTTTCTTACCCCTATACATGCCTCACTTTAACCTGAGCCTGTCCCTCCCTTAGGCTATCAGTTGAGGAATGACCTGGCTGAAACTTCTCACAATTTCTGTGTGTGTAAAAGAGAGGCGATTGGAAAACGGATCACCTATTGGCAGAGAAATTAATGAGGATAGCAGAGGCGAGGAGCATGAGATTAGATCTTTGGCAGTACAGACAGCTGAATTCAGCATACACAGCAGTGACTTCTGCCTTTTTTCCAACTTAAACTCAACTCCAGGAGCAAGGCAAGCCCCTTTTCGGTAACCCAAAATCAGCAGTGACTGCTAATAGTAGCACTCACAGGAATCTAGGGAAGCTCTTTTGTGTACATAGGAGGGGCTAACAGTCAAGTGCCAGACGAAAATGAGGACATACCGTACAGTTTGTTACAAGGTTGTGTATCCAACACACTGGGTGGAAACGCTAAGTAGACGCCCTACAAATGCTAGCCTTCATTTATGACTTTTCTCTAAGGAAAGTAGCTGCTTACTGTCAACACAGCTATTACTAATGAGTTCATTCACTTTGGGCCAGAGACCACTAAAGTTCAGACTTTGAGTTTTGGAATGAGTTAGTGTGACAAGAGCTCACCTGGGTCACGCTGTTTTCTCCCCCATTGAACAAATAGAGCGAAAGGCTCAGCCAAGTAAATATTTGACTCAGATATTGCAATTAAAAAGTGATGTATCAGAGAATTCCCATTGCCGTCAGTGTCCCCCCCCCCCCCCCCCGACTACTTACTACCTTCTGTTTGCTTTCTGTTTTCTTGGAAGATTATTAAACAATAGCATTGCCTCTTCCTCACTCGCAGTTCCCCAAGTCTAACTGTTCTTTATTTCTACCCAACGGTAGGCCCCAATCTAGTGTCTATTTCTCACTAGTCTAACACACACTTTATACTAAGTAGCCTATCCTGAAGCATGCAATGCCACTTAAACTTTAATGTCCATAGAGATCTCAAAGGAGTTTCCTTCTTGGTTTACTTTTTGTTACTTTTTGTCTGTTTTATTTGTTTGGTTTTTTGTTTGTTTGTTTGTTTGTTTGAGACAAGGTCCCACTGTGTGGCCCTGGCTATTCTGGAACTCCCTATTTAGGCCAGACTGACCTCAGCCTCACAGAGATCCACCTGTCTCTGCCTCCTGAATGTCAGGATTAAAGGTGCCACCATGCTGAGCTCAGAGGATCTTTTCAAAGTGAAGGTTTTGAATCTGCAAGTTTAGAGTTAGCCCAAGAATTTGCACTGTTGGCGAGATCTGAGACGACACAGTGATTCTTAGATCAGGTTTCGAGTTAGTCATGTGAATCCAGCTCCATCATTAAAAACCCACCTCAAGTAAGGACACTGAACTTTCTTAGACCCGCCATCCAATCTTCATAGCTCTTCCATGCAAACTTTCAAAATCCTACTGTGTGTGCATGGAAGCAATGCTAACATTGTTGCTGTTTCTTCTTACCTCAGGCATTGAAGGGCTTTTATTTGCCCACCAACCCTAAAGATCCAGTTTCTCTTCTATGAAAATTATCCAAGAATGATGGCTCTTTGTTGTTGTTTACTGCTGTTTTCCCAGAGCCTAGAATGTTCTATGGCACAGAGTAGATCCTCACTAAACATTTGTTGATTGAGGGAATGCACTTCCTTAGAATGATTTGCTGATGTTGTTAGGCGTGTTCTGGGGACACTATATTTTATTGTATTGTTGTCAGGGTAAACTCGTAGGCACTGCTCTTGGTTGAACTTGAAGTTGGTCACTTTTTTATATATTGTACCATTCAATTTTGGCCTACTGTGTTCTTTCTCGTTCCTTAAATTTCATAACTACCTAAGAGAATGTCATATGATTCTAGTAAACAAGTGAGCTCTAAACATAACAGAGAAATGACATCATGCTAGCCTAGAATGATGTAGTAACGTGGGACAATTAACACTAAACTTTGAGATCTAGACTACTGAGATGAGTGTTTTTATTTTAGATGTGCGGAGCTTAAATAAACCATTCGTTATGGCTGTTATTGATAAAGAACATTTGGGAATTTCCTTGGGGTTCCTTATGGTTCTGTTTATGGTTTTCTTATATTACGTGCGTGCTATACGTGAACATGTGCATAAAATATTTTGAAGGTATAAATGTTTGAAAATAATCCAAATATCATGAGTACCAGGACACCCCCCTCACACATAACACTATTTCTCATGATTTTAAAGTAAAATGGCAAATTATAGTTTGCTTTTAATATCACGCATCTACATGTACACACACACAATGCTTGACTTTTACTTCAAGATGTCTGTCCAGAATCTAATAATACAGGTTGAATGTCTCTCATCTGAGTGCTTGAGAGAAGTGTCTCAGATCCAGTTTTTCAAATATGGGGCTGTTTACACAAGCATCAGGTTGATATTCAAAATTTCAGAGCATTTTGGATTTCAGATTAGGGACCCCCAACCTGTATGTTACAATGTATTACCACAGTTCAATGGAAAATGTTTCATGAGAACAGACAAAAGATCTGATGATTTTTTGGTAGCCTCATAGGTTATAACACAGCACCTTAGACAGAATTTAGTGCTTGCTTGATACATATAACCTTATTTCTATGATAAATGAAGATTATGTGATGAATTAGCGAAGCAAATAAATTCCATGTCAGTATCCATGATCCCTCCAAAATTAAAAAAAAAAAAAAGAAATTGAACATCTATCTGTCCCAGTGAGATGGATTAGCAACTAAAGATACTTGCCAACAAGGCTGAGGACTTTAGTTCAGACCCTAAGACCTTTATGGTGAAAGCAAACCAACTTGAGAAAGTTGTCCTCTGATCTCCTCTTGCATGGCATGGCAAGGGCAGGCCTACACATATGCATGCACACAAAGACGCACAAATAAATAACTAAATAAAATGTAATATCTAGGGATTGCATTTGCTGATATTTATCATACTTTCAATATTAAATATTTAACTTTATTCATGCTTATAAATAAGCTTAGTTGATGGACTGATTCATAGCAAATATGTAGGTTCTCAACTAGCATTAATTTTTACCTCTGATAGAAAATATTTGGGTATAGTAAATAATGTGGGAATTCTACCACTCTCTAGTTGGTAGAGGCAAGGGGTGCATAACAAAGAATTATCTCCTTTGAAATGTCAGTGATACCAATACTTAAGAAAACACGTCCTACCTTCTTTATTAGAGGCACTACTAATCAAGTAACACACTTGGGAATCCGTGTTCTTTGGGTATTTTATCCCAGTATGATGTCTGTAATAAAAAAAAAATAATCATATGAAAACATGTCAAGTGAGTCCTATAAACAAAACAATACTATTATGTCATTGTTGCACCACAAAACACCATTTCCTAAAATGTGAACATAATGGCAAGAAATTCAACGTTTGGTACCCACTCTCCCTCACACACAAGACTTGCATAATTTACTTCAAAATAATATCAAACAGAAAAGTTTTTTTTTTTTTTTTTTCGTTTTTCGAGACAGGGCTTCTCTGTGGTTTTGGAGCCTGTCCTGGAACTAGCTCTTGTAGACCAGGCTGGTCTCGAACTCACAAAGATCCGCCTGCCTCTACCTCCCGAGTGCTGGGATTAAAAGCATGCGCCACCCACCGCCCGGCCTCAAACAGAAAAGTTTAAGGAAAATATTGGTTTGCTTAAAACATAGTCATTGAGCATATTTTAATATGCCAGGCATTATCGAAGAGCTATCAAACATAAGTGTGTGAGCCTTTTGTCCACAAAATTTTTAAAAAAAGACCTCACAGTATGAATTTTCATATTTTAAGCCTAATGTATATGTTGAACTATATAAAATGTGCAAAGTGTAATGACAAATGATACAATTGTCTAGATCTTAATTATTGAAATATAGTCAACCTAAGGAAATTACTTGGGTTATACTTGAAGTTTACCATCCAGTGTGATATGAATATTTGGATTCATGCTATAAGCTACTGAGTTGATATTTTGTTTTTGTTTTTTTTTTTGTTTGTTTGTTTTTTCGAGACAGGGTTTCTCTGTGGCTTTGGAGCCTGTCCATATTTTGAAGTAAAGCCTTCGAGGATCTTTTTGTTTTTGTTATTGTCATCATCGTTTGAGTGTTTTTGAGACATTGTCTCACTGTGTAGACCAGGCTGGCCTCAAACTCACAAAGATCTGCCTGCCTCTGCCTCCCAAGTACTAAAATTAAAAGCATGCAACACCATACTCAGAAGGGTTTTTTTTGTTGTTGTTGTTTTGTTTTGTAAAAGCATGTTGGCTATCTCCAGTCTTCTCTCTGCTCTCTGTGGGTAGCAGATTGGAAAGCATGATATAATAGCTCTAACCTTTGTTCTAACAAGTGTCCTGAGCAAAACCCCTAAGGAATCCAATCTGAGTCAGAGAATGTTAAGCCTGTGTAATTGCTGAATTCTCCAGAATAACCTTAGACCTTTGGGGGCTTGCACAGTAGTCTGCCACGGTATCACTTGTAACAGAAAAGCAAAGTATGCAAGACTCTGCGCAGCAGACTATTGTCAATAGCGTTACTTCCGGATGCTACCGAGGGAACTACAGCAACAGACTAGGTGGGTGGAAGCAGATGTTGTTTAAGCAGCTTCCTGCTTGTAGCATTTCTTTACGTGCGTGCTGAAGCCCTTTAAAATGCTTTCACTTGGGCACCAAACGTAAAGAGCTCACTGCTTGCATCAGTTGGTTCCAGAGCTGAGAGAGGGCAATGCAGTCTGGGCCATTGCATACACGTGTGTATTTCTGAATCCAAAGGTAGAATGGCTTCTTCCCTGGTTCCCGTTTGGCTACCTTCTCCCTCCTCGGTGACAAAATCATGCTGGAGAGTTGCAGATACCTAGGTACTCAGCTCTCCTGGTGCCAAAAAGAAACACTGGTTGCTGCACAGGTCACCTCGTAATGACAGTGTTGCCTTGATAGGGATAGTGGAGAGGCTTCTGTGAAAGGATGTTGGTGGGCATTTCCTGGGAGGACTGATTTGGGAAGCTGGGCTCCTTAGAATAAGCTCCAGTAGCTTCTCTGCTCCTTGGAGTGCAGACTTTAAGTACAGGAGAGAGCCTTTTCATGTGTCCCCATGAAGTGATGCTCAACTGACATTCTAGGTGATATTTTCCCTTCTGAGTTGACTTTTCAAAATGTATTAAATTGGCCACTTGTTCTTTAATTCATAGGCTTCTCAAGTGAACAGCTCTAGTCAAAGGTGGCAGTTAAAAACAGGAAAAAAAAACCCTGGCAGTTGAAACCAAATAGGAAGTGACTATGCCATCAGCTCACGCTGAGGAAAAGGAAGTTGTTGCCAGGACCTCTAAGAAAGGCAGTTGTGTAAAATCACCAACCTTTGACTGGCTCGGCCGAGGTCCCGTCACACCATGGTAGAAAAACGTCCATGGTTTTGTTACGCCTATACTTAAGAGGTCATGAACAGAGTACAGTAATGACAGACACTCCTTGCAAGGCTATTATCAGAGACACGCTGAAGTATCTGAGGGACAGAAACTCAACATTGAAAACAAGCAAATCTCCTATTCCACTACTTTTTCCCCAAGGCCACTTCGATATTTTAAGAGTCCATATGCCATGTGATGACACCTGCTGAGAAGACTCCAGTTGCTTGAGAGAGAACTGGTGCTAAGAAACAGACGACATGCTCATTCGCACTTTCACTTTGACCCTAGAAACCGCCCACATTGCACGACTTTGCCTTTCTTCTTTGCCCTTCTCTTCTGACATATTTCTTGAACACCAAGCCAGGCAGTGTACTAAATACCAAGACAAACACAAAGTTTGCTTTCTCCCAGCAGAATGCCACGAACAAAACACATTCAAGGGAATGGGTGATTTTAATAGCATTCCATTAAAAATGCTATAATCCAGGCATACTTCTACAAGCCTGCAACATCATCACTTGGGAGGCTGAGGCAGGAGGATCACCACCAGTGTGAGGCCAGTGTGGACTACGTAGTGAGATTCTGTCTCAAAGGAAACAAAAGCAAAGTAGAGCAGCAAGCACCACAGAGCAATTGATTTTACCTGTGTAAGTTCTGGAAGGATGAATAGAGGAAAAACTTGAGTGAAGCCTTGAAAAATGAGTGGTCAGTAAACAGGAGAGAACTGAGGAGACAATAGAGCAAAGAGGGCATCCAAAGAAGGGAAGCCATGAAGAAATTCATAAGTCAGGCACGCATATCCCACATCACCTCTGTTCTAGATAAATATAGATTATGTCATCTATGAATACAGGTTGTGAATTCTTATGTCTCAAATAGAGAAAGAACACTTGTATTTTTTGGAGGTTCTGTTTATATGTATTCTATTAAGAACAGCTAGCTTAAAGAAATGACACGCTGTCCTTGTGGTCTAGTTGTGGGTTTGCTTTTGGGCAGGCAGAAACAGACTCTATGAGGCATCCCAGCAAGAAGGCTGGGTGGGATAAGTTAGGAGCAGACTGTGGGCTTGGTTTGCCTTTCTGCCATTTAGACTTGATTCCAGAGGTTTCTACAAGGCCCAAAGTGTTTTAAGGAAGTGAGAGACTTGAACCAGATTTTTTTCCAAAAGAAAACCACAAATAAAGGATTGGAAATAGAAGAAAGTTGAAGGAAAGGAACCTATTAAGAGACCATTAGGTTATCAACAGAAAAGTATAGAGAGTGAATGAGCTAAATTAATGGCTAATACAATAAAGAAGAGGGGATAGATTCCAGAAACAATTTGAAGGTGAAATAAGCAGCATTCAATTGATTCGACATGGACATTACCAGGGAAGAGATTTAAGATGCCAGAAACATAGAGCTTAAGGGACTGGATAAATGATGCCTGAAAACATAAAAGGGACACCAAGATTGGAGAGAAGATAAGGGATCCATGAATTTAAGGTACCTCTAAGGCACCTAAGTGGAAAGACATATCCAGAGAGCTGCTGAAAATACCAAGGAATCAGATTGCAAATATAGATTTGATGACTGTAGAGATAAATCCTGTATAACCCCATGACAAAGTGTCAATAAAGAGCATAAAAAATAGAAACCACATTCACTTCCCATTTAGAAAACCACTTCTTAAATAATTGGTCTATGCTTGGGGACAGTCAAATGCTGTCTGTGTCTACTGATGTCACATCTATATATCATCATATCTGCAGAAAACATACTATTTTCTTCAAATAGAAATTGTTAATATCATGTGTACAGGGCTGTTACTAAATATTTCTGCCATGTGCTTGCATAGATAATTTTTTTTTGACTACATAGTATTAATAATAAACAAGGGAAGTAAGAGAGAACTGATGTAAAGAGATCTAAATGCTACGTTGCCAGGATTTCTGGGACGGTTTTCTTGCATGCAACTGTAAAATAGATTATTGTGCACCAGAACAGTTTGTATTATATTTCCCCTCCTACACTCAAAAGAAAATGAGGTGGGAGATGACATGCATGCTTGGTTTCATGAAGCCAAGTTAGTGTCTTCCACAATGGAAAGAAAAACAGGAACAATTTATTGCAATCTAAAGCACAGATTACCGTCAAAATCACGATATTTTCTGGCTTTGAAAGTGTGTAGTGACTTGTTAGTGTTTCTTCAGTTTCTCAGAATCATTCATAGTCTTTTGGCTCTTTCATACTTTCTGTCCTAGTGACCTTATGTGAGACTTCACACATCCCTGTAGTTTACAATATGGGAAGGTAAGCATTCAGATGGCTGGCTGCCAGCTCAAAATTAACATAGATAAATCATGCTTCCCATATAAATTGTGAAAATAATGGTAGACATTTACAAGATGAGATCATGAAAGCAGATACAAATAGATTGTATTTTAAATGTTTTGTATACCACATTTTATTATGTGTTTGGCCTTTTTCTCCATGTTACAAGAAACTCAAGTATACCAGCTCTTAAATTTTAACGTTTCTTTTGCATCTGACAACATACAGATTCCTGCCATGCAAATATTGAAATAGATGCTTATGAAGAATGGATATAGTTTATGAAGTATATAGATTTTTAAAAGAAAAATTTCCAGACTCTAAAAGCATAAAAGATTATTGCTGTATGGAAAGGTCATTTATATGACCAATAGCAGAAGAAACTGTGTCTGGATTGTAAAATGCTGGGTTAGTGAATATATTTCCCAGCAAAATGTAAGCTATCCAAAGTGAGTGTGCATAAGCAAATGTTACACGCTCAGTCTTCTACCTTGCCTAGAGTAATCCTTCCACTGTTCATAAAGCAGAAGCCCAAGCCAAGCTTGAATTAATGTAACCAGAGGGAATTAATTATAATAGATGTCATTTCTGCAGCCCTTACTCTTTATCAGACAGGACTATAATTTCAACAAAATCCTGCTTAATCCTGACCAGCACTCCATGAATTAGGCACTGCTAGTGGAAATACGATTCACAGTTTACAGATGAAAAAAGCAAAAAAAAAAAAATGAACAGATTAAATCACTTATCTAAGACAAATGTAGAATGACAATTCAATTTGAATTTTAAATCAATGATGCATAATTCTGTATGATACATATTTATACTGGAAAAATACCATCTACCTGCAACTCAACTGTAACTTTTATTTGCACAATCAGACAATCTGATAAACCAAGGTCAAATAGTTATTAAGAGGTGAAATGAGAATTAGAGCCAAGGAATAAGGCATCAGAATTCAAGCTTTAGCCCACTACATTCATTTAAACTGGTTACAAGATTAGAGGGCTTTATGTGGAGTACCAGAAACAATTGTAACTAATAGATAAGCCTCAGAGGATCATGAGTTTGAAATAACTTTCATTTTATTAGAATTTTCTGTGATTATTAGTATCTTTTAATAACAACATTTTAGTGTGAATTTTTGTTTCCAAGGTGATAAGGTCTATACTATTAATTAACTTTTTTTCTTCTGTGTTCTCTAATGGAGAAATTAAAATAGTGTGATTGACCTTCATGATCCACTGTAATGAACAGAATTAGTTGGTCAGTACTGTTGTTCAAATCACCTTGTGCTTCTAACACAACGTAGCTTTGTTCTGCCTATTGAAAGTATTATACCATCTTCTTTTCTTCTGATCTTTCTACTCTAAAATAGACAACAGCAATACTCACTCGATGAAAAGTAGTATAATTTCCAAAGGAAAAAAATGACCATCTTTGGAGGGCCTGCTCCACCTTTTTAGTTGTCTGAACTTAATGTCTGAGTCTTGTTTTCTTGTGCAATATGGAGATGGTTAACAGCCACATCCAATTGTGGAGGCCAAAGGAGATAAGTGACATAAGCTGCTGTAACATAAAATCTGATAAAGAATCGAAAACTCACAAAAGTACGATCTCTACTTTTTGGTTCATTTGTCCCTTCTCCTGAGCCTCTCTCTACTACTCTTAGCAAGCCTCAGGAGTCTTTAAGAGGATAATCCTTATTTACCAACTTTTGCCTGGTCCGGAGTCACATAAAAATCAAGGGTCAAGTTAACTGAACTCCACTTTGCCTTGTGTGATTTTCTGAATTCATATCATGATTAGGATAGAGAAGATTCTACAGTGTAATTTCTGCTCTTAGAGGTAGGTTGCAAGAGTTTTAGAGTGGCTTTTAGAAGCCATAGAAAATGTTCTTAGAGTTGCAATTTAGGCTTTATGTAGCTTATTTTCTTTTAATGGACAGCAAAGAAGACCGCCAAGTCAGGAAACTGATGTCATTAAAGGGTTTGCCCTTTTCATTTTGTTTTCTCAATGTCCATTTGTATTTAATTGAGGGCTGATGATGTACGATGTGGGATTATACAGAAGCAGACTCAGAAGGAGCCAGATAAAAGGTTAGCACAGGACTAGACAGTGAAGAGTTGCTACAAAGAAATGAATCAAATCTGAGAGGTGGTATATGTGATACAAGTTTATAGCAAAGATTCTGGAACCATGCTACTTAGTGGTAATCTTAGTTTGTTCTTTATGTGCATCCTGTGGTCTTCAACTAAGTATTTTTTAGCCTGTGCTATGGTTTTATAATTTTTCAAATATATATATATATATTCAAAATTGATGTAGAGTTACAAATGAAGATTCTTTTTTCTTTAAACATTCATTAAATTGTGATGTGCCTACAGAAAGCTGCACACATCTAAAGTGTTCAATAGCTCAGAGAATTTTAACAAAGTCAACCCTTCTGTGATTTATCATTCAGGTCAACAGGAAGTAATCTACCTAGACTTAGCTGCCATGTTTATCCAAGTACTGTCACCTCGGCGCAAAGCTGTCCTCTTCACCTCCAAAGTTTGTAACATCACACTCGAATTTTCTACAACAAAAGGCCAAGGACAGGGTCTGGAACATAGTGGACACTGAATAAACGTGGCAGCTGGCTTTTGATAAGAAAATTCCTATGGCTTGGATAGAATGTGTGAAAAAGATAAGAAAACGAGAGGCAAACTTTGTGAGGTGAGAGCAACGTATCTGGTAATAAAGCTAAGGGTGAGAAGCCTCTTGTAGGCTGGAGTTTTCCAAATTTCCTTCCATAAATAATATTCATTGTTTATTCAATGAAAAAATACACCCATTGTATCTTGCAAAACATTTCAGCATAATCATGGCAAGCACTTTTCTGAAATCATTAACTGAGTGAAAGATAAAAAATAAGTTTAGTAGGGGCCTCAGTTTTCTCACTTCAGAACAAAGAGAATTCGGCTATCTCAAAAGCACTTTCCAACACTGACTTTTTCTTATTTTTTTTATTTATTTTTTTATTATTAAAAATTTCCGCCTCCTCCCCGCCTCCCATTTCTCTCCCCCTCCCCCCACTCCTCTCCCTCTCCTTCTCCAGTCTGAAGAGCAGTCAGGGTTCCCTGCCCTGTGGAAAGTCCAAGGTCCTCCCCCCTCCATCCAGGACTAGGAAGGTGAGCATCCAAACAGCCTAGGCTCCCACAAAGCCAGAACATGAAGTAGGATCAAAATCCTGTGCCATTGTCCTTGGCTTCTCATACTAACACTGACTTTTTCTTAAATTTATTTATTTAGTTTTTTGTTTTGGAGAATTCCGTATGTGTGTTGTATACTGGCATCATTTCCACCCCTCCCGTTCCTCCCTCCACCTCCTTTCACACCCCTCCACGGCCACTCAGATGCACAATTTCTTCTTTAATTATTTTTGTTACATATACGTACACAGCCTGCTGTGTCCATTTAGCGGTGCTCTTCTGTATATGTGTTCAGGGCTGGCCACTTGGAATTGGATAATCTATTAGGGGATCTATCCCCGGAGAAGATTGATTGCCCCACTCTCAACAGCCATTGGTTGCCTCTAGCTCTTCATCTGGAGGTGGGGCTTTTTGAGATGTTTTCCATACATGTCGACACATCAGCAGGTGCTGTCCTTGTGCAAGTCTTGCCTAGACTAACATATTAATGACACTGCATATGCCGCCAGTGACATTTAATGGTTCTATGAAAATATTTCTTTTCCATATTAATTAATAATTTGGCATATTCGTGCAAGCATTTGTGTGTGTGTGTGTGTGTTTATGTAAGTGTGTGTGCGCATGCCTCAGCATTCATGTGAAGGTCAAAGGACAACCTACAGAAATTGATTCTCTCCTTCCACCATTTGGGTCCTGAAGTTTAATCTCAGGTCATCAGGCTTGGCAGCAAATCACCATTAGCCTCTGAGCTAACTTGCTGACCCCTGAAAACCTTTCTTAAACAAAGAAGCAGAATCTGAAATTTTCCAAAGATTATTGTATAGTTGATTAGTAAACCCAGAGTCACAGACCAACATGACTTCTCAAAAGAAAGAGGAATTTCTGGGAGAGGAAATCATGTCTGGCAGGTCTATCAGTGCTCCTAGAGAGAGCAAATACCAGAGGGACAGGAGAAAGCCACGGACGGAATTTATAACAACTTTTTAAAAAGCCCTTGGCAAGATCCTCTTTTGTTGAAAATTTTTTTTTGTTATTTTTAAATGAGTCCCTATGGGATTCAGGAGGAAGGGAAGCTAACTAGCAGAACTAACTAGAGGATAGGGGAAAGTGGGTGCTTCTCTGGGTGAGGGTGTGTCAAAGCCGAGATTCTCCCAGACCCATGCCTGCTAAATAAAATAAACAGTGTGCAATGCAGTATGCGCAGTGGTATTTCTGTGTTTGTAGTTGGCAGCAAACTCTTCTCAGTAATGAAATGCAAGGCTGTTGTGGGGTAAATGGCAAGAAAATGTCTCAAAGTAGGGGGAGTTGAAAAAAGAAACAATGTGTTATCTCAGGAAGGGAAAACACTGTTTTAGCCAGATCTTCAGTGTGCAGCCTGGTTGACCTTAAACTTGTGACCTTCCTGCACAGTCTCCCCAGTGCTAGGATTACAGATGTGTGAACCAAACTCAACTAAGGTAAAGCATTTAGAAAAGCAAAGCCCACACAATAGCAGTAACTGAATTTCCTGTTAACTATGAATCCAAAGAGCCATCTAGGAACTGAAAGGTACTTCTGGAAGAATTTCAGCCCACTAGCCTGTATTGGCCAGGAAGCTCAAGAAAACTCTGCAATGATAGAAAATAACCTAGAAATAAAATTGCATGTTATCTAATTTGGGGGAGAAAAATTAAGACTCCATTGCAGCCGTGTCTGGAACATAATGTTTGGTTCATGGAGTCACAAATGAAGTGTGAAGTGGTGAGCAGATGGGTAGTGGCAAAGACTGGCTAAGGAGAAGCTATATAGAGACAGAGACAAAGTGTTGCCATTCACTACCCACAAAAGACAGACATACAAGAAATGTCAAAGTTAATGTGGTTCCCGGAACCACTAAGAGTGACCACATAGTTAGGAAACGCTCTGTGTGTCCCACACGTCTAAGCACCTAACAGGCAAGGGGTCGTTCAGTATCTGTTCACTTTATGAAGGAGATTCCACAGCTGACTTCATGGTAAAGGCATCGTGAAGGATATGGTCAGAGTAAATAAGGATCAAAGCTATTAACAGGCAAGAGCGCAGCACAGACCTTTAAACTCGAAAGAGTCAAATCCAAGACAAACAAAAGGAAGTGAGACTTTATACAGTGGGCAGTAAAACCTGCGGGGCTCACCACATCCAGCAGCAGCAGAAGTTGGGTAGACCATGGTTCAAGAAGGCTTTGGACTACATCTGTAGAAAATAAAACCCAGAACATGCTAATAAGAGGATCTTGTAAATTGTTATCAACCTATAGGATTGTCACGGAGGCCGACTCCTTGCTGCTATGATCAATACACTCCCTCAGTTCCATTTCAAACCTTTGGGCTATGTGGATCCAAATTCTGGCCACATGGTGGCTTTTCTTCTTAAACTATGACATAAGTGATGAAATGGTACAGCAATTCCTTGTAATCACCTATCAGGGTGATTGTCATTTATATTATGCCTGATTCTGCTTTAATTGATAGCATAAACCACTCCCATTTCCAACAAAGCTCTACACCCTGTAGACATGCAATCCTTTGTAAAAGACAACCCACTGAAGGTGCATTGTCCCCCAAAGAAGAGGCAGAAGCATTTTTTTTTTCTTTTAGCATCTAATGTCTAAGTCAACAGTTATTTGGGCTTTGAGTCTAGATTTTTAAAACAAAAAAAATCCATTTAAAAGGAAACTAATTTCATGTGAGAAACATCAGGAAATAATCTTAAAAGAAAGTGTCTCCCATAAAAAAAAAACTTACATAGTGGCTTCTCTGTTGCACCAGCCTTCATTCACAAGGTCTTCTGTTCCGTAGGCCTGACACTGCTGGTTTTGAAAAAAAAAAAAATGTCCCAACATCCTACCTTGACTTTTCTGACCTCTACCCTGATTGAAACACTGTATATGTTCTGTGTACAGCATGCATGTGAGCAAAGAAGAGAAAACAGATTGGCAGTGACCACTGAGTTCACAGACAGCTTCTCTTATCAATGGGCAGGAAGTATTCAAAGAAACAACGAGGAGAACTGAGAAACAAAGGCACAAGTGAAGATAGCCTTGTTCTATAAAGATATTTATACTTAAACATTTTCAATTGCTTTAAAAGAGAGATGGTAACTAACTAAATGTAGTTTCAAATGCTGGTATAGGTATCTGGGCCACAGGCAGAAACAAATGAAGCTAACTGAGCTTATTCTATGACCTCTTCAACTTCTCCCAGCCCACATGGAAGCCAGTAAGTACTTAGTCTGACTGTAGGCCATTTTCATCCCTCGATTTGATCACAATGTGTCTATGTTCCTCCAGTTTGTTACCTTGACCTAAGAACCTTTCCATCCTCATGTTTTAAAAGTTAATACTTACTAAATATTGTCTCTTCTTTGAAGTTGCAAGTAGCGATAGCATGGGGGCAATAATCTCTTCTGACCCTCATATAAGCCAAGTGAGCAGTTTTTGTCTGGTAGCTCACCACTTTGAACTCCTATTTCCTCATCTGTAAAAATGTAGACAATGCCTTTTATTTTCCTCAGAGCTTAGGGGCTGGGGAATGTAGCTGAGTTGGTAGAGTGCTTGCCTAACATACATGAAGCCTTGGGTTAGATTCCCAGCATCACATAAAAATTAGGCATTGTAGCTGGGCGGTGATGGTGCATACCTTTAATCCCAGCACTCAGGAGGCAGCAGCAGGCAAATCTCTGTGAGTTTGGTGCCAGCCTAGTCTACAAGAGCTAGTTCCAGGACAGGCTAGAAAGCTACAGAGAAACTCTGTCTCAAAAAAAAAAAAAAACAAAAATTAAATGGCATTGTAGCATGTTCCTATAATATCAGAAAGTGGGAGACGGAAGAGGCAAGATCAGAAGTTCAAGGTCATCCCTTGATATATAACCAGTTCAAACACAACATGAAATACTGCCTCAAAAGTAATGACAACAAAAAACATAGCTTAGAATCCTTGGGTATATGTCCGTCTGTTTAACTCCTGAAACCACTCTCTGAGGTAATTATGTCTCCCATGTTACAAGCAAAAGAATTGATGCTCTTGAAGATTGAAAATCTTTCCTTGGGATAATTTGCAAAAGGCCAGTGTATGAGGAGAGTTGTTCCTTCAAGATATTGAGTTGGCATAGACTTAGAGAAGCTGCCAGAGTCACAGTGCCTGGCACATGAACGATTTGTCTTTATGGAGTATGTTGGAGCCCTAGAAATCTAGGTAGGAATCCTGACTCTGGATAGCCTGTGCAAACCTTCCTCTTCAGACTACATTTTCTTATTTAGAACATGAGGATAATTATGTTGATTTAACACCACATGTTTAGGTCACAGGACATGGAGGAATCAAGTTGCCTAGCTTTTCTAGTACGAGGAAGTGCTACATAGGCTTCTGGGAGAATAGCTCATCAGTAATCTTATGCAGATGGAACTCCTGCGCACTGCAATAATACTCAGCATGGCAAGCTACTCCCATGGGCGCAATGGTGACACATGTGTTATGGGGATAGCAAACACTTTCTGGTTGAATTTAAGACCCTTTCCATGGAAGGAAACTCATGACTGTAAATCTGGTCACAAACCCAGGTTTGGGGCGCTCACAAGACCCAGAAGTCAACCTACTATAATTATTCTGTTAAGTGGACCTAGCATCAAACTACCTATTAATACATATCTCTTTGCCAGTGGATTCATGTAGCTCCCAAACCTCATCAGAGGATTTTTTTATGCAGTGAACAGTAGTAGTTCAGACAGAAACTCACAGCTGATCACTGTGCAGAGAAGTGACTGAAGAGTGTTCAGCCACAAATGGGACATTTTAGATCACCCCCCCCCCTTCAAGGTTCAGGGTCAGACTCTGAAAAGGTCAGAAAGGACAAAAGTGAAATGAGGCCTTTTAGAAATGACAAGATCACTGCCCTAAATGAAGGCCCAGCAGCTGCGGCTGCCTGCATAATACCTGCACAGAATCAAGCCAGTCAACATTCCAGCGTTGATGTGGGAGGGGGATCAGGAGTACCTGATCCTAGCTGAGGAACTAAGGACACTTGATGGCTTTTAAGGTGTGTTTCCTGGTGTGTTTAACACTCCAGTGGATGGCCCTGCCACCAGGAGCATATGGACAGCACAAATTGGACTCAAGTAAAAAGCAAAAGAGGAAACACAAAGTTAGGGAGGGTGGCTACGGGGCAGAGAAATGGGGGTAGATATGGAAGTGATTGCAAATGAGCATGTGACTGCTCAAAGGTACGGTTGAGGAGGTTTTATTTTTATGAGAGAGAAAGAATAACTAGAGGCATCTGGAAGAGTTCAGACTGAACATGGCCAGCAGAACAGAGCAGCCATTATAGGAGAGAGAGAAGGGAGAGTGAGATGGGAAGAGAGAAGAGAAAGGAGGCCGAAAGGACCAAGAGAGCAGATGGGAGTTCTATAGGAAAGAGAAGCTGGGGAAGGGAAACCATGGAGGGAAGGGTAGGGAGTGAGAAGTGCTAAGAGGAGCCAGAACTCTGTAGCAGGTACTTGTGATGCTGCAGGAAGGATTTTGAGGGGGGAGGGTGAATATGCTCAAAATATATTGCATAAAC
The DNA here is from genome assembly GCF_950005125.1 of Chionomys nivalis. Classification (NCBI taxonomy): domain Eukaryota; kingdom Metazoa; phylum Chordata; class Mammalia; order Rodentia; family Cricetidae; genus Chionomys; species Chionomys nivalis. Next base: position 123,282,673 of record NC_080112.1, on the reverse strand, counting down.
GTCTCAAAAATTAATATTTTATATTAAAAAACTAACCAAGAAAAAGGTCACTTTGTTGAGTTCTTAGGAGGATACAGTGAAATGATATTATGTGTCCAGTAAAAATCAGAGCACATGGATGTTAAGAATATTTTCCTAATCGAGCCTCTCGGCAGATGCAAAATAATCCCAATTAAGTCAAATCAGATGAGATTAAAAGATATCCAGGTTTAATTAGACACTTGAGCTCCCGGGTGCCCCTGAGGGAAACAGAAAGTTGCCAAGGCCACCAGAGAGGAAAAGGGAAAACCACGCGTTTATTTTTGGGGGAGCAGTTTAACTAGCCTGTGGGAGTCATCTTGACTTTTCCTGGGGAGGAGTCAAGGTTGGTGGGCCACCTTAACCCTCCTTGGAAAGGGATCAAGGTTCGAGGGGCACAGGGGAAGGGGCTCCAAAGATGGAGGCCAGAGGCTGGGATTTACATTCCAGACTGTATAAGGAGTGACAGGAAGGTGGAAAGCCGGGGGGTGGAAGGTCCTGTCTGCTAGACAGACCAAGTGTCCTGAGTAGGTGCCCTCTTGAGCCTGGAGAGATGGTACCAGCATGGATGTCCCAGGAGCTTGGCAGCTGAGGGGGTAGTGAGAATTATCGTGTGAGGTCCTGTCCGTGGAGGTTCAGGAGACCTAGGAGTTAGTTGTTTGAGGAGTACTCTGTCCCCTAGGGAGAGCGAGACAGGTTCAGGAGGGGCATTAGGGTCCACTGGTATGAGGCAGGTAGACAGCTGTCGGCATGTGAATGGAAAAGGGACCTCAGAAGAGAGAGATAGGGTAGGCATCCCACCAGTGGAGGAGTTTGGACTGGGAGGTGATGGTTAAGGAGAAAGGGCCTGCCATAAAACAGCTCAAAGGGCTCAGGCATGTAGGGGAATATGGGGTGGCTCTGAGGCAAGCCAGGGCCATGGGGAGAATGGAGGGCCAAGATAACCTGAGTTCAATGGAGAGCTTGGTTAGCTGTTGTTTGATGATTCCACTGGCCCTCTCCACCTTTCCTGAGGATTGTGGATGGTAGGGGATATGGAGTTTCCAGAAGATGTTGAGAACTTCTTACATAGCTCCATGACCCTGGAAGTGAAGGCTGGCCCATTGTCCCTCTGGATGGTCCATGGGACGCCTAACTGAGGAATAATGTGGTCCAGGAATACCTGAGCCACCACATCTGCTGTTTCCCTGGAGGCTGGAAATGTTTCCATCCTGTTAAAGTGTCCACAAGTGTTAGGAGATAACGGAGTATTTTATGAGTAGGCATATGGGTGAAATAAACCGGCCAGTCTTTGCTGGGTTGGTGTTCATGAAGCTGGTGTAGAGACTGATGTATTTGGAGAGCCCCCTATGAGTTGGCCTGGGTACACGTCTGGCAGGGGGAGCTGCAGGCTGTGTTCCTGCCGCCCCAGCTCCTGGTCGCCTGGCTAGCTTATGCCCCAAAATAACAACACACAAACTGTATTCTTTTAAACACTGCTTGACCCATTATATCTAGCCTCTTCTCAGCTAACTCTCGCACCTGGACTAGCCCATTTCTAATAATGTGTGTAGCACCCCAAGGTGCCTTCCCGGGAAGATTCTAGCCTATGTCCATCCTGGGTCAGAGCTTCATCGCATCTGCCCTGGATAGGAGAGCATGGCGTCTGTCTCTCAGAGGAGCTGCCCTGCATCTGAGCTCACTTCCTTTTCCTCCCAGCATTCTGTTCTGTTTACTCCACCCACCTATGTTCTAACCTATGAGGGCCAAGCAGTTTCTTTATTTTTTAACCAATGACCTTCCTCCATCAGGGGGAGTGAACCTGTGAAATAGAATCTCGGAGATGGGTGGGGTCAAAAAGGGGCTCCAAGAAGCAGAACAAAGCTTTGGGGCCTATGTGTGAGGTCTGGTGGATGTCTGAAATGATTGACAATGCCTGGTCTTGAGGAAGGATGAGATGGCTATTTAAATAGAACCATCCATCCTTTGTTTTTGTGCCCCCCTTTTTATAAGCTTGTGTTTTGGTTGGTAACAGGGCTGATAGGAGGGAGTTAAGAACAAAGTATGTTCTGTGGAATCTGAGGAGCTGGAGGCCCCCAGGCCACTGAGTCAGCCTTGGCATTGCCTAAGGCCACTGGGTCCTTGGAGTACTGGTGTCCCCAACAGTGAATAATGGCTACTTCTGCAGGGAGCTGGAGGGCCTCCAAAAGTTTGGCTATAAGGGATCTGTTAACTATGGGAGTGCCCTTGGTAGTAAGGAAGCCCCTTTCCTTCCAGAGTGCAGAATGGGTATGGGCTATTAAGAAGACATATTTAGAGTCAGTGTAGATATTAGCCTTTTGGCCCATGACTACTTGGAGTGCCCTAGTTAAGGCAATTAATTCGGCCTTTTGTGAGGAGGTTCCCATTGGCAGGCAGGCCGCTTCAACACTGCATATGCTGCCTGGCGGTTTCCTGATTTATCTATAAGGGAGCTCCCATCAACAAACAGGGTGAGTTGGGGATCTGTAAGCGGTTGATCTAGAAGACCCTGCTGGGTGAGGTTGAAGCGTCTACAGCCTCTGGGCAAGAGTGAGAGGAGGTACCAGAGGGGAGGGAACAGGAAAGAGAGTTGTGGGATTTAGGGCAGGACTAGAAGCCAAAGTAATTTGGGGGTTTTCTAGAAACAGTAAGTGAAAACCCTGGACTCAAGAAGGCCTAAGGGGAGAGAGAGAGAGGAGTGTCTCAGAAGGTCTGAGAGGCAGTGGGTGGAATATACCGTAATTGGTATGGACAAGGCGATCTTGAGAGCCTCCCAAGTGAGTTCAGCTGCTGCTGCCAGGGCTCTCAGGCATGGCTGCCATCCACAAACAGTGAGGTCCAGCTGTTTGGATAAAAAGGTGATGGCCCAATTTGAAGGCCCAGCCTGTTGGGTTAGGACTCCTGTGGCCACTCCTGACCTCTCATCTGTGTAGAGATGGTAAGGCTTTGTGGGGTCTGGAAGAGCAAGGGCAGGGGCTGTTAGAAGGGCATCTCACAGTAGAGAGAAGTGGCAATGGATGATGGCCTGGTGGGTGAGAGGTCCCGTGAGCATCTCTCTGGCTGCCTGATACAGAGGCTTGGCTGTAATGGAAAAGATAGAAATCCAGTGGTGAAAGAACCCCAACAGACCCAAAAATGAGAGGATCTGAGCCCCTGTGGCTGAAGACTATAAATCTCGCAATGTCTGGACCCTGTCAGAGGTGAGGGTTTTAGACCCTAGGTTGAATTAAACACCCAAATATACCACTGTAGGAGAGCGTAGCTGAGCCGTAGTTGGTGAGACTTGATATTCCAGGGATCCGAGGAAGTTTAGGGGCATAGAGGTGGCCTTTTGGGACAGAGACAATGTAGGATTGCAGAGAAGAAGTAGGTCGTCCACGTACTAGAGAAGCATGCTGGAACCTGTGTCAAAGTTTGAGAGATCTTAAGCCAGATCTTGGCCAAAGAAATGGGGGCTGTCTCTAAAACCTTGAGGGAGAACAGTTCACGTAAGCTGTCTGGAGGGCCGGGAATCAGGGTCCTCCCAGGTGAAGGCAAAGAGGAAGTATGAGTCAGGGTGTAAAGGGACAGTGAAGAAGGCATCTTTTAGGTCCAGAACAGTAAAGTAGGAGATGGTGGGGGAACATTAGACAGGAGATTGTAAGGGTTGTTAACCAGAGGGTGAACTGGAATGATGGCCTCATTTATGAGGCAGAGGTCTTGAACCAAGCAGTAAGCGCCAGAGGGCTTACACACAGGAAGGATGGGAGTGTTGCAGGTACAATGGAAACCAGGCAAGCATGTGCCAGTTACTAGAAAGACTGCTAGTGGTAGCACTTGGTACAGATGCTACTCTAGGACATGGAGTCCACTGGGCCAGATGTAGAGAAGGCCACTTGTAACTCTGCCACAAAGCAAGCCAAACCAAACATGGCTGACAGAAATGGGAGAAAGTCATGGGGTTTGTGGGAGGAGACCAGACGAGTCGCTTGTTTTCAACCTTGAGCAAACATCGGAGTCCCATGGGGGCAAAGATGGCTAGAACCTAGGCCAGAAATTCAAACTCAATGTGTCTAGGGTGGGACCTAAGGATTTGTCTCTGCTTGCTGCAGCTCGTCGTCTATCTCTTAAGTGTTCTTTGAAATCTAGTCTCAGATCCAAAAATCTTAGGGTTTCAGTCCCAGCCAATAGAATTTCGTTGCCTTTGTATAGTCTTTCTTCTATAAGAATCCACTTGGAAAATCCTAGCGTTGTATTGGTAGAACAAAGAGTATTCTGCCTATAACCAGTCCACTAGCATTAGGGTACTCACAGGACTCTAGGCAGTCAGGGTTGATGATGGCAAAGGGTACTAGGAAGGCTTGGGAGAAGGCTTAGGTGAAAATGAAGGTCAGCGTCAATCCAGGACTGGAAATGGCAAGAGACAGCTGGGATTAGTGTCCCTTTCCTGCCTTGGATTTCCTCTCCCAAGGTTTTTCCTCCTTAAACCTTTTCTGCTTTATTCCTACGACTAAATTTGGTGATGGATGCAGGCAAAAGCCACTGTATGTTGGCATTCTCCCTACGCTCTTGTCTGTTCCTAGCTCAAGGCCACTATGTACTTTGTGGGGAGCCCGAGACAATAGCAAAAAAAAAAAATCATCCTAAACTAGCCATCTCTCTGGAGGTCAAGTGTGCCCTGTTTATCACATGACAGCAAAGTTGCAGAGAAAAGGCTGCATTCTAAGTCACTGCCTGACAGTTGTTGGTAGCTTATCTGCTACCTGCTAAACACAATGAGTGCAGCAGCCTGTGTTTACAGTTTCAAGGATTTCTCTTTTGGAAACAGTCATTAACTAGAAGGAGAAAGATAGTCTTGGATTTATACTTCAGGATCGGAACTCATCTGTCCCATGCATTTCGAGGGGGCGGAGAGGACTTGGGGAATCTTGCCTCTTAATGAGGTTAGATATTTCCACGGCAGATCTTGGGAAACTGAAGCACACACATGAAACTTGGCTCTAATTATAAGTATGTACTTTTCTTTTTTTTTTTCAGCTCCTCAGGCAGAGACAATTTGGCTTAGGGATTCCACACGCGGTGTCTGGGCCTGCTCAATGCTGTTAAGCTATCAGGTACTTGCCTGTACCAACCTGCCCACGCTGCATGAAAACAGGCCCCCCTCATTCTTTCAGAATTCATGACTTCTCTCCTGAACCATTCACCCCAGCTTATCTCAGACTCCAATTCCTAACTCCCGCTGCCTTTTAAAGTTTCTGACGGCGTGACTCATTTTTCCTTCGACTCTCTTACCTCACCCTAGGACCCGGCACTTGCGATTACTTCTCTGACTTGAACCTTGTGCAACTCTCTTGGGCCAATGACCACGGTCCCTGCCTGGTTACACTGCTTTCACCCATGGGAGAATAGTCCAGAAGAAACGGTCTTTATCCTGCGATGAAACACTTTTACACGGGCTGCTCCACCCGTGTCTATATGCACATTAGAAATCCTGCACATTCCAAACACAAATGAATACATATAGTACTTAGTACTTTTTACTTCTTCAATTGGAAGAATTATTATTTTTTAAGCCTTCTTCCTATACAACTCTCCCCAGCAAGATCCCCATTGATTAATGACCATGACATAGTAATTATGTTGTTCATATATCTTTTTTATTTTCTTTTCAAACAGAGTCTTAAGTGGTCCAGGATAGCCTTGAACTCCCTGTGTAGCTAAAGATAACCTTGAACTTCTGATCCTCCTAGCTCTACCTCTAGACTGTCAAGATTATAAAGCATGTGTGCCACCACGGGTGGTTTATGAAGTGCAGGCTATGCCAGGGAAATACTTGACCAACTGAGACACACCCCAAACTCTGATCATATATCCCTTGAATCCATCTTTATTTTTCAGAAGTGCTTGTCATAGTCTCTGAAAAACTGGGGTTCCCGCCTTAAGTTCTTCCCTATGGCATTGTTTAAGGCCTCTCACCCTCTGCCAATCCATCCTCTGTACCCCCAGCACTGGAAGCTTTGCGGACGCTGAATTGATCATGGAACTGTCCTGCTTAGCCTCTTTCCTGCCACGTACATGAATGGATTTCCTATGATATATACTTTCCTACTGAGAACAGTAGTAGTCTTGTGCATGTGGACTGCACTTTAGAATAGCTTCCTAGCTAGTATGAAGGTTTTACTACAACTAAATGGCTTGCATACCATTTGTTTCTGTATTTGAGGACTGTGTACCTTTTAGCTATAGCAGATGGTAAACTGTGTACAAGACAGATGTGATTTTCAAAATGAAACGTGCTTGATCAATTCTAAAAGCAAAACAAAATCAAACTTTCAGTGCCAGAGAATTTAGTCACTAGGTCTCATTCCGACGCTAGCACGGCTCAGTTGTTTAGACCACGCAGTGGCTGAGGTCAAAGTTGGTGGGTCAATTCCCATTTGTTTAACTTAGCCTCATCGAGTTTCAGGGGCATAGCCTGTAACCCTAACCTCACTCAGCTCTTTCACAACTGCAGAGCCCAATGGAATTCGGATGGAGAACTAAAGATAAATCCATTCTGTGACTTGACCCTTATTATTCAAAACTGCAAATTAAGTGCTAGGTCCTCAGTATTCTATTTGGTTTCTGTATGTGAAACTCCCCATAGAAGTTTTTAGTAATGATTGTATACAGAAAGAAATAATATAGAGTTCTTCGGAATGCTTCTCTGAGGACCCTACAAATACATATCAAATATAGGAGGGGTTTTCTAGTCAGGAAATTGTAATTTAATAATGTGTCCTTTGGTACTTCAAACTTAATTAACAATAATGTAGTTTTAGATAAACACTAAACAATTTTGCTTATTAATTTCTACATTCTCTATTGAATGAATAAAACGGCATTGTCTGGTTTATACCAGCTTTCTTATCGGCAGACGTTTGGTGAGTATCAGGCTCAAACATATTATATAATTGGCGTTGCAAGTTACCTGAAAAGACTCTTACCTGGAATTTTCAGGTCTCTGCTTGTTTCTTCTAGGACTTAGACAAACCCATTGTTAATATGCAAATATCTTTGAAAAGAACAGCAAATGATCAGTCTTTAGCACAGAAGTATGAATTAATGCATCGTGCCCCTCCCAACTAAAAGTTCAATTTAAAAGATACCCCCAAGGAAAACATTTGACTGGTATGGTTAGAAGGGAAAATAGTTCAGCAAAGGTTCATGAGCCCAACAAACAGTCTCCGGATGCACCCACAGAAGGAACAGAGCTGGAAGCAGAAGCAAACATTACCTACACCCCGATGTCTGATTTTTTTTTCTTTTTTTTTCTTTTCGAGACAGGGTTTCTCTGTAGCTTTTTGGGGAGGTCTGATTTTTTTATCAGACTGTGTGAACCAGCATGTAGTGTCCTTAGAAAACCACTTCAGTGGAAGTGGATAAGGTGCGTGGTTCCTTCAGGCTACGGGTCTGAGGGCAAGACCTCAGTGATAAACAATTCAAAAAGATCATATTCATCTTTATTTCTGTAAAACTTTAGCAAAAATAACATATCTCTTTCCGTCCATGAGCCGGAGAGCATTTTTCTTGCCACGAGTCTGTTGATTCGCAGGCATAAACAAAGCTCAAATCATCGCTTCACAGTGCCGTGGTGAGGCCTTGCATCAGTGACTTAAAACAGGCCAAACTCCCAGTTTTGATGGACTGTTGAAAGTTTGCTGTTCACTGTCACCTGCACAATAATTCCCGATAGACATTTCCTGCTCAGCAGGGTAGGGAGGCAGCTGGGGAGTGTGGGTGATTGACTTGGCATTTCGATTCCTTGTTACCCTTTCTGCCTTGCTCTCCTATGCAAGTGCTATTTAATTTAGTCACCGAAGATGGATTCTAAGGAAATTCAAGAAATTTGAGGTTGTATTAGCATGTGTACGGGTCTAGGTTGCATCTCCAGTACCACGCACTTGTGCCTATGTGTGTGCACGCATGTACAAGCATGAGTGGGGGGAGGCAGGGCAACTCTTCAAGTCAAAGGAATAATGGTCAGCATTTGCATTCAGCACCTTCTAACATATAATACACAGTTATGTCCATGTGTTCAGTTCCCACACAGACCTTTTGTGGTAGGTCATGCTATCTGGATTTTACCTATTTTTAGGTTTAAGAAGACATGCCCCAAACTTCATGGCTAATGAACGGTGAGCATTCCAGCCTGGATTCCAAATTCCAGGCTCTTGATAGCACACCTCATGTTGATTGATATTATTGTCATTGATCAGAATTTCCAGTCTAATATTTTAAAATTGACGTAATTTATTCTGTGTGTGTATGAGTGGTGTGTGTTTGTGTGTGTGTGTTTGTGTGTGTGTGTGTGTGTAGTGCACATAGTTGTGGAAGCCAGAGGAGATGCTCAGGTGTCCTGCTCTATCAATCTCTTCCCCACTCCTTTGAAACTTGGACCACTGGCATATGATCGGTAAGCTCCAGTGGTCCCCTGTGTATCTCCATATGCTGCGGTGTTACGCCGTTAGGCTTCCAGGTACTACGACTCAAACTCGATTCCTCAAGCTGGTGCAGAAAGTGCATTCTTCTGTTGATCACTAGATGCTATCTGTTTTGCTTCTATCATGGTTTTCACAACTATTATTGAGCTTTCAGTATCTTAGGGAACCCTAGTGTAGGCTACCTTCGGTAGCAACAGTCTGCAAATTGGTCTGTTGGTGGTATTGGGATCTGTGCTCCTTGAGCCTGCTACCCGTGGCCTGTTTAGCAATGCAAATGAGAGCATGATGCTGCCTTGCTGAAAAAACGTCTCAGTGGCTCCCTAGTGCTTTCTGGATGAGGCTCAAAATCCTGAGCATGGCCCCGTTGGTCCTTCCCCCCTTTCTTCTTCTGTGCCCTATGTTGATAAGAACTTGTACTTCTGTCCCTGAACATTTCTTTTTTTTCCTGTTCATTTGATGGGAGAAGGTTCTCCCTCCTGTGTTCTACCTTATTATGTAGGAAAGGCCTAATGTGTACTTCCTCAGTAAGATTTTTCTTTCACCTTGAAATATAGAGCCTGCATTTATCTGCATTAAACTCCTGCAGTGTAGTTAACAGATTTAGTTGTAATTACTGACTTACATCTTCCTTTGCCTCACTAGACTGTGAGATAATAGTGAAAATCGTATTTCACGCAAAGTACAGTGGTTTTTCTTGCACCATGCTTGCAATACAATAGAGGGAAAAAACGGTGTCAAATACTTCAAATCCAACCAGCAATCAAGATGTGCTATATGCCAGCCTCATGAAATGTAGTGACGTACTAGGTCCAAGCTTTACTGCAAAAGAATTGCACAATTTGTTTTGCTAAGAAATCACATAAAACATTTTATAATTGACAGACTGTGTGGAACTGAGAAAGTCTGTAGTAGTTCAGAAGATTAGAAACTAGGGAGGCAACATCAGAAACAGTGATTACTTATGACCGGTCAACAACAATTGAATATTGACAATCTGGCAAGTGTCATGGTACTCATTGTAAATCAGATTTAATAAACCCAAGGCTTTTTAATGGAGAAGGTGCTCTGTGCTATTTAGGGAGAAACTCATCCCCCAAGAGAGCGAGTAAAGGAAAGTTTGTAGAAATAAAGCCTAAGTGCCTCCTGGTGCTGGGAGAGAGATTGCTAGCTAGTGGGGATGTGCTGTGATCGGAATATCTTCATTAAGAGCATTCATACTTAGTCCCTCTGATGGGCTGATTGAAGCTTGCCAGCTTTACATTTAACCAAGCAGTGTGAGGAAAAGAGAGAGGGGATTTAATGCTACCCACTGAGCTGAGTATAGTATAGCACTGCCAACACATTGATGTTCTGTAGCCCATTGACTGTTCTGTTCCTGCCTATTGACCCCTGTAAGAACAGGGCGTGGGTCTCTTTTAATGCTTCTCTCCATCACCAGGGGTCCATCTGGAAAGTCAAACCCCTTTTCTCAAAGTGAGGTGAGCATCCACATTCACTGAGATGTGAAAACAAACTAAATGCCCGTAGATATAGAAATAGAATATTATTTAGCCATAAAAAGACCAGAATCTTGACATTTGTCACAAGGATAAAACTTCAACACATTATACTAAGTGAAATATGGCAGTAATAAAAGAATAAACACAGAATGATTCTCTTCTTTTGTTTGGTTGAAATATAAACCACTATTCTTTAAGTAAGATAAATGTCCAATACTTTGGCAATTTCAGACTTTTAATAAACATTTAGTATATATATTTTATGTTTTCAAATTCTGTAGAAAAAAGCTCCCTCAATAATATATTAAGTGTTAAGTATTTATCATGTATGTTAATGTGTAATATTTGTATCTTGAAAAGGAAGCTTTGTTTGGAGTGGTAAATCCTGTCACTAAGCTTTTTTTTTTTTTTCAGTGAGTGGAAAGAAACCTTGAATACAGACAGAAGAGAAGAGACATTTGCAGATTCACATAAAAGGCAGGAAAAGGCCAAGAATACTTGCTTTACCATTTTGCTTTCTCTACAAATTGATATCGTGAATGTTCTTGTGTGTTGCTTTTGTCTGATGAATTTGCTTTTATACAGAAATATATATGTATGTTAGACAAAATCAGCTCTCAGGAACCTAATCCAGCTTGACAAAATTATGATCTTTAAATCAGGGCACTTTGGTCTTCCCATCATATTTAAGAAGCCACAGCAGAAGCATCCTTCACAACCACACACAGTTTTCTTAAGATGTATGGGCTGTGCTTCAAGATTCAAGCCTGCATTTATACGACAACATACCTACTAAAAGGAGAATTGAAAAGTCTGTAGCCTAAGTTCATGGATTAACATTGAGCAGGGGAGTACCATGTCCATTCATATTCCCCAAAGCCTTTCCAATGGCCTGTGGAGACTGGTGAGAATGGAGAGGGATGGGGATAAGGTGCGTAAACCAATCTGACTTGTGTGCTCATCAGGCAAGACAAGGATGTCCATGAGTGGCAGATCTGGGGTTGATTAGGAGGGATACTTAATATTGGAAGTGGTAACATAGACAGTGCTTGCAGAGTATTTCCATTGGGGTACATGAGAATTCAGGGAATAAATGAAAGTAGTCTCTAGATGTCTTGCTTAGGAAGCCAAGTCATTTCTGGATCCAGTTTCTATGATTAATCATTTGGAAAATGATTCCATTTTTGGAACGTCTGTGTTGATTTTTTTCTTCCCTATTGTTGTTGATTTAAAATCTTTTTAAGCAGTCAGGCAGTGGTAGCACATGCCTTTAATCCCAGCACCTGAGAGTCAAAGGCAGGAGGGTGTCGGTGAGTTCGAGGCCAGCCAGGGCTCCACACAGAGAAAATTTTTCTGGAAAAATCAAAGATTAAATAAAATAAAATCCTATTTAGTGTCTCCTCCTCAGCTCCAGTCTCTTCTACAAGATGGTCTGGTGACCCGTGAGAGCTAAAATCTCTTTCTCCCCTGGCTCACACTAGCGTCAGCCTAAAACTAACAGAGCAAACAAAATGTGGTCAGAGACTGTGGCTGGTGGGCAAAGACTGCTTGAGAGCAAAGCAAGGAGGAAAAAAACAAGACTCCACAGCGAGAGCCTAGATATCTCCCAGCAGATAACGCACAGCAGGGCCTTTGTAGATAGAAAAGTGCCTGATACAGGAGAGAGTTCATAAAGCATGACTTGGGCTAGAGCAGGAAGGTAAAGAGCCAAATTCCCAGGGCCCCGTGGAGAGAATGTGCTGTTGTATTGGTATCGAAGGGATTAAATGCAAAGTTCAAACTGGGTTCAGATAGAAGCCATTGTTTTCCATGCAGGGGTGAAACAAAACAGAGCCTTCCCCCTCCAGGAACCAATATTAGAATCAAAGAGAGGAGTTCCACCCTGGAGTAGAGGGTAAAAGGAAGGTGAACCAACCAGAATCCTCATCCCTCTAAGGCACATGATTAAACTGGAATGCCTTGCAGAAAGAATCCCAGTAGATTCTGCCTAGGGCCTCTAGCTGTGCAAAGTCATGTGAACTGTGTCTGGGAAAAGAGACTTTACTGGTTACGTAGTATACAGTCTGGAATTCCTTTGTTTCACAGGGATGTCTTCTGAGAAAGCCAAACTGCTTTGCTAATTGTCCATAGACAAAGTGGATGTTAGACAAATAAAATAAAATAAAGAAGAAGACAAGGGAAATAAAGGAATGTGTGTAGCAAATGCACAGATAAAGTCACCCACAACCTAGAATAAGAACACCTCCAGTCCCATCACACATAGCAGCTTAAGGCCTGAACTACACTGCCGCACACAAATCATTCCTCATGGGTCGAAACCCTCAGACCACTAGATTTAATCTTCCCTTGCCTTGTGGAAAAACCCATTTCTAGTAAACTGAAATACCATCATCTGGCAGGAATAATAATTAATCTACTTTCTATTTCCATTCATTAAACAAACACCAAGGACCTGGGACAACAGTAGGGAATGAGCATATCTCTAAACCCTCATCCATATACACAAGGCCAAGGTTAACCTGAGCCTGGGGTGAGAAGATGTAAGTGGGTAAAGGTAAGGTCCTGGAGAGGGTAGAATTCGCTAGAGGCCTGAAAAAGCCCAGAGACTGGAGAGCCTTGGGACTACAATTTACAAACGCAGCCACGGAGGAGGTGGGAAAGGACTTTGAGGGAAGAGCCAGGGCTGGAGAGGCCTCAGTTTAAGATAAGGAGACTAAAGCAGTCACAGAAAGACAAATACTCACTCAAACCTGAAAGAAACCAAGTCCCCTGGGTGTAAATTCATAATAGAGTGTCTGGCATTTTAAAGTAAGTGGTGTGTGCGGAAGCGAGAAGGAGGGAGTACTTCGGGCGCTGTCAACCCTGAGTAACCTTTGGTAACAGGGTGAAGAGAGTTACCACTGGAGCAAAAGCAGCTATGTCAGTGAGCCTAAACTGAACAAAAGAGGAAGTGAAGAAAGTTTGTTTGTGCGCTCTGGGGGCAGGAAATCCGGTGAGTAGCCTTATTTCACACATTTCAGATTATTCAAAGGTTTCTTACAAACAGAGCCTTCAAAATGGGAGGGGACTCCTGACAGGCACTGATGTCTGGAGAACATGGACACCTTTGCTAAGGAAAACAATCCAATTTGAATTGCCCTTTACTCTGTGAAGCGATGCTTTAGGCAACACGGATCCCTGCTGCGGCCGATCCATAGAGTCATGCTACATTAACAAACGTAATTCGATTGCATTGAATAAAAATGCCAACGTATTGGAAGCCAATAAAATCAACAGGCTAGCTAGCTACCATTTCCTTGCAGAAATGTTTTTATAGGACTGAAAGCAACTGTTACTTATGAGCTATCATCATTTCAACAGAATGGGTGGGAGCCTGGACGGTGATGAGGACTCCCTGGGGTTGAAGAGGAGTTTGGGAAGGCAGCAGATGATGGTCGATCAGGCAATAATAAAGCAACAATGGCCAGGCAAGTGATGACATGTATTTCTGCAAGGACACTATAATGTGAAGGAAATCCACTCCTGGGCTAGGCTAGCCCATTAGCAGAGAGATGGAGGCTTCTGACCACCTGCTGCTCAAATTTCAAACTGAAGGTACAATTGTAACAAGAAGGGGATGTTTCATCTGGGAGTGAAAATGAACCCCAGGCAAACGCATAAGGGTTAATATATATATATATATATATATATATATATATATATATATATATATAGTCTGTCAAAGGCGTGGTCAGATAATGAAGAACAAGAGTGTATATCACGTCACTACTCTTCTTCCGAGAGTCAACAAGACTCTCCCTAGGGGTTTAGTCTCATAAACCACATACAAAGGCATTACCAGGAATCACAGCACTAGGGAAGTGGGGATACATGAGACCCTGCGCCGGGAAAAAAAAGATCAGTCTCACCTTCAAATAGAGCTGTGTGTGGAGGTGCGCATTCCATGTCAACGCTGTCTTCCTGCTAGCGTCTTCTCTGGGCTGTGTCTGTTGGGTGTTCTGTGAGGCTACATGTCTCTACAGGCAACTGAGACTCACTAAAAAGGTCATTATATTTACAGGCCAGACTGGCCAATTTATCGTGGACTGGTAAGGGCAGGATTCTTCCCATGCTGTCTAAATTGGTTTTGGGGTGGGAGTGGGGGGCAGGGGAAACCTGTTGTGTTCAATGAATTCAAACAAAACACATATGAGTTAAGTTTGGTATTTAAAGGCACATAATGAAGATCAGGCTTCTAGCTAACACCGGTGACGGTGACTTGTTAGGACTCTCCATTCCCTTATCATCTTCATTCTGGGACAACCATCAGTTTTGGGGTCCTGGTCAAGGTTAGAGTCCCTGGTATTCTGAAGTAAATATTTCTATTTGCTGTAAGTGGGCTAGAATAATATAGACACTCAGTTCAGGCAAACTCCAAGAACTCAGGACAGGGGCCATTGCAGAAGTCAGGATATGAAGATGACTGGTTTCCCAGGCCATAGAAGAGCGTGAACACAGACAAAAGGAGAACGGTGTGGAGCAGTTCTCCGGGGTGAGGGCTTGTTGTCAGTATCTAGACACACCGAGCACACAATAGCGTGGAGACCAAGAAACTGAACACTATGTAAAATTACCAGGCTGGAGGATAAGAGGAATGAAGGCAAGAGCTTTTTGCCATTGACTGAAGAGAGGGAAATAGTGATCTCAAAACTGGGCCAAGGTATTGATCTGCACTTTCAACGTCAAGAGTGGATCTTGTGCCTGAACAGCAGACAGGAAGAGATGGTGGGACTTGATACACTTGTTCCTTTTCATTTATTGAGAGCTACTCGTTGAAAGGTATTATGAATCAGGTGAGACCATTTGAAACTCAAAGGCCATACTGAGAGCACAAACCCTGTAGGCTTCAACTCTGACAAAAGGCCAAGTGCATGAGCTCTTCAGGGTGAGTGGTGAGGTTCGCTATTGATCCTGGGCCAGACTTAGAATCTCTGAAGTCTTGTTCCTTGTAACTGAATTTTTAAAGTAGTTACTGTAACTGTACACCACATTTAGAGTACAGGAGAGGTAGTAGCTTAGAGAGTAAAATGTTCCTGTTCAAGTGCGAGGAACTATTTGATCCGCAGAACCCAGGTAAAGAAGCCAGGTAATTCCAGTATACTGGTTGGTCAGAAATAGATGAATCCTTGGGGCTTGAAGGCCAGGCCTATCCAGCCTAACTGGGGAGTTCCAGACCAGGGAGAGGCTCTGTCTCAGAAGACAAGGTGGATAATACCCGAAGAGTAGTGTTCGAGGTAGCCCTCTAGGCTCCACTTGCACACATATGCACGTCCCCACAAGCATGCACACATAGCTACATACATGTACATATACACAAAATGACATTTAAAATGACATTTAATAACTGGCCTTTATTGAAATATTAATAGGTACAAACAAAGAGAATTATGAGACACAGAAGATAAGAGGAGAGAAATTTGACTCCTAAAAGTTGTCCTCAAACTACTATACAAACTCCAAAGCATGAGGATGTACACACACACACACACACACTAACAACAACAACAACAATAATAATAATAATGCAAAAAATACTTCTTAGGATCAGGATAATAGTTCATTGGTAAAGTACTAGCCTAGCATTTGTGTGTACTTGGGGTTCACCTGTGTTACCACAATAATAATGATAAAATAATAATAATAATAATGTAGCAACAATAATAACAACAAAATAATAATTTTTCAGACTTACTGTGAGGGTTGGATGATATAATGCATATAAAGTATGTAGCAAACTATCTCTACTAACATGCTTGAAATGATGTTTTTTGAAAAAAATCAAATAAATAAATAAATTTAAAAAATATTCTTTTGGCCTTTCTTATTTTTTTTATCTGTTGTTGAATGTGATACTATATACTTCTATTTATACTTTTAAAATATATATGTTACCTGGTCTACAAGAGCTAGTTCCAGGCAGGCTTCAAAACTACAGAGAAACCCTGTCTCGAAAAACCAAAAAAAAAAAAAAAAAAACTTTATCCTCAATAATTTTCAAATAGATTTTCAAACAAATCTCAGTAGGTATTTGACTATTCACTTGACCTATACAGAGAAGGTTTACATTTTCTATGATCAGGAATGACTTTCCCTAATCCCACTAGTTTGTCAATTTGTGAAAAATGGCCCTTGCTCTCAGCATTCCTACTTCGGAGTAAGATGGGGATTTCTCTCTTACATTAGATGACTGATATTCTCAATAGGAAATTAAGTATGTCCAACTATCTTCATTCCATAATTACTCTCTTTATTCTACTTAGTTAATGCCTCAGTTCCATTTAAGATAAAATAGAAAGAACCACTTTGAAAAATCTGTCATCTCATTTGGCCTCTTTCTTTTCTTTCTTTACTTTTTTAAAACAATCTTTTTTTTATTTTACATATCAATCCTAGTTCCCATTCCCTCCACTTCTCCCACCTCCCCCACCTTCTCCCCACCCTACTCCCAATCCATTCCTCGGAGAGGGTGAGGTCCCCCCTGGGGAGTCAACAAAGTCTGTCACATCACTTGAGGCAAGACCAAGGCCCTCCTTCCTGTATCTAGGCTGAGCAAGATATCCCTCCATAGGGAATGGGTGCCAAAAAGCCAGTTCATGCACTAGGAATGAATACTAGTTTCCCAGACAGTGGCCCCACAAACTGCCCAAGCCACATAACTTGTAGCACAAACAATAAAAACCCAGAGACAGATATTGGCATTCACCTTGAAGATCAAAAAAGCAAAACAGCGAACCACTAGAGAGACTTTTTACCTCTACCAACTCTTCAGACAGAAGGGATGATCCTGCAATGGTCTCCAACCTCAGACTCTACACTCCACTGAGTTCCTGTCTCTTCCCCTTTACATTCCTCTCTGCCCAGACATATTGCTCCTGCCTCTACCTTCCTAGTGATGAGATTAAAGCCATGTTATCCCAAGTGCTGGAATCACCTTGGTGTGAGTTCTGCTTCTGTTTTAGACAGATTCAATCTTGTGTAGCCCACCCAGGGTAGCCTTGAACTCACAGAGATCAGTCTGCTTCTGTCTCCCAAGTCCTGGGATTAAAGGTGTGTGCCACCACTGCCTGGCCTGAATGGCTGACTAGTATGGGTGTTTTGCCCTCTGATCTTCAGGCAAGCTTTATTTATTAAAACACAAATAATATACTACTACAATAACTGTCACCCACATTGAGAGGGCCTACTTTGGCTCTACGTAGGTTCTCCAGCTGTCAGTCCAGAGTCAGTGTCCTCCCACTAGCTCGGGTCAGCTATTTTTGTGAGTATCCCCATCATGGTCTTGACCCTTTTGTTTGTATTATTGCTCCTCCCTCTTTATAACTGGACTCCAGGAGCTCAGTCCAGTGCTTCGCTGTGCATCTGCTTCCATCAGTTGCTGGATGAAGGTTCTAAGGTAGTCATCAATCTGTTTACAAGGAAAGGCTAGTTTAGGCATCCTCTCCACTATTGCTTAGATTCTAAGCTGCGATCATCCTTGTGGATTCCTGGGAATTTCCCTAGTGATTTGACTTCTTTCTCAATGAACTCATGAATCATCATGAAGCCTTAGCTTGGGCTCCTTGGAAAGCAGATTCTTAGACAGGGATTCATATAAAAATAGACTGTTGGTGAAAAATGAGACTAACTTGGCTGAGGTGCATCTCAGTGGTAGGATGCTTACCTGGTATTGCAAAGGCTTGATTCCCAACAATGGGAAAAAATGTCAAGATTAGAGAGTTACACTAATAGGTTTTGGTGAAAATAAAGAAGCAAGAACTGTTGAATCTGTTAGTATTTCAGAAAAATGGAATTATCTACCCCAGTTGTAGTTAAATAAATTTACATAAGCAATCCTGAACTGCTCGTGTGACCACAGAAGTTCTCACACCCTGGAAGACAGATACAAAAGGAAATTATAAATCTTTTTTTTTTTTTGGTTTTTCGAGACAGGGTTTCTCTGTGGTTTTGGAGCCTGTCCTGGAACTAGATCTTGTAGACCAGGCTGGTCTACCAACTCACAGAGATCTGCCTGCCTCTGCCTCCCAAGTGCTGGGATTAAAGACGTGCGCCACCACCACCCGGCAGAAATTATAAATCTTAAAAGATAGGCTGTCTAGGCACTGCAGGTAATATGTGTATATGTGTGGTAGCTTCTAAAGAAAATGATGTTCATCCACAGAATGTGCTATGAAGCTAGCTACCACCACACAGGGCTGACAATCATGTGGAGATTCTATGAGCAATGGTGTAATCCATACATCTGAGAATTCTTACCTCCCAAGGAGCCAGGGGCCACGAGCTATATCTCATGGTCATTTGCAGATTGCTGCCCCTGTACATGGCTCTGAATTCTCTGGGAAAAAATATCTTTGAGCAGTAGTATAGTAGGAAGTTGGCCTGAGCAGAGCAGAAGGTTCAGGGGTGAAGATGAATTCTGACAACACACACAATACTAAGAGAAGCTCCAGTGGACTTTTCAGTACTGAGATGCAGGACTCTTGAGCCGAAATATAGTTCTCTTAGCCAGTTTCCTCAATCTTTGAAAATTATTTTTGTTACTTCTTTGACAATTTCATACACCATGTTTTGATCCTAAGTTGGCTCTCCCCCAGCTCGCCCTCAGATCTAGCACCATTCCCTACACACTTTGTGTCCTTCTTTTGCTTCATTTTGTTTTTAAACCAAGCCCACATTTTGCTGCTTATATATTTGCCATGAGTGTTTTTCTGCTTCCCCTGGCATACTTTTTTTTTTCTTGCTCCTGAAGTAGTGCAGTTTGACAATGGAGGATGATTTTAGGAATAAAAATGAAAACAGAGCTACAGAGTAAATATATGCTTTTCTATACTAGAACCATTTGCCTCGAGGTTCTCGTACCTCTGACCTCTTCTTATCGTTTTACCTCATAAAAAGAATCAATCCTGAACAGAGGGAAATGGAGTGTGACGGGGCTGAAATTAGAACGACTTTGTGGAAGCAAGAGAAAGACGTGAGGAGAGACGGTCGTAAGACAGAGGCAGATCCGTGAGCACCTGGCACAACAGAGGACGTTTCGGGGAAGCCACAGAACTACAGCCATACTCCTCTTCAGTGTAAATGGGAGACAGTGAGAGAACTGAAGGGTTGGACAACATTCAGGTTTCTTAAGAGATAGATCAGTTGCTTTCACACTTTGCTCCCAGATGTAGTAAATATTTACCATCAAATGCTTCCTTCTTGCTAGCGTCCCAGGCTCTGAGGAAGCTAAAGAACTTGAGGATGGGATTTTAGTAAGAGAAGCACCTATCTTTCAATGGAGCATCCCAAAGGACCAGAGCTTTGTTGCTTTCCCATCCCTGTGCAGCCATTTAGCATGTCACTGAGAGGATCAGTTGAGAATTAATTGGCATAATTATGGAAAAATTGACACACAGGATAGCAATTGGAATGAATCTATGATTTTAGACTCAGAGGGCAAAAAGAAATTTCTTGACTTCTATGGATATTAGAAATGAACATCCCAGCTGGGCGGTGGTGGCGCATGCCTTTAATCCCAGCACTCCGGAGGCAGAGGCAGGTGGATCTCTGTGAGTTCGAATCCAGCCTGGTCTACAAGAGCTACCTTCAGGACAGGCTCCAAAGCAACACATAGAAACTCTGTCTCAAAAAAACAAAACAAAAAATAAAGAAAGAAAAGAAAGAAATGAACGTTCTAAAGACATGTGGAAGAGGCGATATGTATTGGGATTATCTGGACAGTTTCGCCGTACTGGAAGGAGGAGGGGTGGTGGTGGTGGTGGCAGCGGTGGTGGCTACTAACACTTCCTGAACATCTACCTAGAACCAGATACTTCCCATTAGATGATATCATTACCCACAACACAACGTGGTGTCTTCAATGCTATTGTGATGTCTGGTTTTCAGAAGAAAAAATACCAAGGCATGGAGTAGTTGAGGAACTTGCTGAGCGTCATGCATCTAGCCAGTGGGCTTCCAATCCGTGTGAAATCAAAGCCCGAGCTCTTTGTTGCCACTCTAGGCGGCTGCTTCCCATGGCTATGACTTGAGTTTGCTAGAAGGAGCTTAGCTGAAACTCATATTAGAATAGCACCGCTACATTAGCTGGCCGCGGACTGGAGACCCGGGAAGATTTGTGATCAAATCATGCGTTCATAATTCACAAGACAGGGGAAGAACTAAATGATAGCGATGGTGAAGAGCCAGTTTAATGACTTCATGGAATCATGAAGTCAACACCAAAGAGGAGAATCGTGTGGCTGGAGAGAACACTGAGCCCAAAGTGGCACATGCTGTTTTGTGACTTGTGTGGATTTTCAGGAGCCAGCAGCTCTCCATCCTGCTGTTAGCTTGTTCAACATTCCAGTTGGTACCCTGAGTTCCCTAACCTCACTGGAGTCCCGATTTCACAGTTTCTTTCTCTTTCCAATAAATGAAGCAGTATTTACATCAAGTTCAATTCTGTGTTTGTATATTCCTCTCGTGTAATTGTGAGGATGGCTGCAATAACATTTGTGGCACAGTTCAAGGGGAAAGTGTGTATATGATCCATGCCCGTGTACTGTACACACTCCCCTTTGGTTGTAGTTGCCTCTATGAAGCAAATTACACTCAAGTATGCTTACCTCAAAAAATATATGAAACTCTACCTTGACGGGATCTAGTAATGCTGATTTGCATATTCCAGACAGCAAACTCTGGCTATTGAGGTCCTTTGGTCTGAGTGTTCTTAAGGGTTTAGCGATGCTGCTTTGGGAGAATAAACATGAGAAGCGTGGCTTTACGTTGGTGGGTGTGCACTTTTATTGTGAGAGCCTGCTTGTGCCTGCTTGGCTCCGCCCTCCCCCCCGCCCCCTCCCCTAGCTTTCCCTGACTGAAACATCACAGAGCAGCCCTCAACAGGAAGCCGGCAGATACCCTGAGGCCTACTAGTAGTGTGATATTCTTAGAACTGTGAAAAGGGAACTTGAGAAATCATACTGGAGGAGAAAAAACCCGTTTTTAATCTATTTGGCCCTTAGGGGGTATCATATAGACAAGTATCAAATTCACTCAGGTATCTAACCTCAGCATAAACTGGAGAGGACGAGACAAAGCAAGCCTCCCCACTGCACACTGCTTATAAACACTTCCCAGGATCTGTTGCTTGCATTAGCTGATGGGAAGACGTGAGGGACGCAGTGGGTTGGAGAATGGAGAGGGTTAAAGGTGTCTCAACAGCTGTGTGAGAGTCGGATGTTGGCCAAAGTCTCGTATCCCTCTGCATGCTCTGTGTCTAAGAAACCCTCCTCCCAACTGGTGACAGTGACCCTGGCAGACTTGCACACTGCCTAAGCCTCAAATCACAGGCCCATAATCATTATAAGGCGCCATAGAGTTTTTCTGAATTACCGAGACACGGGTCATAATGGGGGCCAAATGCTGTTTCTGGTTTGAGGACTTTATGGCAAATGGGGAAGTCCCCTCCACCTTACCTGCAGAAAGAAATATCATAGAAGATAACCGAGGAAGGCTCTCAGCGTAGCACGGTTTAAAAGGCCATTTCTTCATCGATGGTTGACAGAGACTCACTTGGAAGAGAGCTGAAGTCCCTGGGCTCCTGCTTTAGGAACATTGGGAAAGGCACTCGAGAAGCCTCATGGATGGCTTCCAACCTTGTCCTTTAGACTGTATTCCACGGCAAATGGAGGATCAGGCCAAGTGAATGTGGTCAGAATGTCTTTCCTAATACAAAGACAATCACATTAGGCTGGCTATCAAGACATGTGCCCCTTGGCGATTCCTGAGGCAAGTGTGAAGACAGTGACAGCATCACTGGGAATGGCGATAATTGCATCAGCCGTGCGGTTTAACAGTTGGCGGGGCGCCCAAAACACTAACGGCAGTAACTCTCATTTACTTCTTTCTGACATTACCCTAATCCTGAGGAGTAGGTGCTGTCTTTCTCCAATTTATATATCGGAATATAGAGAACTGAGAAGCTAACTGTCACAGGGGCACACAGCTGTTGCTTAGCAAGGCCCCAAGTCAATCTTTTAAATTGCAAATCCCATGCTTTTAATTCCTGATAGCGAGAAGGGACAAAAAGCATGAACACCCTGCTGCTAGGCTTAGAGTTCTGGGATATTTCGGACTTGACTGAGGTGGCCTCTTCTGACAGACTGCCCTGAGGAGCCAGGGAAGCCCATCCCCATGTCTTCATTTCCCAGCAGTGTCTCAGACAGCCCAGTGGACGTCTGAGAAATTTCGGGGGTGGTGCATGTTTCTCCTCTTGTGTAACTTGCCAAGCCTTCAGATAGAAAAATAAATCTTACCTTATGATAATCCTCCTTCATTTTTTCCTCTTTTTTTAAAACCAGACGTCAGTATTCATTTATTACATTGTTAATTGTATGTTTGCCAGGTCTGAACACCAGGTTTGTTTATTTTAGAATTATAGAAGTTACTGTTTTTATTTTTAATTTTCGGTGTATCCATGTGGTATATGAGTGTGTGTGTGAGATACCGTGTTGATGTGCTTTTTTTAAGTGTTCACACCCCTCCTGTCCATGTGCAGGATAGAGGAGAACACCTGGTCTCATGCGCTTTTACTCTCTGCTTTATTCTTCTGAGGGTCCCTAAGTGAACTTGGAGCTATACTAGTAGCCAGGAGGCCTGAGAGATCCTCCAGTCTCCCTCTACCTCACAGTGCCTAGCTTATATTGGCACTGGAGTCTGAACTCTGAATCTCACGCTTCCACAACAAACACTCATACACTAGGCCATGTCCTCAGCCCTCAAGAGTTATTTTTAAACATATATTAAGATGAAGATTCAATCCTACAAGATTTATAATGATCTCTCCAGTTGGGGTACACTTCAGTGTAGAATCAAGCTCAGACCAAGGCAGAAAATGGGCAGTGTCAGAAGCATTGGGATAATCTGGGCCAGACAGGACTACATAGAGAGACCTGAAATAAAGAGAAAAGAAAAAGAAGAAGAAAGGAAGGAAGGAAGAAGAAAGGGAGGAAATAAATTCTGGACAAGTCAGAAGTAAACAATCTTGGTGTCTTTCTTAAGTAGCAATAAGAAGGTAGTACACAATTCAAAATTAAACAGAGAAAAGGAGACCTTTAGAAAGACAGTACACACCTAAGATACAGGTACTGGCTTCTCAAGAGGGAGGCTCATGTCTAAGTGTCCTATGAAGGGTTTGCTCAGTAGTAGAGGACTTGCCTACCTAGAACTTGTTGGTGTACACACACTGACACACAGGAATCAAAACAACAAATTAGAATACTTCTTACCTTCCCTCCCTAGCCTCTGTGTGTGTGTGTGTGTGTGTGTGTACGTGTTTGTCTGTCTGTGTCTGCGTTTGTGTACATGTTTGCCTGTCTGTCTGTCTGTGCTCGTGTCTTCTTTTTCTGTCTGTATTTGTGTTCAGGACAGAGACTTTGTGGCTCTTGGAATCACATTGCTCAAAGGATATAGTTTGTAACTGGGTTTAAAGATAAAAAAACTGTGAACTTTTAAAAGGAGGCTCTAAACTCAACCAAGGTTTTAAAACCAAGTAGAAAGGATTTGAGTTGGTTTCTTTATTTCTCCTATTGTAAAGAATTTCCTTTGAACATAAAATTATGAAGTGGTTTTCTGAAGAGCATCATTTGGTTTTAGGAAGAAAGGGGTGCTGATGAGGTGAAAATCCAAGGTCACCGACATTGTGTTCACAATCATAGGCTCTGTTGTTCGTAGCATCTTTGCGATATCTCTTGGAAAGAGAATGCTGCATTTGTTGGCAACCTTGATTTTGTCCTTTGTGTTGAAGTGAATGTCTCTCAGCCATTGTTGAATGTAAACACATCCTAGAAAAAGAGACTTCTTCCCCTTCCCAAATCCCTTCAGCCTTTATTGCCTTTCTGGCCTGACTTGGTGTGACTATTACCCAAACTAGAGTCAAACTGGGCCCAGACAGCCCCCAGATTCAACTTCCCATCCCAATAATTCAATTAATGATACATTTGATGGTAAAAAGTCAAAAGAGGGAGATGTATTCAATGTGGTCACATTGTGAAAAGAATCAAAGAAGCCCAGAGACCTGTCTGTAACATGATTGGGGCAGGCTTGTTGGGGTTTCTGTCCTGCTTGGTTCCCACAGCAGTTTAGCCCCAAAGAAAATCACACAGAGATCTCTATATGTTATAAAGCTGATTGGCCCATTAGGTCAGGCTACTTATTAGCTCTCGTAGCTTATATTAACCCATTATTCTCATCTATGTTAGCCATGTGGCTCAGTACCTTTTTCAGCTGGCAGATCACATCCTGCTGCTTCGGTAACCTGGGCAGGAGTGCAAGGAATCAACTTCCTCTTTCCCAGAATTCTCCTGTTCTCCTTGCATCATTTCTACTTCCTGTCTGGTTTTCCCACCTATATACTTCCTGCCTGGTCAATCAGTGTTTATATAAAACATGATTGACAGAATACAGACAATTCTCCGGCACCACCCATCCAAGCTCCATCTTTGGAGCTATTCATATGACATTTGGGTTTAGACTGGGAGAGGTATTGCATAACTAAGTATCCCTGGTCAAGGTGTGGTCCCAACCCATCATGCTCAGCTCTAGTCTCTCCTGCAGAGAGGTTCGACAAAGTGTCAGCAATGCCTGAAATCTCTTCCTGGGAGACGAGTTCCCACTCCCACAGGCACCAGGCTTTTCCTTCTCCAGCAAGAGATCACTGAGGGAAATTCTATATTCTTGGAGACCAACATTTCACTAGTCTGACAGTCAAAGGGTGAAACACAAGCGCCTCTTTAGGGTATCTTAGTCCTGCCTGGACAGCTCCATGACCCTCATTTCCTCTCTGGTTGGATCTCCCCCTGAGCTCAGCTTCACCATCTCCCTTCTCACTTGTCTTACTGCCGAAGAGGCTCTGGAAACAGCTGTGTGGTATTCACTGTGATGTAACCTGTACCTCTCAGCGCCGATCCTGAAACTGTGTTGGCAGGGGATGAGTGTATTTGGAGTCAGTGCCTATGAAGTCCATGTCTCCATTTACTGTCGCAGAGGACAAGAACTACTGTATTATACTTGGTCCGCCAGGATTACAGAATCCTGGGGATTTTCCTTTTATCGTTTTCTTTTTATGTTTTGGCAGTGGTGTTGTGAATGAAATGTAGGTCTTTGTGGGAATTGTCACAAACTGAATCACTGAGCCACAGTCCCAGGTCTAATTTAGTGCTTTCTATAAGGAGCCCTGCATACTGAATGAACGTCAGTGAGATCTGATTTTAGGCCTCAGCAGAAGCTTTATCATTCACGGCTTGAATTTACCAAACCCTTGCCTTAAATTGATTTCTGGAAAGTTCCATAAATCCCAAAGAGTAGTCCACCAAGTCCCATGCTGATCACTTGTAAAAATCAGTTGGAGCTAAAGTGGAGAGAGAATTGAGGAAAGCATCTACCTCCATTTTCACCCCCACCGCTCTGAGTTCATGGGCAAAAAACAGCTTAGATGTTTGTGTCCTGAGCTTTCAGAGTTGCCCATAGCTCCAAAGTTTGCTCAAGTAGAATTTTCTAGTTAAAAATTCCCTCAAGCCACACAGTGTTTATTTTATTTATTTTTTTTTACTTCAGAGACAGGAGCACAGTGCTGGTCTGTGACTAGTACACAGAAATCGTTCATCACGGTGCTGTAAAAACTTTCCAAAGGGGATCCAGATATTTGTTCTGCCTCCACTGGAGTTCAGTAGACAGAGAGTGTAGTGTGTACACTTTGAAGAGGACAGGAACATTTCTTACAGTGCAGGAGCCTGTTGGGATGGGCAGGGTCCGCTCTCAGCTTCGAAGCATGTAGTTAAATGAAACTAAGTGAAACTTGTGGTCTTGGACAAGGTAAGTCACTCTCTGGAGCTCCATTTCTTACCTTTTCAATTGGATGTGGTGACAGCCGTCTGTAATGCCAGTATTCCAGGAGCTGAGTTCAGAGGACTGTGGGTTTCAGGTCAACCACTTGGGCTACATAGAAAAAATGTGGCCTTGCATGCAAAAGGTCTGTGAAAGCCCAAAACAGACCAAGTTCCAGAGAGTGAAGGTAGACAGAAAGTCCCATCCCTGGCTGAGGCACTATTGGCAATTCCTAGCTGCTAGAAGAAGAGACCATCCTCTCAAGCCAGTCATGCTACAGTACAGGGTCACACATCCAAGAATATTTGGGCAGCACATATTGGTCTTGGTGGTTTTTTAAGAGGCACACAAATCCAGGTGTGTAGGAAGATGGGTGGATATAAGAAGAGTTTGGGGAGGGTGTGAGTATGATCAATGAATGATATACAAAATTTTTGAATAATTAAATAAAAATATTTGAAGAAAAAGAAATATGTTAAGATGCTATCTTGAAAATACTGCAAAAAAAATCACAATGATTAATAACTAAGATGTGACTGGATGTCTTGAAGCCTTCTCCAAAAGAGTAGTATTGCTTGTCCCACTTTCCATGACTGGCCCACTCCTGGTTCTTAGAGCAGATTATGAGGTTCACCCCAAACCAAGGCTTGATCTCAATGGATTTCAGCATGTTCCATGGTACCTGCTTTAGCGCTATTTGTGTAACTAGGAAGACAATAATGCCTCCTCGGTTCCTTCCTATTGGTCATTATTATTTAATGATTAATGCAGTCTGGGGCCACTGAGATGGTTTAGTGGGTGACTCATCTTGTCACCAAGACTGATGACCTGAGTTCAATCCCCAGGGTATACATGGTAGAAGAAGACAGCTGTTCTCTGACCTCCATACCCTCACAGTAGTATGCATGCATGCATGCACACGATAAATAGATAGATAGATAGATAGATAGATAGATAGATAGATAGATAGATAGATAGATGCAACAATGCAACAACTTAAAAAAATTGAGAACCTTTACAGTTTGAGTCCCCAGGCTGGAATTTCTGTTCTGCCAATGAACTATATAACCAAAGCCAAGTATAATTAACTTTGCCTAAGTTCTTACATCTGCACTATAGAGATACCAAGACTATCTGCCTCATAAAGTTAGATGGAGATTAAATGAGATAATTGATATGAAACATTGAAAGTAAGGTTTGAGCGGATATGTTGTCCACAGTCCAGGGGATGTAACTACAATCGTGAATGTACTGACGGCACCAGTTGGATTCAGTGTCTAAAAATAGAATACTTTAAGTTGGAAGGTAGATATAATTGGGGGGTTGACTTGATCCAAACACTTATACACATCTATGAAATTCTCAAAAAATGTTTTAATAGTTGGGACCTTCCAGGGTTATCATAAGCACTAGCTAGCATCACTATGATTTTTGTTAGAGACTTTTGTGGGGATGTATCTAGTTATATATTAACTAGTCTACATCTTGTTTTAGAAAGTTAAATTTAAAAAAAGCACTGCAATTTTTAATGGCAATGATTTTTTTTTTAAACAATGAAGTAGTAACTTCCCTCCTAAAGACGTGTTCATGATAAGATGATGTTTGTGGTAGATCTTCAACTGTCTGGACTACCATCCCTGCCTCTCCATCCCATATACATGTCATGAACACTGTGTTAGTTAGTTTTCCTGTTTCTATGGCCAAGAACCTGCCCCAAAGCAACTTTGGGAGGAAGGGTTCACTTTAGTTTAGTGTTTGAGTGGATACAGTCCATCATCGAGAGAAAACATAGTAGGTGCTTTTCATTGCCAGTAGTTTGTAGCTAGGACCCTTCACCTCCTCATGTCTTAGTTCACTGGGGGTGCTGAGAGCAAACTGAAAGTGAGGCTTACCTATAACCCCTCAAATCCTGACTTTAATGACTAATTTTCTCAAGCAAGTCTAAACCTCCTAAATGTGGCACACTTATGAGAAGCATTATGACCAGTTGGGAACCAAACACTCAAACACATCAGCCTGTGGATTGGATTTTGGGTTGGCTTTTAGTTTTCTATTTTATCATATACAGCCTCATGTTTTGGGTCTATTATTTATTACCTTAATTTAGCAGCCTACCACCTTTTAATTGTGTTGTTATTTTGCATTCTACCCGCAGTTTCCCCTCCCATATCTCCTCCCAGTCCCTCCCTCACTCTTTCTCTGTTTCTATTTAGAAAAGGGCAACCTCCCATGGATAACAATCAAGCATGACACCCCAAGTTGCAGTAAGACTTTGCACCTCCCCTGGTATTAAGGCAGGAAAAGGCAACCAAGTATGAGGAATGGGTCCCAAAATCTGGTAAAAGACTCATAGACAGCCCCTGCTCCCACTGTTAGGGGGGAGTCTCATAAGAGGACCAAGTTCCTCAACTGTAACATATATGCAGAGTGCCTAGGTCAGGCCCACATAGGCTCCCTGGTTGTCAGTTCAGTCTCTGTGAGCTCTTAGGAGCCCAGGTTAGTTGATTCTCTGAGCCATTTTCTTCAGTGTCCTTGACCCCTCTGGCTCCTACAATCCTTCCTCCCCGTCTTCCACAGGATTCCCCGAGTTCCACCTAATGTTTGGCTGTGGGTCTTTGTATCTGCTTCCATTAGTTGCTGGGGGAAGCCTCCCTGATGACAATTGGGCTAGACAACAGTCTATGAGTATATCAGAATATCATTAGAGATCATTTCATTGATTTTTTGCCACTTGTATTTGATTCTGTCATAGATCTTTGGGTTACCTAGCCTCTGGGTCCTGGCCCTCCAGACAGTGTCAGGGGTGGGAATGGGTCTCAAGCTGGATCGGTCATTTGTTGGCCATTCTCACAAGTTCTACTCCACCTTTACCCCAGCCCATCTTGTAGGTAGGACAAATTATAGGTTGAAGGCTTTGAGGCTGGGCTGTTTTCCCAATCCTTCCGCTTGCCTGGTTACAGAAGATGGCCGGTTCAGGCTGCATATCCCCTATTGCTTGGTCTTCTGTAGGGTCACCCTCGTAGATTCCTGGGAGTTTCCATTGCACTAGTAACCTGTCATTTTATGTAGTCTATAAACTTGTGTGAGAGTCTGAGGTGATTAACAACTAATACTTCTTACCTAAGGTTAGAGCCAGTCAAAAGAAAGACCCAAAGATCAGGTCAAATAGAAATCTGATTAATCTTCTTTAGTATTCAAAGCCATCAGCACAACTAGGTCCTGGCTTGAGAGGCAAACAACTGGTACCTCACCCTGCTATCTACATCGCCAAAACTTCAAGTGTCCTCTATTGGAAGACATTCTATCCCATCACATTCAAGGACATGTGTAGTGAGAAGACATCTGCCACCTAAGCAATCATAACCCAAAGAGATGGGAGCAAGTGGCCAAGGCCAAGATGCTATGATTATTCATCCACCATCAATTAAGTCATTTACCCAGTAGACACTTTTATGGCTTGATGGGAAATAGTCCTCCAGATATTCATTTGTTTGAACACTTAGTTCTCAGCTTGTAGCACTGTTTTGAGAGATGGTTGAGTCTCTGGAAAGTCGAAACTGGAAAAAGTTCCCTCCTGGGGGATGGAGACAGGAGTGGATATTCGTGTTTTTTTGTTTTTTGTTTTTTTTTTTCCTAGCTCAGTCTCATTTCCTGTTTACTTCCTGATCCAGCCAGGTGTAAGTAAGTGTCTATTGCCTTGCTTCTCCACCATGATGGACTCTATCCTGTCAGGCCATGGACCAAAATTTATTCTTTCCTTGATTAAGCTGCTATTTTCAGGTGTTGTTTCAAAATAACAAGAAAATTAACTAGTGAAGGAATCAGTGAGTACAAGGTGGAGAAACAGGCCAGGGCTGATTAAAAAATTGATTAGCATGGAGTTCTGAAGGGGAGGGAATTATGTACCATAACTTTTCTTGAATGTTTTTTTCCTCTTATCCACTGAGAATATGGCTGACCAGGGATACGGCTCAGAAATGATGACCTACAGAGGTTCATTTGTTCATGAAACTACTTTGCCAATATTGCTTCTTGTTGAAGATGATCTCTTGATATAATTAGTGGGCAATGTAAGTTTTATTTCCATACATTTTTATGAACTATACATTAATATTATGCAGCCCTAACTTGGATTGCATGGCTACAGAAAAATCTACAATTTTGAGGGAGTATCTTACTATGTATTGATGCAGCGAAGCATAAAAGGATCCTTACTGCTGCCTGCTGCCTCTCCAGTACCTTCCCCCAAAACACGCATTCTGCCATCCCAAACAATAGCTTCTCATCTGGGCTCTACAGCAAAGACCAATGAACCCATCCTTTTCATGGACACTCTCACTTCTTTGTCTTGACGACCATTTCACTGAGAGAATAGGAGCTGCCAGAGAGCTTTTTATTTTCCCCAGAAGCTCATAATATGGGCTCATCTGAGAGCCCATTATATTAAGCCTGCTTTTCTGTTACTATGGATACACTGTCCTGACCCTTCTTAGCAGATGTCCTCTGTTTGTACACGGCAGCCAGTGCCCTCTCCCTTGTTCAGGGATATCAGCTTAAACGTTTCTTTGATCTTTCCCTTATATTAGCAATTCTCTTTACTTTGCCTGAGTTCTCTTGCACTCAAGTTACTTGAAAACCATGACCCAGCAAAATGCCTTTCTTTTTGTGCCGTCTCCTTCTATGCATCACCCCAGCCTTTCTGTTTACAGCAGGACTCCTTGGAAGTGATGTATTCCCTGCCCTACGCTCCACTCTTCCAGTTCTCTCATGAACAATTGTCGATCATTCTTTGAGTCTGTCCCCCAGCCAACACCACAGTTATCAAAGTCATCGATGACCTCCCAGTGCATGCAATTCATTCTTCGTAATCTTAGTTACCCTATCAGCAGCCCTCGACAAAACGTACTGCTTTGTCCTCTTTAAACTTGTCTTGCAGGGACACCCTGTTCCACCTCTCTAACTGTTCTTCTGCAAATGCCTATGCCAATCTCTTCTTTACCCCCCTGGCTTCTGCATATTAGAATTTCACAGAGTTCAACCTTGGAGGCTCTTCTTTTTTGCAAGTACTATCACTCACACTGATAGCTCCAAATAATGTTATTTGTGCGCAGCACAGACCTCTCCAAAGAACCCACATTTTTACATAACCACACATCACCATTCGGCTATGTAGTCAGCAGTAAACCTCACATGTCCAAAGCTGATTGTCCTAGGTGTTTTTTCTATCTATGTCAGGAATAATAATTATGCACTTTCAGTTGCTCTTGGACCTTATACCCAGTTACTCTAGGTCATATCTTTCCTAGAATAGTAACAGAGGTGATTCAGGATTCACGGGGCTGGAAAATGGCTCCATATTTAAGAGCACTGGCTGCTCTTCCAAAGGACCCAAATTTGATACCCATCACCAACATGGTGGCTCACAAGCACCTATAAGCAAATCCAGGTCCCAGAATCCAACACCCTTTGGCCTCTGAGGGCACCAGGCACACACATGATACAAAGACATACATGCAGCCAAGCACGAATACATATAGCATAATAAAAAAATTGAAAGTGGACTCACCAGTAAGCCCCATTGCTTGTTCATTCCAACGATGTTCACGATCCAATCACTTCTTACCAGCTTTCCTATGACTAAGCCTCCTAACAGGTTGGCATAGTTCACCCTTTGCCCTTTCCAGACTACCAATTCATTTTCTCAGTAGTACTCAAAGTTATCTCTGGAAAGCTTTAGCATTATCATGTCACTCCTCTGTTTAAGACTTTCAACAATGTCCTGGGTCTGCCTGAATAAAAACACAAAGCCCCCTGTCCATTTCATGGGTGGCATATTCTAGTCCCATTATCTGCCCTCGGTACCAGCTGACCCTCCCTTTCTGTACTGTCTTGAGACACAGAGCCACTTTTCTGTTTGTAGCTGTCTAGGCTTCAGCTTTGCCCCTTTCACATACATGGTCTCTCTGCCTGGGCTGCTCTTCCCCACACAATACATGCTTGGTTCACCGTTCCATTTTCTTCATATCTTTGCTCAAGCGTCATCTACTAGATGAGACCTTCCTTGGCCACCCAGTCTAAAATCACAACTTCTCTGCATTGTTACATTACCTGGACTTAGAGCCTGCTATGATTGAGCTTGTGTGTTTTGTCACTTGTTCATTTGTTCACTCTTTTTGCCTACTACTCATTCGGAGGTAGAGGCTGCTTGAAACACGAGAAAACATATTTTTGACAAGTTCCTTCATGCTTGTCTTAGTTTGGGTTTCTATTCTGGAAATAAATCATCATGAACCAAAGCAACTTGAGGAGGGAAGAGTTCATTTCAGCTTACAGTTTCACAGCATAGCCCATGACTGAGAGAATTCAAATCAACACAGCAGAAACCTGGAGGCAGGAGCTGATGAAGAGACTATGGAGGGGTGCTGCTTACTGGCTTTACCAGCCTACTTTCTTATAGCACTGACGACCACCAGCCAGCCAGAGGTGTTATTGCCATAGTGAGCTGGCCCTCCCACACCAATTATCAATTAAGAAAATATACCACTTGCTAGTCCACAGGCCAGTCTGGTGGGGGCATTTTCTCAACTGGTGTTCCCACTTCCAAAATGACTCGAGCTTATGCCATGTTGACCTAAAACTAGCCAGAATAATGTTTTATCTTGATTTGTGGCATATGGCTAATATATGAGTAGACCTGAGGCTTAAATTCAAAGTGAGTTACAGATTCAGTACACTCCCCATCTAAAGCCCAATGACCTCCTTGACTGAAATAAATAAATAAAAAACAAGTTCATGTGGAAGCACAAAGGATCCCAAATAACCAAGAAATTCCAAGGTTGGGAACCCAAAACCAAAAACAAACAACACAAAACAGCATCAAAAGCAACCGTGGGGGCAAAACACTTGGGGATTAAAATCTTAAAATAGGTCCTATTTTCCCAGAAAGAAAATATCTACAAGTACTATTAAGCAATGCTGCTTTTCAATGTTTTTGCAATAAAATTAAACATAAAAATGAAGATTCACATAGAGAAGCTCTGAACTTGAGTGGAAATCTTTTATTTTTTTTTTAAGATGTCTGTCTTTTAATTGATTCTTTGTGGATCCTGATGGCATTCCTCTCCCATCCCCATGTATTTGCCCTCTGCCCTTGTAATCTCTTCTCCCAAATAAAATTTTTAAAAAATCATATAGAAAAATACAACAAAAAGTCTTGGCATAGAAGCTATAGTGTGGCCCAGTGAGACACACAGTCTAAGTGCCCCTTGGTCCATACACCTTGTCCATACACCTTTACTTATAAGTGTTCATTGCAATGAGTCATTGCTGTGCTCTGAGGCCTCTGCTTCTGCTATACCCGAAATACTGGGCCCTCCCTGGGACTCCTCTTGGATATCCTGTTATTGTCCTGTGTCATGGAGAACTTGCAGTTTTTGGATCTGCAGGTCTGGCCTCTTTGTGTGCTCCAGCAGTTCATAGATGAGGTGGATGCCGGGGTGGGCTAACATATAGCCCTGGTCCTGGGACTGAGTAGTAGCTGGATTGGTCAGCCTGCCATTTTTCCTTCAACACCACCAGAATGAGCTCTCCAGCACTGCCCTGGTTGGTTCGCCCACTGCAGCAAGCAGCAAGGAGCAGAACCAGTTCTCCTGCTCCCATGCCCTCAGGGCTGGCTCACGGGGTACATACCACCAGGGCCAGCTCTACTGTTTTCCCCTGGTTAGGGGCAGGGCCTGCTCTCCTGAGTACTGCAGTTAGTCAGATGCAGGGCCAGCTATCCTGCTCTCATTCTCCAAAGTCCAGCTCTCCCGCCTGCTACAGGTACAAGGGGTGGGAGTGGAGGACAGTTCTTCACCCAGGCCACCACATGACAGACAAAGGGGTGGGGTGTAGCAGGGACAGCTTTTCTGCTCTCATGCACTCAGGATTGGCTTACCCTCTCCCCTCCCCACCCATCTTTATCTCCCCCACCCCATCCCTGCCAAGAGGGTCAGCTCCACTGTACTGCTCAGGTGAAAAACAGAGTCCATGTAACAAGATGAAGGCATAAGTCACAAACGATTCCACACCAGTTTGGAATTATGATTAATAGAACGGTTATTTATTTAAAGGGGAAAAACTTACAGATCACCATCCCAGACAACAGCCCTCTGCGCGATCAGGAAAGGAATCTAGGAGCCGGAAGCAGAGCCAGAAGCAAGAGAGCAAGCAGAGGGCAGTCACTGCTTTTTTAAAGAGTATCTCAGTGACTATTGGCTAAAGGAGCAGAAGGAGCTCCCGCAACTGGTCCACACACCCGTATGCTGCAGTCAATGAGGTGAGAGGAAGTGGAAATCTTTTTGATTTTATATTTCTATGAAAATATAAAGTCTAAAAAGTACAAGGAAGAAGTCTCTAAGTAATGGGTATTAGAATTCCTCACAGCTGTTTGTCAAAGTCCAAAAACGTTAGACTTATGTGATTTATGAAATTCAACTCAACTGGGAATTTTACTGCTGGTCAAGATAGAGCCATGGGTTTTCAATCCATCCTCCTGGTAGAAACGATAAGACCCAACAAGAATCTATGAACCGTTGGTTTCTACAATACTGGAAAGCAAACAACAAAGTTCAAGGCTCACTAGCTAGTGTCATGTAAGTGAGAATGACTGTAAAATTTGCCTGACTGTGTAACTTGAGAGAGCTTCTCAATGGTGCCAGGAGAGAGAATGTGGCCAGAGCCCAGCATACTCCCTGAGTTGAAGACACAGAAGCTAGGATTCCAGAAGAACAATGTAACAGGGAAGTGAAGACAAGAGCAGAGAGAACCTTGAAGGTGTGCGGAGGGGGCTCCTTAAGCATCTAGTAAAATGCTAACTAGCGTATGGGGATAATAACCAAGGCAAGGGAAAGGAGGACCCAAAAAGACGAGAAGTGGCAGTGCTTAGTGCTCACACAGGGAAAGAATGGTGCTTGTTTCTTTCTCATCAGCTAGACTGGATGGCTTTCTAAATCCTACAGCACTGGGTAAAATGCTTAGAAGGGTCCTGCTTCAATAGGGAGGTAGAATTAGCCCTAGACTAAACACTTCTGGATCTGCCCAACAAATCACAAAAGCAAGACCCAAAAAAATGAAACTGTTTCCAAACAACTTAACAGTGTCCCAGAAAGAGTTCAAGAATATTTATAGGAATATAAGAATCTCCAGTATCCAACAAGGTAGTGTTCATAGCGTTTGGCGCCCAATCAAAAATTTCCAGGTGTGCAAAGAAGCAAGGAAATGCAACCCATAATGAGGGAAAAAGAAAGCCCCTCAATCAACGAACTGACACTACAAGACATGTTTCAGGATTTCCTTCAGGCAGAAGGGAAAAGGATACCAGATGAACGTGTGAATGAAGAGCACCAGAAAAAAGTGACTAAATGAGGAAATATGTAATAGGCCCTTTTGCTTCCTTATTATTATAACTCTAAAATAGTTTTGGACATTTAAGTGCAATAATGCTATACAACAAGGTAGAATGTTCAGGTACAGAAACAGAGATCCGACAGGTTGATAATTAAAATTAATTGAAAAAAAACTTTCTTTTTCTAAATTGTATTTATTTAGCTATATATTTTTCTCTGCTCCCCTCTCTTCCTCCCCACTTCTACCTTCTCCCATGATCCCTGTGCTCCCAATTTACTTAGGAAATCTTGTCTTTTTCTACTTCCCATTCTGTAGACTGTTGTTTTGTCTTGTTGACCATGTCCTTTGCTTTACAGAAGCTTTTCAGTTTCAGGAGGTCCCATTTATTACTTGATTCTCTCAGTGTCTGTGCTACTGAAGTTATATTTAGGAAGTGGTCTCCTGTGCCAATGCATTCAGTGTACTTCCCACTTTCTCTTCTATGAGGTTCCATGTGGTTGGTTTTATGATAAGGTCTTTGATCCATTTGGACCTGAGTTCATACATGGCGATAGATATGGATCTGTTTTTATTCTTCTACATGTTGATATCCATTTATGCCAGCACCATTTTTTGAATATGCTTTCTTTTTCTCATTTTATATTTTTTGCTTCTTTGTCAAAAATTAGGTGTTGTAGGTGCTTGGATTAGTATCCGGGTCTTTGATTTGATTCCACTGGACAACCTCTCTGTTTTTATGCCAATACCAGACTGTTTTCAATACTATAGCTCTATAATAGAGCTTGATGTCAGGGATGGTGATGCTTCTAGAAGTTCTTTTATTATACAGGATTGTTTTGGCTATCCTGTTTTTTTTTGTTTTTTTTTTTTTTTGTTTTGTTTTTCTTTTTGTTTTGCAAAAGAAGCCTTTCTTACAGCTCTCGTAGTTGAGAGTTAACAATTCCAAGGTATCACCGTCTCCATGCTCTTCTGTGGTATGGTGCTTCAGTGCCTCCTTCCACAACTCTTCTGGAAAGGTCACCCAAGTTTCTACCAATTGAGTCTTCTGAAGTTTTCCTTTCTTTGTGTTCTTCTGGACTGAGTCTGATGTATTTTCTTCCCATTTTTCACTCTCTTTGCTTACAGAGGCATTTTGAAAATCAACACCCTCCAAAATT
The DNA here is from genome assembly GCF_950005125.1 of Chionomys nivalis. NCBI lineage: Eukaryota > Metazoa > Chordata > Mammalia > Rodentia > Cricetidae > Chionomys > Chionomys nivalis. The sequence goes on along the minus strand of NC_080112.1, from coordinate 123,246,253 downwards.
CTGTAATGTAGGGTCTTCTCTAAAGAAAGACTGTTCATATTTGGTTCTCCCCAAAGTGACCATGTGCAGACAGCTCTTGTCTATCACCATCCACCTAAACCGCATGAACCCACTCATTAGGGTGTTTTCCTATGAATGCTGTATTTAACCCAGAATCTCTCGAGAGATCCCTGGCTGGGTGATATAGAATGTGACTCTTTCGTCCTGGAATTCAGGCTGATTGTACTAGTTTTCTCAACTCAGTCCGAAGTTTCTGAAATCACTTTCTGTATTGGTGTATCTGTCTATATGTTACTTTCATTGGTTAATAAAGAAACTGCCTTGGCCTTTTGATAGGCCAGCCCTTAGGTGGGTGGAGTAGACAGAACAGAATTCTGGGAGGAAGAAAGCAGAGTCAGGCAGACGCCATGATTCTCTGACCAAAGCCGGATGTAGGTTAGGATCTTTCCTGGTAAGCCACCACCTTGTGGTGCTACAGACATTAAGAGAAATGGGTTAACCAAGATGTGATAATTAGTCAGTAAGAGGCTAGAGCTAATGGGCCAGGCAGTGTTTAAATGAATACAGTTTCTGTGTAATTATTTCAGGGATTAGCCAGGTGGCATGGAACTGGGTGGGAAGTGGCCCGCTGCTCCTTCTACACTGTATTTCCCTTCAACAGTGGTTACCATTTTTTTTTTATTATTTTCAATTTGGGTGGTGACCTACAGCACCAGAAATACACGCTGCAGCTATGACGTGGGCTGTAAAGAATAGCTTCTGTTGCTGTCAGCTGAGGAGTGGAGTTTGCACACCCGCTCTGACCTCAGAACTACAGATACTAATTTGATTCAAGGACATACTTTGGCACTTAGCAGCTAGAAGATAAGAGGGCATGGGATTTTGCTTTTGTTTAAAACAGACTTGTACAGGCTTATAAAAGGGAGTTGTTTTCAGTGTAACAACACGGCTTACAAGGTCAGGGCATAATTTAAAGGATCCTATGAGATTCTGCTGGGGCATCTGCATAGCATTCCCAGAAAGGTTTGTGCCATGTGGCATGTGTCTCCATTAGAACCAATTCACTTTCCCAACTAAAGGAGTTACCAAGTCATTGAAGAATAAAAGTCTGCTGTACCTTAGCTATGGATTCATGTAGACCAGCTTGAATATGTCTTTTCTGTAAAAAAAAAAAAACAAACCTCATTTTCCCACATATATTTATTTTATATTATATATAATTATATATGTATCATGTGATATATAATTATATTCATTATATAAACAAACAAATTTTATCACGTCTTGGCCTTTCTTTTAGAGGTAATTTTGTTTCCATCTATACTTTTTTATGTGGTGTCTATTCTGATTTTAAAGAGCATGCTAGCTGGGCGGTGGTGGCGCACGCCTTTAATCCCAGCACTAGGGAGGCAGAGGCAGGCGGATCCCTGTGAGTTCGAGACCAGCCTGGTCTACAGAGCTAGTTCCAGGACAGGCTCCAAAGCCACAGAGAAACCCTGTCTCGAAAAACCAAAAAAAAAAAAAAGAGCATGCTAATTCCTTTTTTCTTTTCCTGAATGAAATTATTACAAACACGATATTCCAGAGCCAGAGCTTTCTTTTCTTTGGGTTTAAATTTATTTAAATTTCTGTTTGAATTTTCAGAAAGTAACTTTGACTTTTCTGAATGTATACTATAGAGTTCCATGAGTTTTTAACCCAGGTAGAGATTCATGGAGCCATTGCACTATGAGGCTGCAGATCATTTCCATCATTATAAAGAATTCCCTGGGCTACACTTTTATAATTACATTCTGTCTTCACCTTTAGCCACTTGATGGTATTGGTCTGTTCTCTATCCCTACAGTTTTGCCTTTTTAGAATGTTACGGAAATGGAAACACGGTAGACATAATCTTTTAAGATTGCCTTATTTCACTCAGTGTAATACTTTTGAGACTCACTCAAACTTGTTTGTGTGTGTGTGTATGTATGTGTGTTAATTGCTTGCTTCTTTCTTTTTTTTTCAAGACAGAATTTTTCTGTTGCTTTAGAGCCTGTCCTGAAACTCACTCTGTAGACTAGGCTGGCCTCAAACTCACAGAGATCCACCTGCATCTGCCTCCTGAGTACTGGGGTTAAAGGCATGCGCCACCACCGCCTAGCACTTGTTTCTTTCTTAAAAATTCTTCTTTCATACATTGCATCCTCAGTACAGTTTTCCCCAATTCACTCAACCACCCCTCCCCTCTCCCACAGATCCACTGCTCCTCTGTTTCCCTTCAGAAAATAGCAGGCCTGCCACGGATATCAACGAAACACAGCATAGCAAGTTACGACAAGACTAGGCACAAAACTTCATATCAGGACTGGGCTAGGCAACTGTGGTGGTTTGAAAGAAGACTACCCCCAAAGGAAGTGGCACCCTTAGAAGATGTGGCCATGTTGGAGTAGGTATCGTCTTGTTGGAAAGAGTGTGTCACTGCAGAGACAAGCTTTGTGGTCTCTTATATGCTTAAGATACTACCAGTGTCTCAGACCACTTCCTATAGCCTGCAAGATGTAGGACTCTCAGCTACTACTACAGCACCATGTCTACCTGCACCCTGCCATGTCCTACCATGGTGATAACAGACTGAATCTATGAAATGTAAATGAGCCACTGCAATTGAATGCTTTCTTTTTATAAGGGTTATCATGCAGCTGACCTGAGCTTGTGGGAGACCACAGACACTAGATTGACAGCTAGGGAGTGAGCATGGGACTGACCTAGGCCCTCTGTATCTGGCTGACAGTTGTGCAGCTTGATCTTTTGTGGGGCCTCTAGCAGTGGGACCAGGACCTGTCCCTAATGCGTGAGCTGGCTATTTGGAACCTGTTGTAGGAGAGGGGTCCCTTGTTCTGTCTGGGTTGCCGGGCTAGTTAACACCTGAAATACACCCGAAATAATCACAAAGAAACTATATTCATTTAAACACTGCCTGACCCATTAGTTCTAGCCTCTTATTGGCTAACTCTCACATTTTGATTAATCCCATTTATAATAATCTGTATGTCACCAAGAGGTCATGGCTTGCCGGGAAAGATTCAGCATGTCTGACCTGGCGGCTCCATGGCGGCTCTCAGTCTGCCCTTCTTCCCAGCATTCAGTTCTGTCTACTCCACCTACCTAAGTGCTGCCCTATCAAAAGGCCAAGGTAGTTTCTTTATTCAACCAATGAAAGCAACACATAGACAGAAGGACCTCCTTCACCAGGAACCCATTCCCTATGGTGGAATGCTTTGTGTAGCCTTGAGGCAGGGGGCAGGAGCTTGATATGCCATGCTTTGTTGATTCCCATTGGAGGCTTACCCCATCTGAATGGAGACTGGGGAGGAGAGGATGAGAGGGTATTAGGGAGGTGTGTGCCGGGGAACCAGAGAAGAGAAGGGAGGAGAAACTATGGTTGGTATGTAAAATAAAAAAATGAATTGTAATGTTCATGATGTCTCTTCATAGCAACAGAAATCCTAAGACAGAAATTGGTGCCAGAGACTGGGGTATTCTCGTGATGGGCCTGACCATGTTTTTGATCAGAGGAATTTGGAATTTAGTACTTTGGGTTATGAAAGCAGTAAAATACTTAAAGTGTTACTTAGTATTAGCAGGAGCATGGAAGACAATGGTGCTGATAATGATTTGAATTGTAGGGGCCTGGCTGAAGAAGTTTCAGAGGAAAATATTAATATATTCCCTAGAGATCATTCTTGTGATATTTTGGTGAAGACTGTGATATTTTTACCCTTGTCCAAAGAGTCTGTCTGAGGCTAAAGTGAAGAATTATGGATTAATTCCATTGGCAGAGGAAATTTCAAAACAACCTAGTATGGACTCTGTTATATGTTTATTAGTGCTAACTGTAATAAAGATTAATAATGAAAAAGAGCAAGCTGAGCAAGAAAAATAAAAAAAAAATGTAAAGTTTTAGGAGAAAAAGATCACTAGGAAATAGAATGAAACTAAGTCCCGTGTTTGGGGAGAAAAACTGATTAAGAAATGAAATAAAGTGACTGGTGACCGTAGGGCAAGAGCCCATACAGCTAGGTTTCCAACTTGTGAAAAGGAATTAAAGAAAATCTTTCAGCAAGGTGAGGTGACGCACTCCTTTAATCCCAGTACTTGGAAGGTAGAGGCTGGCAGATCTCTGAGTTTAAGGGCAGCCTGGTCTAAAATGCAAGTTCCAGAACAGCCAAGCTTAGGCAGTGAAGGAAACCATGGAAAACAGAAAGAAGGTAAAGATGTGATTGAACAAGGCGGCCATGTTCCAGCCCCAGAAAGAAACAGAATTTGGCAGCTTTGGGCACGTGATTTTGGCTTTAGAGTCAAGGATAAAAGAAGAGGCTTATGTGATTTCCCTCTGCACCTAAGGAAAGCCACTGAGGCCAGGGATGTTTCAGGAGTGTCCCTGAGTGGAAGCCTAGAAAGGTCGCTGTGTAAAGCTGTGAAGTTGAAGTCTGAATTGCCTTGGAGACTCCAAGATGTTGGAGATGCCAGAGCCATGGAACACCTGCAGAGGAGAGTTGCTAACAGGCAGTGGAACTAACCCAAGAGAAAGACTATGTTGGAGTCAACAGAGTTGAAGGAGTTGGAGATCTGAAAGCATTTTGAAATCAGATGTGGAGATGCAGAGTTTGGTGATTGTCCAGTGGGGTTTTGGTCTTGCTTTGGTCCAGTATATCATCACTATGCTCCCTTCCCTGTATTTTAGAATGGTAATGTGTATCCTGTGCCACTATATGTTGGAAATATGTTATCTTCTTTTTTATTTAGATTTTTATAAAGAATTACAGCTAAGAGATTGCATGAATCTCAGAAGAGACTTTGAACATTAGACTTTTTAAATATATTTAAGTCTGTTATAGACTATGGGTACTTTTGAAATTGGAATGAATTCATTTTTGCAATATGACATGGCTACAAGCCTATGGGGGCCAGTGAGAGGAATGCAGTAGTTTGTAAGAAAATGGCCCCTAAAAGGAGCAACACTATTAGAAGGTGTGGCCTTGTTGGAGTAGGTGTGGTTTTATTGGAGGAAGTGTGTCACTACAGAGGCAAGCATTGAGGTCTCATATAAGCTCAAGAAACACTCAGTGTTGGAGTCATTTCCTTTTGCCTGTCTGCAAGATATAAAAATCTCAGCTCCTTCTTCAGCACCATGTCTGTCTATACCCTGCCATATACAACCATGATGATAATGGACTGAAACTCTGAACTATAAGCAAGTCAGACCATTAAATGTTTTTCTTTATAAGAGTTGTCATGGTTATGATTTCTCTTCACAACAATAGAAATCCTAATTAAGACAGTAACTCATGGCATAAGAACAGACAGGAGGACCAATAGAACTGAATAGAAGACCTGGATATCAATCGACACATCTTTGAACACCTGATCGTTGATAAGGAAGCAAAAAAAATATGAAATGGAAAAAAGAAAGCATATTTAACAAGTGGTGATGGCATAACTAAAGATCAACATGTAGAAGAATGAAAATAGAGCTAAATATATCACCGTGCACAAAATTCAAGTCCAAATGGAGCAAAGATCTCAACATAAAGCCAGCCACACTGAACCTTATAGAGGAGAAAGTGGGAAGTACACTCGAACACATTGGCACAGGGAACCATTTCCTAAATAGAACCCTAGCAGCACAGACACTGAGAGAAACAATTAATAAATGGGACCTCCTGAAACTGAAAAGCTTCTGTAAAGCAAAGGACACAGTCAACAAGAAAAAACGACAGCCTACAGAATGGGAAAAGATCTTCACTAACCCCACATCAGACAAAGGTCTGATCTCCAAAGTATACAAAGAACTCAATAAATTGGACACCAGAAGAACACATAATCCAATAAAAAAATGGAGTACAGACATAAACAGAGAACTCTCAACAGAGGAATCTAAAATGGCTGAAAGACACTTAAGGAAATGTTCAACATCCTTAGTCATCAGAGAAATGCAACTCAAAACAACTCTGAGATTCCATCTTACACCTGTAAGAATGGCCAAGATCAAAAACACTGATGACGACTTATGCTGGAAAGGTTGTTGGGTAAAGGGAACACTCCTGCATTGCTGGTGGGAATGCAAGCTGGTACAGCCCCTTTCGATGTTAGTGTGGCGATTTCTCAGAAAATTAGAAAACAACCTTCCTCAAGACCCTATAATACCACTTTTGTGTATATATCCAAAGGATGCTTGTTGTAGGGAGCTGCGGACTGTGTTCCTGCCACCCCAGCTCCTGGTCGCCTGGCTAGCTCAGTCGGTAGAGCATGGGACTCTTAATCTCAGGGTCGTGGGTTTGAGCCCCACGTTGGGCGCCAGATGAAGGTGAAGGCGTAAGTCACAAACACCAGTTTGGAATTATGATTAATAAAATGGTTATTTATTTAAAAGGGAAAAAACTTACAGATCACCATCACAGACAACAGCCCTCTGTGCAATCAGGAAGGGAGTCTAGTTGCCGAAAGCAGAGCAGGAAGTAAGAGAGCGCGAGGAGGGAAGTGGCCACTTTTTTAAAGGGAGAGACCACGCCCCAATGGGCTGGTATCTCAGCGGCTATTGGCTGGAGGAGCGGAAGGACCTCCCACAACAGATGCTCAATTGTTTCACATGGACATGTGCTCAACTATGTTCATAGCAGCATTGTTTGTCATAGCCAGAACCTGGAAACAACGTAAATGCCCCTTGACTGAACAATGGATAAGGAAAATGTGGTACATTTACACAATGGAACGTGTGGTACATTTACACAATGGAGTACTACACAGCAGGAAAAAATAATGACATCTTGAATTTTTCGGGAAAATGGATGGAACTAGAAAACATTATTTTGAGTGAGGTAACCCAGACACAGAAAGACAATTATCACATGTACTCACTCATAAGTGGTTTTTAAACATAAAGCAAAGAAAGCCATCCTACAAACCACAATCCCACATTGCCACGAAGATAATGGACTAAATCTATGAAACTGTAAGTCAGCCCTAATAAAATGTTTTCCTTTATAAGACTTGCCATGGTTATGGTATTTCTTCACAGCAATAGAAATCCTAACTAAACACCCTAACATCTAGTGTAATTGTGTTTGGAGAGAGAGTTTTTAGGGAAGCAACTGAGATTAAATTTGTGGTCCTACTGTGGTAGAATTTTGAGAAAGAGGGCACATTTCAGAGCTCTAGGTATTCCTCTATGTACCAAGAAAAAAAAAACACAAGGAGATCTTGCCTTTTTTTTCTACTTCCCATGTAAATTAGATCCATGTAGGTCTCTCTTAGGGTCCTCATTGTTGTCTAGGTTCTCTGGATACAGCAAGTAATTGGTAACCTTCAAGACAAGAATTGAGGCCTTGCCAGAAACCAAAGCCACCACCACCTTGTTCTTGGACTTCCATCCTCCTGAATTTTGAGAAAGGAAGTGTCTACAATTTAAGCCTCCAAGTATGTTATTTTAGCAGACTGTTATAGGCAGCAATGGCCAAAATAAACAATATTCTGGGCTTTTTAAAAATAGAAATGAAACATTTAAAGGCAAAGCATTTAGGCATATTCCATTTCTTTTGCTATTGTAAAGAGAGAAGCAACAAACATGGATGTGCAAATTATCTGTGTGATAGGCTATCGTGTCCTTTGGGTGCATGCCCAGAAATGATAGAGCTTGGTCAAATGGTAATTCTATTTTTAGTTTTCTGAGAAACCTCCACAATGATTTTCACAGTGGATACATTAGTTTCAGTCACACCAAGAGACCATGAGGGCTCACCATTCTCCATATCCTCACCAGTGTTTCTCATTGTTTGTGTTCCTGATGATAGTCATTTTAACTAAGGTGAAATGGAATTCCAAAGAAGATTTTATTTGTATTATGTGATGGCCAAGGATGTTATCACTTGAAAACATTTATTGGCTATTTGACACTGTTCAGTTGCTTAGCCCATTTTTTATTCAGTTGTATGTTTTCTTATGTTTATTTATTTAGTGAGATAGGGCTTTACTATACAACACTGGATGGCCTGGAACTGTCTATGTAGATCAGGTTGATTTCAAACTCACAAGAAGCCTCCTGCCTCTGCCACCCTCACACCTTCTTTATCTCTCTCTCTTTCTCTCTCCCCCCCTCTCTCTTTCTCTCTCCTATGTTTACAGTTCAAGATGCGAGCTTACAGCATCCTGCTTCAGCTGCCATGCCTGTCTGATGCCTCTGCCCTAGTGTTGTAGACCCTACCCTTCTAAAACTGTGATTCTCCAACGGTCTGAGCTCTTAAGGTCCAAATGAGGAGCAGAAGGAGGGAGAAGATGAGCAAGGAAATCAGGACCACGAGGGATGCACCCACCCACTGTGACAGTGGAACTGATCTATTGGGAGCCCACCAAGGCCAGCTGGTCTGGGACTGAATAAGCATGGGTTGATTCTGGACTCTCTGAGCATGGCGGACAATGAAGGCAAATGAGAAGCCAAGGACAATGGCACTAGGCTTCGATCCTAATACATGAACTGGCTTTGTGGGAGCTTAGCCTGTTTAGACGCTCACCTTCCTGGACGTAGATAGAAGACCTTCGTCTTCCCGCAGGGCAGAGAATTTGGACTGCTCTTCAGTATCGAGAGGGAGGGGGAATGGTGTGGGGGGAGGAGAAGAGGAGTGGGGATAGGGGGAGGGGAGTGGGGGGAGGGGGCAATATTTGGGAGGAGGGGAGGGAGATGGGAAACGGGGAGCAGGTGGAAATTTTAATTAAAAAAGAATAAAAAATAAATAAAAAGGAAAAAAAAATAAATAAAACTGTGCTTCTCAACCATCCTAATGTTGTGACCCTTTAATATAGTTTTTCATGGAGTGCTGACCTCCAAACAAAATGGTTTTGTTGATACTTCATAATTGCAATTTTGGTACTGTTATGAATCATAGTGTAAATATCTGATATTCTGGATATCTGATATGTGAATCACATGAGAGGATCGGTTGAGCCCCTGAGGGTTCACATTCTAGAGTTTAAGAACCACTGCTCTAGAACCGTAAGCCAAAATAAACTCTTGTTTTCTATAAATTGTCTTAGTATCATTGTTGTTTATGGGTCTGTCATACCTAGCCTTTATCACATTGAGATATAATTACCTCTATTTCTAATATTTGGAGTACTTTTTATCATGAAGGAATGTTGGATTTTGACGAAGGAGTGTTTCTGCATGTACTAAGATAATAATGTAATTTCTGTCCTTGAGTCCATTTAAAAGATATGTTTCTGCTGTTTTTCTGTCAGCACAGGGGCTGTGTTTTAATCTGCTGCTCTTTTAGCCAGCAAATGTGGTTCCACAATTACTGGCTTGCTTTTCTGGCAGTGGCCTAGCCACTCAGGCCATGGTCTGGCATGAATTCTGTTCTGGCAGGCACTGACTATGTCACTGCCACTGAATATAGCTTTTAATTAAATCTCTATTGTTCTATTTATCAATAAGACTCTAGAGTCAAAGGCTGGGGTGAGCTGGGTAGCAACTAGCTGACCTCTTTTTGATGGAGTCTCCAAACATGAGTATCTTTCCACTTCACCAAAAGAAAAACCCCACACTGTGCTAAGTCCTTCCCTATTACTTCCTGTGTATTTCTCTATCATTTTACAGACACCTTATAACCCCCTATTATTACTTTCTGTCAACTAGTTGCTAATTCAGCCTCCTAAACCAAGGTTTATTTTATTTAATTAATGCAAATGCAAACTCATGGTTCACAGTGTGATTGAATATCCCACAACATATTACATTTAATGATTGCATATAATGAACTATTTATGTGTTATTCAAATGAAGTTAATTTGATTATGATGACTGATCGTCTTTTTTGTTTTGTTTTTTAGTTAACATTTATTTGTTGCTGAAATAACGATAGAACATTTAATATTTTTCTTTCTGTTCACAACAATAAGCAAACTGTAATATTAAGCCCTGTTATACTTTGACAATTTTCAAGAACAACTACAATGAAAACAGCAAACACGAAAATGTTTACTGATCCAGGTCATAACAGGGAGTGGTCACAGGACTTTGCAACAATACTCAGCAGAAGCCACTTTGTAATTGCTGGCACTAAATAGAGAAGTGGAATTCTCAGCTAGGTATTTAAGGAAGTAGTGCAGATATCTAGACACTCGCATAACACTGTGCCTACTGAGGAAACGGGACAATACTCTCCCAATTTGAACAAATAATTGTAGGAGGTGTGGAGCCCCATAAACCTGAGACATTGGAATATGAGAATAAGCCAGGTGGATTTAAGCATACTGGGGTTTTTCAAACTGGCAGAGCAGCTGGGTGCCCAGCATCCTGTGGAAGTACTTTCTTATTCCATATTCAAGCTCATTAACAGAATATTGCCTAATATCAGCCTTTCCCTGTGATTTCACAAAAGTGACATACTCCGTGAGAATAGTGTCTACATTCTTCTTAGCAGGGATTTGGAATAACTGCTTATGCTTGTTTATCAGTTCCCAGTCCTCAACAAGACATGACTTAAGTTCTTGAGGCAACTTCAATTCAAATATCAATCTCATCTTCCGTGCCTGCAGAGACTGACCAGTGGTGACAATCCCAGGCACATTCTGGTGAGGAATCTGTGATACTGTGCTGGTGGTACCACTGTTAACTCTGTTTTCTGGTGTATTCTGTATGCTCTTTGGCACTGGCATGTTAGGCCCAGATCCTGAAGAGTAGTGATGACGTTTCGCCACAGGATACTGGTTCTCTGATCTGTTACTTTTCTCAACAGTGTAGCTGCTTTGGGAAGACTGACCTCTCTCCTCAGAATAAACTTTCTCAAAACAGCCGCCTTTGTTTTCAGTCTGACCTTTCTCAGCAGAGAGCTGTCTCTTTGCAGGGTATCTTTTCTTAACAAAGTGTCCCCTCTCCCCAGAGTGCACTTTCTCTGCAAAACAGAATCTCCTGGAAGATAGACTTTTCTCTGCAGGACGGCTTTTTTTGGGAGGGCAGCTTTCCTCGTCAGATAGATGTTTCTCTGCATGTCGGCTTTTCTTTGGAGGCCTATGTCTTCCTGTTGGGTCATCTGTCCATGTAGAGGGTCCTCTCTCCACATAATTACCCCTTTCCACTGAGAGACCCTCCTGTGCAGGACAGCTTTTCTTCTGAGGCTAACCTCTCCCTGTAGGATGATGTTCACCTGAAGAATGTCCTATCTCCTCAGATTTACCCCTCTCAAATGTGTAACTCTCCTCTCCATGGTATCTTTTTCTGAGGCAAAGCCTCCCTGTGTGGTGATCTTCCCCAGGAAAGGGTCCTCTCTTTGCAGAATTACCATTCCTAGATGAATGACCCTACTCTGAAGGGGGAATTTTGATGAGATGACCTCTCCCTGCAGGGTGATCTTCACCTGCAGAGGGTCCTCTCTCCTCAGAGTTACCGCACTGGAATGAGTAACCCTCCTCTGCAGGGTGACTTTTTCTGATGCGATGCTTCTCTGTGCGCAATATTTCCCGGGAGAAGGTCCGTTGTTTGCTGAGTTACCCTTCTCAGATGAATTAATCTGCTCTGCAGGGGGAATTTTGATGGGATGACCTCTCCCTGCAAGGCCATCTTCACCTGCAGAGGTTCCTCTCGCTGTCAAGTTACCCATTTCCACTGAGTGACTTTTGATGGATTGACCGCCCCATGCAGGATGATCTTTACTTGCAGAGAGTCCTCTCTCCTCAGAGTTAACCCTGTTGAATGAGTAACCCTCTTTTTCAGGGTACCTTTTTCTGAGGTGACAGCTCCTTGTGCAGTGCTCTTTTCCAAGAGAGAGTCCTCTCTTTGCAGAGTTACCTTTCTTAAACGAATGACCCTCCTCTGCAGGGTAGCTTTTTCTGAGACGCCATCTTCCTGTGTGGTCATCTTTCACAGGAGAGCGCCCTCTCTTTGCAGAGTTACCTTTGTCAGATAAGTGACCCTCTTCTGCAGGGCGGCTTTTGATGGATTGACCTCTCCCTGCAGGGAGATCTTCGCCTGCAAAGGGTCCTCTCTCCTCAGAGTTACCCCACTGGAATGAGTAACCCTCCTTTTCAGGGTACCTTTTTCTGAGGTGACGCCTCCCTGTGCGGCGATCTTTGTCCAGAGAAGGTCCGCTGTTTGTTGAGTTACCATTCTCAGATGAATGACCTTTCTCTGCGGAGGGGATTTTGATGAGATGATCTTTCCCTTCAGGACGATCTTCACCTACAGAGGGTCCTCTTGCTGTCAAGTTACCTCTTTCCACGGAGTGACTCTCAACAGGGTGGCTTTTGATGGACTGACCTCTCCCTGCAGGGAGATCTTCACCTGCAGAGGTTCTTTTCCCAGCCGAGTTGCCCAACTCAAATGAGTAATCCTCCTCTTCATGGTACCTTCTTCTGAGGTGACGCCTCCCTGTGCGGCGATCTTTCCTAGGAGAGGGTTCTCTCCTTGCAGAGTTGCCATTCTTAGATAAATGACCCTCCTCTATGGGGTAGCTTTTGATGAGGCGACCTCCCACTGCAGAGCTAGTCTTCTCTGGTGAACGACCCTTCCCTGCCAGGTGAGTTCTTTTCAGCTGACCAAACTGTCCCTACGGGGTGATTTTTCTCTGTAGAGAGTCCTCCCTTCACAGAGGGGCCCCTCTCTACCTGGTGATCTCTTTGTGCAGAAATAAATTTCTTGACTGGGAGGTCTTTCTCTTCAGGGTGATGGTTCTCAGTAGAAGGACCTCTCCCACCCAAGTAACTTTTCTCAATAGGTAGACTCTTCTTAGTAGAAAGTCCTTTCTTTGCAGGTTGACCTCTCATGATAGGGTGGCCTCTCTCACCGTAGGGGCCTCTCTCAGCCAAACCATGTTCCTCTATAGAGTGATGTTTTTCTATGAGACGACTTTTCTTGATAAGGCGACCTCTCTCTGTAGGAAGATCTTGCTTAACAGAGAGACTCTTCTCAGATGAATGATTTGTCTCAGAAAAGTAACACCCTTTCCCAGAGAGGTGCCTATCAGAGGGGTACTTTCCGGCAGAGGAAAATTTCCCTATAGTATGGCCTTTTTCAAGAGAATGGTGTTTCTTGGCAGAGGAACTCTTCTCTGTAGCACGATGTTTTTCAGCTAACAAAAGCTTCTCAGCCAAGGCACTCTTAACTGTAGAGCAGTGCTTCTCAGCTGTGGGTCTTTTATCTGTAACATGATACTTCTCAGGGGAAGGATTTTTCTCTCTTCTACAGGTTTTATCATAGGAACGACCTCTTTCCACCGAGCGACTTTTTGTGGCAGGACAATTCTGTGATCTTCCTGGAAGAGCTGGTTGAAGATTCCTTAGCTCATCTGATTTTTTGTTCTGAGGACTGATTTCTCACCTTTCTGACCTGCCTGAAGCTTGGTGTCTGCTTCACAAAGTCATCTCCTTCCCCAAAATGTTGGTCACGAACATGAGGTCCTTTCTTTCTGGAACTCATTTAAGTAATACTAATGAATTCCCAGATTTTCTAGTATTATATGGGAAAATGAACTGGGAGCACATCCCAGAAGTCTGTTGTCTGAATTAGTTCTACAACCAGGATCAAATCTCCTGATTGCTTACCAAATTTAGCTCTTTTTTTTTTTTTTTAGGATGATAGAGGAGCAGCACTCTCCTTGTCCAACCACCGACACAAAGTGAGGTTTCTCTGGAAACTATCTGTACACAAACGTCATCTTGGGGGCAGACTTACGCCCTTCAGCCAATCCGTAGTCCTATGTAAATTATACTGTGTTCCGTAGCCAAATGATTGGACCACCACCACTCTGATGTCATAATGAGGGCATGTGGGGAGGTGGGAGGGGCATGGAGGGAGTTTTCAATTACTATTTTTTCTCTTTTCTTCTTCTTCTTCTTCTTCTTCTTCTTCTTCTTCTTCTTCTTCTTCTTCTTCTTCTTCTTCTTCTTCTTCTTCTTCTTCTTTTCTTCTTCTTTCTTCTTCTTCTTCCAAATTTACCACCTCCCCTCCTCCCATTTCCCTCCCCATCGCCCATTCCCTCCCCCTCCCTCTCCAGTCCTAAGAGCAGTCAGGGTTCCCTGCCCTATGGGAAGTCCAAGGTCCTCCTCCCTCCATCCAGGTCTAGGAAGGTGAGGATCCAAACAGACTAGGCTCCCACAAAGCCAGTACATGGAGTAGAATCAAAACCCAGTGTCTTTGTCTTTGTCTTCTCAGTCAGCCCTCCATGTTGGTTCAGAGAGTCCGGTTTGATCACATGCACCATCAGTCCCAGTCCAGCTGGCTTGGTGAGTTCCCATTAGATCGGCTCCACCATCAAAGTGGATGGGCGCACCCCTCCCGGCCCTGACTTCCTTGCTCATGTTCTCTCTCCTTATGCTCCTCATTTGGACCTTGGGAGCTCAGTCCAGTGCTCCAGTGTGGGTCTCTGTCTCTATCTCCATCCATCGCCAGATGAAGGTTCTATGGTGATATGCAAGATATTCATCAGAGTGGCTATAGTATAGGGCCAGTTCAGGCGCCCTCTCCTCAGCTGCTCAAGGAACAAGCTAGGGACATCTCCTTGGACACCTGGGAACCCCTCTAGAGTCCAGTCTCTTGCCAACCCTCAAATGGCTCCCTTAATTAAGATATATACTTCCCTGCTCCCATATCCACTCCTCCTCCATCCCAACTGTCCCATTCCCCCAAGCTCTCCCCATCCTCCCCTTCTCGCTGTTGGCTTGCTGTATATTGTTTTATTATATTTAGGTATGATCCTTGTATCCCTAACCTCTCCAAAACCTTTATCATAAAGGGGTGTGGAATTTTGTCAAATGCTTTTTCAACATCTAATGAAATGATCATATGATTTTTTTTCTTTCAGTTTATTTATATGATGGATAACATTGATAGATTTTTGTATGGTGAACCAGCCCTGCATCTCAGGGATGAAGCCTACTTGATCATAATGGATAATTTTTTTAATGTGTTCTTGGAGTCTGTTTGCCAGAGTTTTATTGAGAATTTCTGCATCGATGTTCATGAGTGAGATTGGTCTGTAATTCTCATTCTTGGTTGGGTCTTTGTGTGGTTTTAGAATCAGGGTGACTGTAGCTTCATAAAAAGAGTTTGGCAATGACTCTTCTATTTCTATTCTGTGAAACAATTAAGGAGTATAGGTATCAGCTCTTCTTGGAAGTTCTGATAAAATTCTGCATTAAAACCATCAGGTCCTGGGCTTTTTTTTTGGGGGGGGGAGGTTTTTATGACAGCTTCTATTTCCTCATGACTTATAGGTCTATTTAAACTGTTCACCTGGTCTTGAATTAATTTTGGTAAATGGTACTTATCTAAAAAAATGTCCTTTACTTTTACATTTTCCAACTTTGTAGCATATAAGCTTTTGTAGTAAGACCTAATGATTCTCTGAATTTCCTCAGTGTCTGTTATGTCCCCCTTTTCATTTATGATCATGTTAATTTGCATGTTCTCTTTCTGCCTTTTACTTAGTTTAGATAAAGGTTTGTCAATCTTGTTGACTTTCTCAAAGAATCAGCACTTTGTTTCAATGATTCTTTGGATTGTTTTCTGTGTTTCTCTTTTGTTGATTTCAGCCCTCAGTTTGATTATTTCCAATCTTCTACTCCTCTTGAGTGAGTCTGCTTCTTTTTTTTCTAGAACTTTCAGGTGTGCTGTTAAGTCTCTATTAATGTGAGCTTTCTCCATTTTTTAAAATGCGGTTATTTAGAGCTATGAATTTTCCCTTTAGCACTGCTTTCATAGTGTCCCATACGTTTGGTTATGTTGTGTATTTTCACTGAATTCAAGGAAGACTTTAATTTCTTTCTTTATTTCTTCCCTGACCCAGGGGTGGTTCAGTAGTTAACTGTTCAGCTTCCAAGAGTTTGTAGGTTTTCTGGGGGTAGAATTATTGTTAAATTCTGAATTTATTCCATGGTGATCCAATAAGACACAGGTGGTTACTAATATTTTTTTGTATCTGTGGAAGTTTGCTTTGTTACTGAGTATGTGGTCAATTTTCGAGAAGGTTCCATGAGCTGCAGAGAAGAAGGTATATTCCTTCCTATTTGGGTAGAATGTTCTACAGATATCTGTTAAATCCATTTGATTCATTGCCTCCATTAATTCTCTTATTTCTCTGTTAGGTTTCTGTCTGATTGACCTGTCCATTGGTGAGGGAGGAATATTGAAGTCTCCTACTATTAATGTGTGTGGTTTGATGGCTGCCTTGAGTTCTAGTAATGTTTCTTTTACATAAGTGGGTGCTTTTATATTAGGGGCATAGATATTCAGAATTGAGACTTCATCTTGATGAATTGGTCCTGTTATGAGTATAAAATGTCTCTATCTCTTCTGATTGATTTTAGTTTGAAGTCAACTTTATTAGAAAATAGTATGGCCATACCCGCTTGTTTCTTAGGTCCATTTGCTTGATAAACCTTTTCCCAACCCTTTACTCTGAGTAGATGTCTGTCTTTGTGGTTGAGGTGTGTTTCTTGTAAACAGCAGAATGCTGGATCCTGTTTTCATATCTAATCTCTTAGCCTATGCCTTTTTATATGTGAATTGAGTCCATTGATATTAAGTGATATCAATGACCAGTGGTTGTTAATTACGGTTAATTTTTTTAGTAGTATAGTTTGTGTGTTTCCCTTCTTTGAGTTGTGCTGCTGAAGGGTCGCTAGATGTCTGAGTTATTGTGGGCATTGTTGGACTTCATGGTTTGTGATTTTCCTTCTATTACTTTCTGTAAGACTGGATTTTTGGCTACATATTTAAATTTGTTTTTATCCTGGAAAATGTTGTTTTCTCCATTGATAGTGAATGAAAGCTTGGCTGGGTATAGTAGTCTGGGTTTGTATCCATGGTCTCTTAGTTTCTGCAGTACATCTATCCAGGACCTTCTGGCTTTCATGATTTCCATAGAGAAGTCAGGTATAAGTCTGATAGGTTTACCTTTATAAGTTACTTGACCTTTTTCCTTTGCAGCTCTTAGTATTCTTTTTTTATTCTGTGTGTTTTGTGTTTTGATTATTATATGGCAAGGGGATTTTTTTTTTGATCCAGTCTATTTGGTGTTCTGTGTGCTTCTTGAACCTTCATAGGAATATTTTTCTTTAGGTTGGGAATATATTTTCTGGGCCTTTGAGCTGTAATTCTTCTCCTTCATCTACCCCTATTATTTTTAGGTTTGGTCTTTTTTTTTTTTTTTTTATTATATATTTTTTTTATTCTTTTTTAATTAAAATTTCCAACTGCTCCCCGTTTCCCATTTCCCTCCCCTCCTCCCACACATTGCCCCCTCCCCCCTCTCCCCTCCCCTATCCCCACTCCTCTTCTCCTCCCCCCAGTCCATTCCCCCTCCCTCTCGCTACTGAAGAGCAGTCCAAATTCCCTGCCCTACAGGAAGACCAAGGTCCTCCCACTTCCATCCAGGCCCAGGAAGGTGAGCATCAAAACAGGCTAAGCTCCCACAAAGCCAGTTCATGTATTAGGATCGAAACCTAGTGCCATTGTCCTTGGCTTCTCATCAGCCTTCATTGTCCGCCATGTTCAGAGAGTCCAGTTTCAACCCATGCTTATTCAGTCCCAGTCCAGCTGGCCTTGGAGAGCTCCCAATAGATCAGTTCCACTGTCACTGTGGGTGGGTGCACGCCTCGTGGTCCTGATTTCCTTGCTCATGTTCTCCCTCCTTCTGCTCTTCATTTGGACCTTAAGAGCTCAGACGGTTGATCCAAATTGGGTCTCTGTCTCTCTCTCGATCCATCGCCAGATGAAAGTTCCTGTGCCATTCTCCTTGGCCTCTCGTCAGCTCTCATTGTCCGCCACATTCCGAGAGTCCGGTTTTATCCCATGTTTTTTTCAGTAGCAGTCCAGCTGACCTTGGTGAGCTCCCAATAGATCGGCCCCACTGTCTCAGTGGTTGGGTGCACCCCTCATGGTCCTGACTTCCTTGTTCATGTTCTCTCTCCTTCTGCTCCTCATTATAACCTTGGGAGCTCAGGTCAAGTAGACAGAAACCTAACAGAGAAATAAGAGAATTAATGGAGGTAATGGATCAAATGGACTTAACAGACATCTATAGAATATTCCACCCAAATAGGAAAGAATATACCTTCTTCTCTGCAGCTCATGGAACCTTCTCAAAAATCGACCACATACTCGGTAACAAAGCAAACATCCACAGTTACAAAAAAATATTAATAACCACCTGTATCTTATCAGATCACCATGGATTAAAGCTAGAATTCTGCAACAATGCTACCCCCAGAAAGCCTACAAACTCATGGAAACTGAATAGTCAACTACTGAACCATTCCTGGATTAAGGAAGAAATAAAGAAAGAAATTAAACTCTTCCTTGAAGACAATGAAAATAAAGAAACAACATACTCAAACCTATGGGACACTATGAAAGCAGTTCTGAGAGGAAAGTTCATAGCACTAACTGCCCACTTAAAGAAAACAGAGAAAGCACACATTGGAGACTTAACAGCCCACCTGAAAGCTCTAGAAAAAAAAGAAGCAGACTCACCTAGAAGGGGTAGAAGACTGGAAATAATCAAACTGAGGGCTGAAATCAACAAAATAGAGACACAGAAAACAATTGAAAGAATCAATGAATCAAAAAGCTGGTTCCTGGAGAAAATCAACAAGATTGATAAACCCCTATCCAAACTAATCAAACGGCAGAGAGAGAATTTGCAAATTAATAAGATAGGTTTGGTCTTTTTATTGTGTCCCAGATTTCCTGAATGTTTTGTGATGAGAATTTGTTGAATTTGCTGTTTTCTTTGATCAGTGCGTTTATTTTCTCTATGGTATCTTTAGAATCTGAGATTCTTTCTTCTATCTCTTGTATTCTGCTGGTTATGCTTGTTTCTGTCGTCTCTGTTCGTTTACCTAGATTTTCCATATCCAGCCGTCCCTCGGTTTGTGTTTTCTTCCTTTCCTCCATTTCAGTTTTCAGTCTTGAACTGTTTCCATTATCTGTTTGAATTTATTTCCTTGGTTTCCTAGGATATCATTTACGGATTCACTCATTTCCTCAAACTTTTTGTTATTCTTCTCATCCATTTATTTAAGAGAGTTTTTCATCTCCTGTTTAAGAGACTCTATCACTTTCATAAAGTCAATTTTTTCTACTTCTTCTTGATTAGGGTGTTTAAGTCCTCCTGTTGTAAGTTCGCTGGGTTCTGGTGTTTTCATGTTGTTTTTCAGATTGTTGGAGGAATTCTTGCATTGGCACCTGCCCATCTCTTCCTCTGAATGCTCCCCTATGGGTCTTCTGGAACAGGATCAGATCCTCTTGCTGGCTAGGGACCTCATAGACAAAAGGCCTACCTTGCTGCAGGCAGGGTATTGAAACAAAGGAACTTTCACCAGCCCAGTTGTGCTCACCAACCCATCCCAGCACCCAAACAGGCTGAGCTGGGGGATTTTATGGCCCCTAAGAGGGGAGGAAGAAGGGAGGGGTTTCCTGGGTGCAGGCTGGGGTGGTATAGTAAAAGAGAGGCAGTAGCTGGGGAGAAGATCCCCTGCAGGAAGACCAGGAAGTATAGGGGGTTGAGGAATGTCTGTGCTCCATCTCCCGGGCTGCTGCCATGGGTCAGGAACTCACTCATCCCTCTGATGGCTCTTCTGGTACAGAATCAGGTCCCCTTGCTGGCCAGGGACCTCACAGACAAAAGGCCTACCTTGCTACAGGCAGGCTATTGAAACAAAGGAACTCCCGCCCACCTGGTTGCACTCACCACCTGGTCTCAGCTGACTGATTGACTTGATATGTTGTTAAGGTCAGATTTTAGAGTATTTTATTGGGAAATTTTATGTTTATGTTTTTGTGAAGGAGATTGGGTCTGGAATTCTAAGTTTTGGTGTATTTTATATGGTTTGATACAAATCAGACACTGGATCCATAAACAGAGTTGAGAAATATTCTTTTCTTTTTATATTTTATGGACTAGTTTGGGAGTTATTAGTTTTAGAACTCTTTAAAGGTTTGATAGTTTAGGCAGAGAAGTCATCTGGGCCTGGACATTTTGTTGGGAGATTTTTTTTTTTGCCATTTTAATCACATGCTGGTTATGGATCTTTTTATGGTATGGGGTTGTGGTGCTTGAGAGATGACTCCAGTTCAGACTACTTACCACTCTTACAGAGGACCCAGGTTTGGTTTCCAGTACCTATGTCAGGTGGCTCACAACGGCCTGTAACTTAGGCTACAGGGAATTTCCTCTTATGACTTTTGTGTACACACACACATTAACATTATACAAGAGTTAAAGAAAAACAAATAGCATATTTGTCTCTTTTGCATAAAAGAATTGGATGATTTCCAGCATATTCATTTGGAAATTCATTCAATTCTTTTAGACTTTCCCTATTAGTGGTATATAAGGTTTTGTTTTTTGATTTGTTATTGAGACATGGTTTCATTGTATGTTCCTGACTAGCCTGGAACTCACTATATGAACCAGGAAGGCCTTGAACTCAGAAAACCATTTATCCCTGATTCCCCAGTCCTGGTATCAAAAGGGTATTCCTAAGTGCCTAAGCTTTTACAGTATGTCTTTATAATTTTCTGAATTGCATTGTTATCTTCTTTCATCTTGTTTGGGTCTTTTGTCTTTCTCTTTTGATTGTTTAATTTGGCTAATGGTGCCAGATATGGTGGTACATGCCTTTTGCCCCAGCGCTCAAGAAGCAGAGACATGTGGATTTCTATGAGTTTGAGGCCAGCTTGGTCTATATAGTGAATTCCTGGCAAGCCAAGACTACTGAACAAGTCCTTATCTGAAAACAATCAAACAAACAAATTGTAAATTTATTTTATTTTTTCAGAAAATCAACTTTTCATTTCATTCATTCTTTGTATTTTTATTAGTATTTCCACTTATCTTCTTAATTGGAGTTGTTTTAATTTATATTGTGACAATTTCATATGATAAACAAGGTATCTTAAATATTTCTAGCCCCAAAGCCTATACAACTCTCCCTAAGCACTCACAGGACATTCTCCTTCCCTGCTCCATGTCCTTTTCATTTGTTGTATAACCCACAAGATCCAATTAGTGCTGCCTGCTGCCTGATCTTGTTGGCCTTGTCCTGGTCACAATAGTAGCAATGAGTTCTAAAGTGCAAATAGTTATGTCCAGAACACAGCTCATTACCACCTTCTTCCCCATTTTTTTGCTCTTACATTGTTTTGGTCCCCTCTTCAGTGATGCCATGTTCCTTGAGTGTTTCTGATGTAGATGTCTTATTTATCTCTCCTTACTTTAATTATTTCTTAGTTATTTCTTCCCAAATACTACTTTTGAGTTTGGCTTATTCTTGTTTTTACAAGACTCTAAGGTACATCATTACTTTATTTAATATCACTCTGATTATTTAATGTAGAGGATAACTCTTAACTTCCTGTTAAGACTGCTTTCATTGTATCCTGTAGGTTAAGGTATGTTGTGCCTCCATTTTCTTTCAACTCCATGAATATTTATTTCATTCTTGATTTCTTCAATGACTCATTCATCATTCAAAATTATGTTCTTTAGTCTTCACGACTATGTGTACTTTCTGTAGTTTTTAATCTGCTGTCAATTTCTAACTTTGTTACTTTGTGGTTACACAATATACAAGAAGTTATGATGAAGGAAGGTCATTGGTTAAAAAATAAAGAAACTGCTTGGCCCTCATAGGTTAGAACATAGGTGGGTGGAGTAAACAGAACAGAATGCTGGGAGGAAGAGGAAGTAAGCTCAGATGCAGGGCAGCTCCTCTCAGCCAGACGCGATGAAGCAAGCTGCCAGGTCAGACATGCTGAATCTTTCCTGGTAAGACTGGTACTACACAGATTATTAGAGATGGGTTGATCGGGATATGAGAATTAGCCAGTAAGGACCAGAGCTAATGGGCCAAGCAGTGTTTAAAAGAATACAGTTTGTGTGTTGTTATTTTGGGGCATAAGCTAGCCAGGCAACCAGGAGCTGGGGCGGCAGGAACACAGCCCGCAGCCCCTACTACAAAGTTATTTCAATGTTCAAATATTTCTTAAAACTTTGTCTTTTAAACACAATCTATTTTTTGCACAAAGTTCCATCCATGGGTTGTTGAAATGTATATATATTTCTGTATATATATACAGTATATATATATATATATATTGCAGTATTTGAGTGGAACATGATGTCATTTAACTCTGTTATTTGTTTATTTTTATCATGATGATCTGTCTATTAGTAAGACTGGGATATTTAAATCACATAATATTAATGTGTTAGGGTTACTCTATAACTTTTTATCCAAAAGTTTATGAAATTGAATGACACAAAATTTGGTATGCATACATTTAGAATCCATAGTGTCTTCTTTTTGTTTTTGTTTGAATATGTGTGTGTGTATGTATGTGTGTGTGTGTGTGTGTGTGTGTGAGAGAGAGAGAGAGAGAGAGAGAGAGAGAGAGAGAGAGGGAGAGAGAGAGCATGTGGTGAATCATGAGTGTGGGTAGGTATGATTGCCATGCATGTGAGTGCAGAAGCCAGCTTTTGACATCAGGATGTTTTTCTTACACACGTTATCACCTTATTTTTTGGAGACAAAGCACTCCTCACTGAACGTGGAGCTTGCGGGTTCAGGTAGGCCAAATCTGTGTCTGCTTCCCAGTGCTGGGTTACAAATGCACATTGAAGTGCCTGGCTTTTAGGTGGATTCTGGGGATCCAAACTCACGTCTTCCTGTTTTCATACCAAGCAATTTAGCAACTGAAGCATCTGCCCAACGCCACTGCAAGGTACTCTTAATAGACAATTCTGTGAATCGGTTTGAAATGTGCTTCATTCTCTCTCCTGATTTGGTTGGCCTTGAGGTCTGTTTTATCAGAAAGGACTAACTGACAACTGCTTGTCTCTTAATTACATTTACTGGAATACCATTTACCATTCTTTCCACAAATATTGTATCTCTCATTGTGAATTACATTCTTGGAGGCAACAAATACATGGATACTTTCCAAAATCAAATCTGCTGGCCTGTGTTTTATTAAGAGGAACTTGAGTTTATTTAAAATACAGAGTTATTACTTAAAGGTATATATTCTGTCATTTTGTTGATTTTGTGATGTTTGGTGGTTTCCTAAACCATATTGTTCTAATACAATATCACCCCATACCTCTTGAATGTGCTTATCATTTTGTTCAGCCCAACGAACTCCTTCTGGTACCCCTTGTAGAACTGGCTTTGTGGTCATAAATTCCTCAATCCTTTATAATTAAAAGGTTTCCCCCTCATAAATTATAGTAGATAATTTTGCTGGGTATAGAAGTCTAGTACAACTGTCGTCATCCTGAACTTGAAATACGTCATTCCCAGTCTTTCTTGTTTTTAAAGCTTTTGTAAAGAAACCAACTGTTATAACTATAGACCTGTCTTTATATTGTGACTTTGTGTTTTTCTCAGATCTCAATGCATTTTCTTTGTTCTATATAGTTATTGTTTGAATTATAATATCATACAGAAATTTTTTTTATGATCCACCCTATTTATGCTTGATGTGCCTCTTGCACATTAAAGGGCCTATCTTTCCCTAGATTTGGTTAATTTTCTGCTATTTGTATTAAAAATCTCTTTTATTCTTTTGGCATGAAATTCTTCAAAGCTCATAATTGATACATTTATTAATTTGTAATACTCCCTGAGGTCAGGAAATTACTAAGGGGCCGTGAAGTGGGACATCCAAAGGAGTAGCGATATCATGTACTGGTTGATATAAAGGGACGAAAGAAAATAACAGAACAGGAAGGGTTAAACTAGGCAGGGGAAGTGGAGGATAAGATAGACGATGGAGTTTGAGGAGGGATAAATAACACTAAGACATTTTGGAAAATACATATGGCAACCTGCTACTATAGAAGCTTCACACATATATATATTCACATATGTATTCACACACATATATGTATATATTTATGTATATGTGTGTGTATATATATATATCACAAAAAGTTAAAATTGAATTACCCTATAACAGAGAACGTTTCTACTAAACACCAAAGATTAACGAATCAAAAGCCCAGTGTTGGTAATGGAATATAGCTTATGGAATTGTTGGCCAATGAGGTTCCACTAATCCCCAAACATTAAAAACTATTCCTATTGCTTTGCTTACCTTCCAAAACTTAACAGTAACAACATATTGCTAAAGCTATCACATGCCTGACTCATAGTAGAAGATGCCATAATCAAGCTAGTACAAACCTAGAAGCTTCGTCCCTACTGGCTATATTTTATCATGCTGGAAAATGTTATGCCAGCCTCTAAAGGACAGTAGTACTCACTAATCATATTAAGCTATAAGTTCTCTGAGCTATGACAATGACTGACCTGGAAAAATTTCAATAGTCTCATGAACATCATGGGATCAAACAATCACTTTCTGATTAGATTTAAGTCCCACTCCACAGGATGAAACTTATCCATTATTGGATCAAGAAACTATGACTAGATAGATCATAGACCATAGGGGGGAATCTTCTGCTATTATGCTGTAAAGAGGACATAGTATTGAACTGAATCATAAATACTTATCATTATAACTGTAGATCTAGTCATCTTTCATCCCTGACCTT
This sequence comes from Chionomys nivalis, assembly GCF_950005125.1. Classification (NCBI taxonomy): domain Eukaryota; kingdom Metazoa; phylum Chordata; class Mammalia; order Rodentia; family Cricetidae; genus Chionomys; species Chionomys nivalis. The sequence continues at coordinate 123,221,663 of NC_080112.1, read as the reverse complement.
GGTAACTTCTATTTTTAATAGATGATGATTAACACAGTGATGCATAACTGGCCAAAAGTCCAGAGAATAAGGGACTGTGGAATGCTCAGTCCAAAAAGGCACCAATACCTGGTATGAATTCTACTTTTTACATCCTATATTGACTTTCATAGTTTGTTCAACTATTCCTATGCTCTTGAAGTTAATCCAGTTAATTTATATTCTCTTTGAACATATTTACAAACTTGTAAGAGTTTTCAATTCCTTATATGGACTTCGACTGAAGCCCCTCTCACTGAGAGTCATTGCTCTGGGATTGACAGTGTTCAGAAGAATTACGTTGTCTTGATTTTTCATGCAACTTGTGTTTCTGTGTTGGAATTTGCATATCAGGAATTAGATCATTGCTGAAATTTTACTTAGGTCACCTTTATTCCCTGAGTTGAAGTGTTTGCAATGTCTGGGAAGGACTAGGTTGTAGAAGAATTGTGGGGTGCTCTCCTCTCTTAGACTGCTCCTCAAAACACCAGGTTCTGTCTCTGATCCTATCCTGAAAACAGAACATCTTGTCCAACAACAATCACCATCCAAAGTTAAACTCTCAATGAAAACAGCAAGAGTTTGCTACAATAAAATTACTCCATTTTTATTTTTACTGGCTATAAAATTGGGAATTGGCAATTCTTTTTACCCCAAATGCTTAAAAACTGTTGTGCTCTTTCTTTCTAGCTTCCATGTTTTTTCTCTCTTATTATTTATTTACTTATTGAATGAGTGTACAGAATAGTTGGTAAGGGAACATGTTGACAGAGATGGGGGATGGTGTGCAGAAAAAGACAGAGGCAGAGGTCCTCCTTCTCTGGCTTTTTCTCATGATTCAAGAACAGGAAGGAGACCTAACAAAGAATCTCAGAAAAAAAGTAACTCTCTAAAGTCAAAACTCCAGGACTAAAGTCAAGAAAGCCAAAGCAAAAACCGAACCTTGATTTTATTGTATGCAGAAAAAGATGGAAAGAATTAATTGTTGAATGAATTTCCACATAGCTTTGAGATAATGCTTCAAAAATGTGAGAAGACTGTGGGTCCACCTTGGGCTTTAGATGCATACACATTACTGCTGAAGAAGTCAGGAGGTTATAGGTTAACATTCTTTCAGATATAAGTAATAGAAAAGAAAACAGAAATGGACTTATGGAGGAAAACATTCCATATGTTGGCTTAAAATTAGAAAATCTTGAGGGTGCTCTGTTTCCAGCGAATGCAGAATTTTGGTACAGCAATGGAATGATGGAGTGTTTTTTTTTTTTTTCTGCCCTTCGTTCACTTTGTTGACTAGACTCTCAGACTCTCACTTAAAGTTCAACAATTTAATTCTACCAGTCCATGTTGAAATTTCTGTGGGAGACAGATCATTTGGGGGTAACATCCTTAAAATATTATAGAAAAAGCATACCCTGAAGGACTGCTTGGGCCACAGCTTCACCTTTGAGGACATGAAGAAACGGCGTACTGGAAGCATATGGACCGCACCTGAGTGTTCTGATCACTTGTTGTAGTAAACTGCTGTGTGATTATCAGTGGAACGAAGGCTATGAGGGGAGAAATAGCCAAAAATGGTGGGACATGGAGATAGTACTTTCCTTTCCTCGTGCCTTTGAGAACTTTGAGAAGAACATTTCAATGTGACTTGAAATTTAAATGATGCAGAGCAGAGTCACCTGGCACTCAAGCATATGAAACACAAGATCATTAGAACTTGATTAATTAATCTTTTATGTGTTAAAAATAGAGCAATAGGAAAACCACTACCTGCTCACCTCTGAGATTTGAGATTGTACCTCAAAGCACACACTGTGGTGGCATTAAAAGGAAGAAGATCAGCAATAGAGACTTTTCAGTTAAAAGAAAGGGACAGCCAGGGCTGGACTGTGAAAAATTATCACCAACCTTCACACTTCTTATCATCCTTAAGGCTACAAGGGAGCCTTTGTCTCCTGTCTCCCTAGAAAAGTGATGCCAAGACGCTGACTGTTTCTTAGAACAGACTATGACCAAAAATATCTTGGAGTGTTTACATACATAACCCAGATTTTCAAGGCAACCCTAGCCTTGGGGTGAGACTAATGTTGTGCCAAGGCCACAGAGAACCTTCGGCAGCACTCTTGTAATCAGTCTAAAGAAATGCAGTATTATTTAAATTTCTGGAGTGCCATGTTTTCAGAGATCCCTTGGGGATGTCTCCGTTAAGCTCTGAGAATTCGATAACCTGGGCGTTACATTGGTATAGCACAGCATTTTCTTTCTTTCTTTCTTTCTTTCTTTCTTTCTTTCTTTCTTTCTTTCTTTCTTTCTTTCTTCCTTCCTTCCTTCCTTCCTTCCTTCCTTCCTTCCCTCCCTCCCTCCCTCCCTCCCTCCCTCCCTCCCTCCCTCCCTCCCTCCCTCCTTCCTTCCTTCCTTCCTTCCTTTCCTTCTTTCTTTTTCTTTCTTTCATTTTTTTCGAGGCAGGGTTTATCAGTAGCTATGGAGCCAGTTCTGGAATTTGCTCTGTAGATCAGGATGACCTAGAACTCACAGAATTCTGCCTGCCTCTACCTCCTGAGTGCTGGGATTAAAGGCACGTGCCACTATCACCACCCAGCTACATAGCATTTTAATATCAATGACATTGAGTCTATAAATTGTTTGGAGGCAAAATGACAGTTTAACAACTGAATGGACTTGGAAGATCTCATCTTTTTTTGTCTTCTGAAACTTCTTTCATCAGCGTTCACATCCTTCAGCAACCTTACTCCTCTGTATGCTCATTTCATACCTATTGGGAATGGGGTTGCTCTCAACAAATTCTTGCTCAGGTATTTCACTGTTAATCTCTAAAATCGATGCAGAATTTGTACACTGATATTTTATTCATTCATTCATTTATTATTTGAGCCATGATGTCATTCTGTAGCCCAGGTTAGACATAAACTCACAATTTTGGCCTCAAATTCATAGTAATGTTCTTACTTCCATTTCCTGAGTCATGATACTACAGAAATGAGCCACCACACCAGACTCAAGCACTGATATATTTGTACTTGTGTTTTGAAATAGGGTCTCACTGTATTGACCAGGTTGGCCTCAAACTCACAAAAATCTACCTCCCGAGTACTGAAATCAAAGGTGTGCCTCATGACTACGCCAAAGTGATAACTGACTTTAAATCTTTCATCCCGTACTGAATTTATCAGTTCTGACACTGGACACAATCTTTAGGGTTTTAAAATCATGTATATAAAATCATGGCATATTTCTTATATGGATGCCTTTTATAGCTTACTCTTGCCTTCTTGCTCTGGCTAAGACTTCCAATGGTATATTTATTAGGGATGGTGAAAGTAAGCATCCTTGTCTTCTCCCCGAATGTGGGGCCAGGGCAGTGAATCAGTTTTTCTCTGATAAGTACTATGCAGGATCTAAGCTTCTATATAATCCTCATCATGTGGTAGACATTCCTCTATGTCTAATTTTTGTAAAATTTTATAAAGATGAATTTTATTGTAAGTTTTCCTTCATTGAGGTGAAATGAATTCATGATATTTATTTTTCCTGCCACTGACCCAGCTTATTCTTCATCTGTTAAACAAAAATGCCATTCATGAGACAAATTCAGCTTGGTCAACACATATATTTTCCGCTATTGGATTTGATTTGTTGGTGTTTGAGGATTTGTCATCTGTACTCACCACAAATACTGATCTGTAGTTTCCAGGTGTTTTATTTTTATTTTGTTTTGTGTGTCTGTGTTCTTTTCTTTCTAAATCAGAATAATCCTAACATCATAGAATGAGTTTATAAAGTTTCCCTCTTTTTTAATCCTAGGCAACAATGTCTGAGTATGTGTTAGATATTGAGGGGCTTAGTAAAATCCAGTTCTGAAATCATAAAGCCTTAGGCTGTTCTTTAAATATACAAACATACACATAATCAAAAATGATTTTATTTATTTACTTATTTATTTATTTCTTAAAGATTTCTGCCTCTTCCCCACCACCGCCTCCCATTTCCCTCCCCCTCCCCCAATCAAGTCTTCCTCCCTCATCAGCCCAAAGAGCAATCAGGGTTCCCTGCCCTGTGGGTGGTCCAAGGACCACCCACCTCCATCCAGGTCTAGTAAGGTGAGCATCCAAACTACCTAGGCTCCCACAAAGCCAGAACGTGCAATAGGATCAAATACCATTGCCATTGTTCTTGAGTTCTCAGTAGTCCTCATTGTCCATTTTGTTCAGTGAGTCCGGTTTTGTCCCATGCTTTTTCAGACCCGGGCCAGCTGGCCTTGGTGAGTTCCCGATAGAACATCCCCATTGTCTCAGTGTGTGGGTGCACCCCTCGCGGTCCTGAGTTTCTTGCTCGTGCTCTCTCTCCTTCTGCTCCTGATTTGGACCTTGAGATTTCTGTCCGGTGCTCCAATGTGGGTCTCTGCCTCTGTCTCCTTTCATCACCTGATGATGGTTAATATTCAGGAGGATGCCTATATGTTTTTCTTTGGGTTCATCTTCTTATTTAGTTTCTCTAGGATCACGAATTATAGGCTCACTGTCCTTTATTTATGGCTAGAAACCAAATATGAGTGAGTACATCCCATATTCCTCTTTTTGGGTCTGGCTTACCTCACTGAGGATAGTGTTTTCTATTTCCATCCATTTGCATGCAAAATTCAAGAAGTCATTGTTTTTTACTGCTGAGTAGTTCTCTAATATGTATATATTCCATACTTTCTTCATCCATTCTTCCATTGAATGGCATCTAGGTTGTTTCCAGGTTCTGGCTATTACAAACAATGCTGCTATGCAGCACAGACATTAAGGGCCTCATTGAATAAATGGGACCTCCTGAGACCGAGAAGCTTCTGTAAAGCAAAGGACACTGTCACTAAGACAAAAAGGCAACCCACTGACTGGGAGAAGATCTTCACCAACCCCGCAACTGACAAAGGTCTGATCTCCAAAATATGTAAAGAACTCAAGAAACTAGACCGTAAAAGGCTAATCAACCCAATTATAAAATGGGGCACTGAGATGAACAGAGAATTCTCAACAGAAGAAGTTCAAATGGCCAAAAGACACTTAAGGTCATGCTCAACCTCCTTAGCGATCAGGGAAATGCAAATCAAAACAACTTTAAGATACCATCTTACACCTGTCAGAATGGCTAAAATCAAAAATACCAATGATAGCCTTTGCTGGAGAGGTTGTGGAGAATGCAAACTTGTGCAACCACTTTGGAAAGCAGTGTGGCTGTTTCTCAGGAAATTTTGGATCAACCTACCCCTGGACCCAGCAATACCACTCTTGGGAATATACCCAAGAGCTGCCCTATCATACAACAAAAGTATATGTTCAACTATGTTCATAGCAGCATTGTTTGTAATAGCCAGAACCTGGAAACAACCTAGATGCCCTTCAATGGAAGAATGGATGAAGAAAGTATGGAATATATACATATTAGAGTACTATTCAGCAGTAAAAAACAATGACTTCTTGAATTTTGCATGCAAATTGACAGAAATAGAAAACACTATCCTGCGTGAGGTAAGCCAGACCCAAAAAGAGGAACATGGGATGTACTCATTCATATTTGGTTTCTAGCTATAAATAAAGGACATTGAGACTATAATTCGTGATCCTAGAGAAACTAAATAAGAAGGTGAACCCAAAGAAAAACTTATAAGCATCCTCAAAAATAATTTTTAAAAATTCTTATTGGATAGAAGACCCTATGGTGGTTTGAATGAGCCCCCATATTTTCATATGCTTGAATACTTGGTCCTTAGTTGATGGAGCTATTTGGGAAGGATTGTGATGTGTGACCTTGTTAGAGGAGGGGTGTCACAGGGCAGGCTTTGTAGCTTGAAAGCCTTCAATCAACCCTAGAGTCCTCTTTGTATCCTCCTTAGGTTTTGAACTGTAAGCTCCCAGCTGCTGCTCCCGCTTCCTGCTGCCTGCTGCCTGCTACCTCTGCTTTGCCATCATGAACTTTAACTCTCTGAAAGTCTCAGCTCGAAAATAACCACTTTCCGCTAGAAGTTGCTTTGGTCATTGTATCTTATCACAGCAATATAAAAGTAAGTAATACAGACCGAATCTATGAGATGAAATACAAACTTGGCACTTTAGCAGAGTTAAAAAATAACCTGGGATTAGGTAGGTCATGGGTCCTAAGAGAAAACCTAATACTATTGTTCTGCTAAGTGGACATAGCATGAAAACAATTCCTAATGACTTACTGCTGTACCCATAGATCAGTGTGTCATTTAACCTTCAATGAAGAAGCTCTCCTTCTAGTAGATGACAATTAATACAAAATCTCCCAAATGGTCAATGTGAAGACAGTAAAAGACTGGAATATTCAGTCCTAAATGAGATATCTATATTATACCCCTTTGACCAAGACTCAGAGAACTTCTCACAAGAGAGGGAAAACATTGTGAGATTCAAAGTTGTTGGATAACCTAAAAGAAACAATATTTGAGGCAAACAATAAGGCATGGGGATGAAGACAGCATTTCTAAGAGCTGCACAAGCTCAAGATAGACAAAAATCCCAGAGTAGAGGGGGAAAGGTGGGCATGAGGACATACTGGCATTTGATGGATGCCGGGACAGAGATGGTCAGTTTTCTTTAAGGATGAGTTCCAGGTTAGGTGGACCACACTCTGGGACTGAACCTACAGCCATGAATAGTTGCTCAAAACAAACTGGACTCATTTGAAAAAGAAGAAGAAATATTAAAGTTAGCATGAGTGGGGAGGTAAGGGTGTGGAAGATGGATGTGGGAGAAGGTGGGGGAAGGCTGATATATATGACCCAAACACATCATATGGGATTCTCAACGAAGGCCTGGTGAGGATTTCCAAAATACGTTGTACGAAATTGTCAAAGAATTAATAAAATATTACTTTGAAGAGAATATTCTTAAGTGAAACTGACTGTCTCTTTCACTATAATGGCATTTGATAAAGAATATAATGACTAGTTGCTAGAGTTTATTGTACCCACCTTGATTCTTCCTTAGGCACCTGCAATTTTAATAGCATTTAAAATGAAAATGATTTTTTACTCTTATTGTGAAAAAGTTTTAATCTCATGAATCTCCTTAAAGAGTCTCATAAACTGTGAGAGGCCTGTTGACCATACCTACTCTAGGATAACTATGAAAAGAATTATCAAAGAATGACTAAATAACCAGATGACAGATGGATAAAACTATATACATTGGATTATAGGGTAAGAACAAAACAAAACATGCATATGTAAAAGATTATAATCATATATTTAAGCCCTTTGAGATACATCTTCTACAGGAAGTCCCTGACATGTACACTTCTTATTTGTCCTCTGAGAGACTGGAAAGCAAGGTTGATCACAGGTAATATTCAATCTGAGACTCATACTTGAAATGAAAGATGGGAAGTAACTAATTTCATCTTTTAAAAGCCCTGTGAACATAAACTTCAAAAATGAATGATATGGAAAAAGAACAATCTCTAATTTGCTAAATGAAGGCAGCAACTCAACATCAACTTATCTAAAAATGGTGACTGAATCCTTTGGGTAAAGAACTAAGGTTCATAGCATCCCAAGTGTCAAGAGAATGCCATGATTGGCATATTAATTTGCTTTCTATTTTTAAGGGAAACCCAAGGACAAACAGGAAGAGATCAGGAAGCATCTTCTAAATTCCCTTTCAATAAAGACGAACTGTCTAAATCACTGGACTCAACAGGGTTGGGATTCAGCACTCATGTGTTCACCGTCCTTCTCCACTATGAAGGTGTATCTATTTCATTGATTGTTTGTCCATCAGATCAGAATCTAATCTATCTCATTGACAGACTGTGTCTCTCACAATATGCCTGATTAGTTTGCTGAGAGATGTTTGTCAGTTTAGAGTTGATCTACAGATTATAACAGTAAGTTGAAAGTGACCTTTGTTATCTTCTCCACTTGCCTACTTAGTAGAGGAATTTCCTCAGCAGCATGTGTTATGGTTTGAATATGGAGTGACCCTAAAGGCATATTGTTAAAAGTTTTGTTCTTAATACAGCATATTCATAGTTGAGGATTTAAAGTAGGTGGACCATGAGACTCTTGACACCATTAGTGAATGAGCACATTTAATGGGTTCATAATTAGTTGGCATTATTGAGAGGTGATGGGAAATTTTCTAGGCGAAGTCATGTTGAAGGAAGTTGACCAATTGGATCATGTTATTGAGGACTTTATTTTATCCTGAAGTGCTTTTCTGTCCCTTTTTTGTGCTTCATGGTGCTCTGAAGTAAGAAGCCTCCTCTGCCACACACTCCAGCTACCATAATATTCTGTTTCACTATAGGCACACACCAATGGACTAAACCTGATGTGGGAGTCCCCTCCGTGTGCTGTGATTACCATTAATTAATAAAGAAAGTGTCTTGACCTGTCGATAGTACAGAACTTAGATAGACGGGGAAAACTGGACTGAATGCTGGGAGAAAGAAGGGCAGAAAGGGAGATGCCATAAAGTCGCTGCCAAAGATAAATGTGCTGAAACATTGCTGGTAGGCCATGGCCTCGTGGTGATATACAAATTAATAGAAATGGGTTAAATTAATATAAGAGTTAGTCAATAAGATGCTAGAGCTAATGGGCCAAACAACGATTTAACTAAGATAGTTTCTGTGTGGTTATTTTTGGTTCTGGGCAGCCAGGACAAACAAGCAGCCTCCTCCAACATAAACATCTGAAACCATGATCCAAACCCAATAGTTCCTCTGTTGAGTTTTTTTGTCAGTGGTAGCATGTTAACCAATACAATCTCCATATCTTTATGCCTCAGGGTCATTTGACAGGCATTCTAATCTCATTTCTGTTGCTGTGATAAAATACCCTAACAGTCCATCATTGTGGGGAACTCAAGGCAGGAATGCCAAACGGCTAATCACATGATATCACAGTCAAGAGCAAAAGTATATTCTTGAATGTTCAAGTTCAGCATGATTTCTCCATCCTTAAACAGTTCAGGGCCTCCAGTGGTGGGTCTCCCTCATCAAGTTAACTTATTAAGATAAACACACACACACACACAGCCATGCTCTAAGATCAATCCAATGAGGACAGTCCCTTGCTGAGACTATGGTCCTTGGTGATTTTAGGTTGTGTCACAAGTTAACAATGACAGATAACCTTCACAGATATGCCTGGTAGCAGATGACTCACTAACTTAAGAAAGAGGTCAGTTTTATTACACTCTGCTTTATTTCTTTAGTATGCTATCTTTCTTCTTTTCTTAACTCTCATCCTTCTTTTCTTTACTTCTAAGACTCAAAAACTTATCCTCACTCTTGGCTCCAATTGTGATACTCTAAATCTTCACCAAACAAGCCTACTTTTGTTTGTTCTTGAAAGTTTATTTTAATTACAATATTTCCCCCTTCCTTTTCCTCTTTCCAAACCCTCTCATACACCCCTCCCAACTCTCCTTCAAATTCATGCTCTTTTTCCATCAATTGTCATTGCATGCATACATTTTTATAGACAGATATTGCCAAATATAACCTGTGTAATGTAATGTAATGTAATATATATATATATGTGTGTGTGTGTGTGTGTGTGTGTGTTTACTTGTATATATGTTTCCAGGTACTGAACAATCAATTGTTATGCTATTTCCCGGCATGAGCCATGTCTCCACTCCCAGCTTTACTCAGTTGTATAGGGTTGAGGCCTGGTGGGCAGAATGGCGTGTTTGTAGATGTCCTAATGACTGCTCATGCTTGGTCGGTCTTGATGATGAGACTTTACATGTATAGCTTCTAATGTTACTATACGATGCATTCTCACACCAAAGTCCCAGATCCTCTGGCTCGTACAATCTTTCCATCCCTTCTTCTGTAACATTTCCTTAGCCTTAGGCATGGGAAGGTTTTGTAGAGTTGTGGATCCCAGTCAAAATGAATACATCTACAAAGCAAGCCTACTTTTTATTTTATTTGTGTACATTATTGTGTTTTATACATATACAATTTCTTTCAAGTATATCAGGTATATTGCTTTCTACTACAGACAGCCAGTAACATTGGGATTTGTGTAATTATTCTTTTCTCATCCCTCATCCCACAGTCAAATTTTTCACTGGAAAACTGGGCACTGATTCCTCTAGTAATTTCTCTAGCAGATTATCTTGAAGAGTTGGTGGTAGATGGGAACTGAAGATAAAAGAAACACCTGCACATAAGTGAATGACTACTTAACAGCCATGATCCCTGTGGTGGTTTACATGAGATGTTCCCCACAGTCTTGACATTTGAATACTTTATCCTCAGTTGGTGGAACTGTTTGGTCAGTTTGGAAGGTATGGCCTTGCTGGAGGAAGCATGTCACTGGGGATGGGCTTTGATGTTTCAAAGCCTCATGACATTCCCAGTCCACTCTCCTTCCTGCTAGTGGCTTAAGATTAGAGCATTCTGCATGCTGCACCATTTGTCATGCCTGCTGACTGCCATGCTTCCCCACTACAATTGTGATGGACTCTTATTTATTAAATCCAAATAAATCCTTCTTTCTATTTATTTTTTGGGGGTGGGAGGGTTCAAATAAGGTATAGTGCTGGCTGTCCTTGAACTCACAGAGATGCTCCTGCCTCTACCTCCAGAGTGCTGGTGGGATTAATGGCGTGCCCCACCACTCCTGGGAAACCCTTCCTTCCATAAATTGCCTTTCTCACAGTGTTTCTATCACAGGGACAGTAAAGTACCTGAGACAACCACACTTCCTATTTTATACCGGAGTCATTCTATTCGGCTATACGTTACCTACTTCTTAGTCACACAAAGTGATTAGGGAACGTGGACTTGTTATCAACATTATGAGTGGGCCTTGGTTATCCTAGTCAATCAAAGCAGTCAAAAGCAAACCAGTGGCTGGTTGAAACATGATAATTAAGCTAATAAATACATGTTATATACCTAGTAACCATTAATTATACTATGCTGGGCCTAGAACTTTGACCTAATAAGATAAAGTGAAAGTGGTTTTAATTTTATGATTAAGAAGAAGATATTCCTTTATTTATGGCTAGAAACCCATTATGAGTGAGTACATCCCATGTTCCTCTTTTTGGGTCTAGGATACCTCACTCAGAATAGTGTTTTCTATTTCCATCCATTTGCATGCAAAATTCGAGAAGTCATTGTTTTTTACCGCTGAGTAGTACTCTAATATGTATATATTCCACACTTTCTTCATCCATTCCTCCATTGAAGGGCATCTAGGTTGTTTCCAGGTTCTGGCTATTACAAACAATGCTGCTATAAACATAGTTGAACAAATGCTTTTGTCATATGATAGGGTATCTCTTGGGTATATTCCCCAAAGTGGTACTACTCTAGAGGGGCTCGCAGGTGTCCAGGGAGATGTCCCCAGCTGGTACCTTGGGCAGCTGAGGATAGAGAACCTGAAATGACCCTATCTTATAGCCATACTGATGAATATCTTGCATATCACCCTAGAACCTTCATCTGGCGATGGATTGAGATAGAGACAGAGACCCAATTTGGAGCAACGGACTGAGCTCTTAAGGTCCAAATGAGGAGCAGAAGGAGGGAGAACATGAGCAAGGAAGTCAGGACCACGAGGGTTGCACCCACCCACTGTGACAGTGGAACTGATCTATTGGGAGCCCACCAAGGCCAGCTGGACTGGGACTGAATAAGCATGGGTTGAAACTGGACTCTCTGAACATGGCAGACAATGAAGGCTGATGAGAAACCAAGGACAGTGGCACTAGGTTTCGATCCTAATACATGAACTGGCTTTGTGGGAGCTTAGCCTGTTTGGATGCTCACCTTCCTGGACTTAGATAGAAGTGGGAGGACCTTGGTCTTCCCGCAGGGCAGGGAATTTGTACTGCTCTTCAGTATCGAGAGGGAGGGGGAATGGAGTGGGGGGAGGAGAAGAGGAGTGGGGATAGAGGGAGGGGAGTGGGGGGAGGGCAATATGTGGGAGGAGGGGGAGGGAAATGGGAAATGGGGAGCAGGTGGAAATTTTAATTAAAAAAGAATAAAAAAATACAATAAAAAGAAGATATTCCTATTGTTGGATATAAACAAGGAAGAATAAATTCTCTGTGTTTTGGGGCACACACCTTCCATAAGGTGAGCCAACCCAATAATACCATGGTACATGCATATAAGAGAACTGAGATAAGAGAAATGCAGAGAAGCAGAATTGGAGACTTGTGTATACCATATCTGGAGTCCACACTATATTTCAAACTTCTAGGCATGCTTATTTAAAACTCCAATTTAAATTTGCTTTCTAGCATTAATTTTTTCCTTGAAATCGAAAATATATGAATACAGTCATGTAGCCCCTCCAAGCAAAATCTCTGACATTCATGCAGCATTGTAGGGTATTTTACTTTACTAGATTGAGGCAAGTGGACTTGGAATTAAGATAAGAGTGATGGGGCCTTTGTTTATAGTGCTGTACAACCATTTATACAGTTGGAATTTCTATAGCTCTAGTTTGCTCAGATACAATATTATGTAAGAAATGAGTCTTTCTTGACAATAATATTATCCCAAGTCAGTGAAGCTTGTGAGAAGTCAGCAGGTAGGCACTTGTGTTAATTTTGGAAGTGAGGTTCACTGGGGTTAAGCAAATTGCTTAGGACCATGCAGCTCTTAGGTGGCAGAGGCAAGATGCAATCCTTAAAGTTCTTTTAGTTCTTTGATCTTGTCATATACTGTACTTCGTTCTTATTCACCCTAACTTTTCCTTATGTGGCTCATAATTCAGCATTCTTTCCATGACATTTTTTTGTAGATAATTCTGTTCCAGACAGTTCCTAGTTACTCTTATTTTACAACAATGATGCTTTATAGTTATTTAAAGCATGTACTATGGAATACACACACATATTTATACACACATGTTTATACATGTATATCTATATGCATACATATTGACATATATGTATATGTGTATACTGTTAAACTCCCTGGAACATGGTGAGTGCAGTGTGAATCAAGCATAAGGTTAACAGTGGTCTGTTATAGAATGCTTGACTATTTTATCATTGGTTTTGTTTAGCCAGTTCAGGATATGGGGATAATGAAAGGCATTCCGAACTCAGTCAGGACAATTTACTTTGAATTCCATACACACATTTTCATTCTTTTATTGTCATCAGTGGAAGCAGACTTCTCTTTAAATTTTCTTCGGGCTGGTCTCTCAGTACCTATATGCCATGTATCATTAATTTTAAGACCAAAGGAAAAAGGATATTACAGTAAGAACAGGAATCTTAAACAAACTTAGTCTTTGCCATTAAGATGAAAGGACACAGCCATGAGTTGGATTTCCCCCTGACAAAGCAGTAAATGCTAAGTGTTAGATGATGTTTTCCCTCCAAGTCATGAGATTATGGAGGGAAAATTTGTTCAATATTAACACTGAAGGGCATACCTTTTAAAAAATAAATCTTTGTTTTTAGTAGAAATTATTAGTAGCAAACATTTGCGTGAGTGAGTGTGGGTATGCCCACGACACAGGACGTGTATACGAGCCAGAAGACAGCATCAATTCTCTTCTCTATTTTTCTATAGCTTCTAGGGGGTCAAACTCAGGTCATCAGATTTGCCAGACAGGCACCTTTATTGGCTGAGCCATCTCACCTACGCTTGCAAAAGAAAAAAATAATTCTTTTTTTTCTCATGTTTCTAGTGGCAGTCCCATTAGGTGGAGTACAAAACCAGATTTAAGTTGAGGGGGGTGACTATGGATATTGTTTCTGAGATGAAAATGAAAGCAAAGAATTTGTTATCTGGGTTAGCACTAGATTCTAAAAATCAAAAGGAAAAGTGAACAAAATCCCTCTGAGAAAGCAGCAGCCCAAAAGCAAGTTATGGGTCAAGCTGTTACCTCCAGACTTTTCAATGCTACCTTAGATATACAAGCATTAACTACATCACTTTTGACCACAGTTTCTACAAAAAGTGTTTATACACAAGTATTTTGCTCAGGAATTTGCATGATTCAGATGGCTCATTGAATTCTGTAGAAAGAATCCATCTCTATACTCAGTAAGGGCAATTCGTGTTGCTGAGAGACCAAAACAGCATGTAGATATACAGAAATGCATTTGGTGGCTTGGAAGGGAAACTATGACTATGTCTTTGTGCTTATACAGTAGGTCATTAATCCGGAATTTTAGCTTAATAAAATAATAATTACTGTTGTAATTACTAATGTCCATGTGGCAGGCACTGGATAAGTGTATACACCAAATCATTTAAATTTCATAGCAATCCTATAAAGTAGTTTTGATAAGAATCAAGAGGAGTCCCACTGAGAACCATTATCAGTGACGAAGCAGAATCCAGAGGCCTTGAGCCAGACCAATGACTCCTGGCAATGAACATTTGCAAGTAAAGATACGTGGCCTAATGGGCAACCTGTGTGACTCAACTGGTCACGCTACACCTTCCATGAGGAAATTCTTCTCTCTCTCTGTCTCTGTCTGTCTGTCTGTCTCTCTCATTTGCTTGTTTCTTTATTTGGTTTTGTTTTTTTCTTTTGAATTTGGTATTTTTGGGGAGGAAGAGGGAGGCTGCAAGGACAGAGGGAGGATACGAGGGGACAGGGAGATGAGATGTGAAATCCACAAAGAATCAGTAAAATATTTTTGGAAAAAGAATCAAAGATGGAACAAAATTAAGGGAGAATCATGATGACTCAAAGCATGGAATCCAAGGTTATAAAGATAAGGCCACTATTTAAGAGGATCCAAAGAATGGAAAACATCCACAGCAGATCCCGTTGGGCATCAAAACTTGTTGGAGTTATTCCTACTGTATTAAAATTTTCTTTTAGCTCTTAATTTCATAAGCTTCTTTTCATTCATGACACTATCTAATTATCTTAAGTGTTTGTGTGTGTGTGTGTATGTGTGTGTGTGCATGGATATGTCATGGTGTAAGTGTGGAGTCATTTATATCCTTCAACCATAAAGACCCAGAGAAGCAAAGTCAGGTCATCAGGTTTGATGGCAAGCTCCTTTACTGGCTGAGCGGTCCCACTGACCCTTGGGATCCATTTTTGCTTGAGAAACTTTTATGTAACTCTAGGTATATAGATAAATATATAGAACTCAAACATTTATAGATAATAAATCATTGAAATTAATGCAAACTATAGCATGGTTACATAAAAACTTACCTTTTATAAAAGATTAAAACAAATTTGCTCACTAATGAGATGAATATGCTTGCTTATGTTTACATAAAGAAGGCAATCCTGGGTGAATATTTGATACTACAGAATGTAGAGCATCTTTACAATATTTTTAGAGTTGGTTAACATTTTGATTTTATAATCAACAATATTGAGAATGTCGTGTCACATAAATATGATATGGGATTCCCTTCTGTATGCTATGAATATGTTTCATTACCATTGATTAATAAAGAAGCTGCTTTGGACTATGGCAGGGCAGAATATAGCTAGGCAGAAAAAACTAAACTGAATATAGAGAGAAAGAAGGCATAGTCATATGTCATGTACTTGCCCAAGAAGCAAGATATGAAGTAACAAATGTGTAGTACAATTTAAAAAAAAACATGTGAGGTAACAAACCATGAGCCTTGTGGTAAAATATAAAATAACAGAAATGGGTTGATTTAAGATGTAAGAGCTAGCTAGGAATATGCCTGAGCTGTTTGCCAGTATTGTAATTAATATAGTTTTGTGTGACTATAATTAACATAGTTTTGTGTGATTATTCAGGTCTGGGTGACTGAGAAATGAAAATGCGGTATTTATTTACATAAATATAAAGTACAAAATGGCCAAAATATGTTAAGGTAGAACTATTTGAAAAACATGGACTTCTGCCCTAATGTAAAGTAAAAATTCACTTAATTCTTTTTATAAAACTGGTTCATTTATTTCCTTAACTCTTTGATTTTTGAGTTTTCATATATTCTGAATATTAATCCTCTCTTCACATATATACCTGGCAATGATTCTTTGCCATCTGGTGCATTTCTTCTTTACTAGATTTCTTCATTGTGTGAGCTTTTAAATTGTATAAGGCCAAGGTCTGAGTTGTCAGTTGTTGGCCTTAAATCCTTGGTTAATGGAGACCTGTTCAGAAAGTCATTTTCTATACCTATGTCTTGTAAGGTACATCCTTTTATCTACAATTTTACTGTTTCAGGTTTCAAATTGAGGTCTTCGATCCACTTGAATTTAATTTTTGTGTAGGGCAATAGAAAGGGGTCTACTTTGATTCTACATGTGGGCACCTAGGTTTGACAGTACCATTTGTTAAAGATGATGTCTTACCTCCAGTGTGTTTTCTATCTCTTTGTCGAATATTAGGTGGTGACTGTATTTATAAGTATATATGTTTGGGTCTTCTGTTTTATTTCACTGGTCAGTCTATTTGTCTGTTTTTGACAGAAAGTCCTTGACAAAAGAAATAGAAATGGATAAGAAATGACTCAAAAAGTGTTCATTATTAATAAAAATTATGAAAATTTAAATTAAAATAACTTTGAGATTTCATCTCACCAAGACAGAATGACTAAGATAAAAAAAATCAACTGACAATAAATGCTGGCAAAGTTGTGGGGATCAGGAATTTTCTGCCACTACTATGAGTATCCAAATTGGTGCAGCCAGATTGGAAATCTCCATAGAGAATCTTAGAAAAGCTTAAAATCAATCTAACATATGACCCAGCTATGCTACTAACCATTTCTTAGCATATGCCAAAAAGATTCAACATCTGACTCCACAGATATCTGCTTAGTAACCTTCATTGTCATCATATCCACAACAGCTATGCAATAGAAACAGCCCAATTGTTCAACAGATGAATGGATAATGAAAATATGGTACATATACACAGTGGAGTACTATTCAGCTGTAAAGAGAAAACAAAGTCATGAAATTTATAGGTAAATGTGTGGAACTAGAAAATATTATATTGAATGGGGTAGCCTAGAGTGTGAAAGACAAATGTCACCTGTTCTCTCTCACTTGTGGTTCCTGACTCCCAACATTAAGATGTGAGTATACAACAAGGAATAACTGCAGAAATCTGGAATAGATAATAGGACTATGGAAGGTATGGGTGAGAATAGAAGGGCATAGTGATATGAAGCAAAAAAAGGGAAAATGGGATGGAGTCATGAACTAGGGAAGGGAGGGAGGTCAATACAGAAGGATAATCAGGAAGGAGGAACAAGAAACATCAAGGTTGTTTGATAATACCTCAAGGAATCATTTTATATTTACCTAAAATTATGCACAGTAAGTGTAAATATATAAATAATATATGTTAAGACACCTGGACTAACAATATTCTCCACAAGAACCACAGGTTAACAAAAACTCCAGTACCAGGCATGAGAAATCTTTCAAATAGTTGGTCAGGGTAGCCAAGTGATTTCAGGAACAATATGTGTTACCAATGTTGTCATTGGTTGTATCTCAGAAATTGAGGGTGAGCCACTATTACTGAAAAGTAATACTACACTCTTAGGGCACCAAACTTAGATATTTTGTACTGGATATAACCTGAAAGCCCCTTTTCTGCAGTCTAGTTTCCATGATTCTAGAGAATACTATGCAAGCTGTCAAGGTAAGATAGCAAATAAATAGTCCTATCCAGCTGCAACACCTATGATCTACAATTACCAACATAGCAAGACATGTATTGATGTGGGATTCCTCTCTGTCAACCGTGAATATGTTTTATTGTCATATGGTAATAAAGAAGTTACTTGGCCTATGACAGGCCAGAATATAGCTAGGCAGAAAGTCCAAACAAAGATACAGAGAGAAAGAAGGTGGAGTCAGAGAGAAGCCATGTAGCTGTTGAAGGAGAAAGATGCTGGGAACTTACCAGTAAGCCATAGTCCTGTGATGATACATAAATGAATAAAAATTGATTAATTTAAGATGTAAGAGCTAGCTTGGAGTATGCCTAAGCCACTGGTCAAATAGTGTTGTAACAGTTGGTGGTAACCAACAGCTGTCTAATTGGGCTTAAAGCACAGTCAACAGGATTGAAATCATGTCTGTAGGGTAGTGAGACCTATCTATCTTCCTGAAGTTAGTGAGGTCATGGACATTAGAAAACAATCTACTACCATCTCTGTGTTAGACCAGCATAATTCCTTACTACAGTCTATGTCTTGTTATGGGGAAGCTGCTTGTTTGTTTCCAGCTGCTCAGACCCAAAATAATCACACAGAAACTATATTAATTAAATCACTGCTTGGCCCATTAGCTCTATCTTCTTATTGGCTAACTCTTACATACTAATTTAATCCATTTCTATTAATCTGTGTATTGCCACATGGCTGGGGCTTACTGGCTAAATTGCCATCCAGCTCTGTCAGGGCTACATGGCATCTCTCCAATTCTGCCCTTCTTTCTCCTAGCATTCAGTTTAGTTTTTTCTGCCTAACTAAGTTTTGCCCTGCGATAGATTCAAAGCAGTTTCTTTATTCATTAATGGTAATCACAGCATACAGAGGGAAATCCCACATCACCTCTCCTTTTCTGTTTAAATAAAAGACTTTAAATTTAACATAGGAAAAATTACATATAACAAAACAGGTATCAAGTAAAAATTATAAGTACAATATTTATATTTACTTCATCTTTTATCATTTTTATAAGGAAATTTTATAAGGAAAACTATAATTATAACTATCTATTTATTCTTCAACTCCATCAAAGACTCCCAGAAGGATATAATATTACCAAAGTAAACAGGATGTGCATTGTAAGCAACTCTCAAAACTCTAAATTGACAGAGACATCTTGCTGCCAGGACAGTCACCCAAAGTTCTTCTGTACCATTGAGACATCCATCTTCAGCCTACAGGGTCTTAGTATCCAGCAGACTTTTCCATGAAGCAGGAAATTTCAAACTATATATTGGCCTATATTGGCAGTTTGTCAGTCACTTTCATCTGTGTCCTGCAAAATGTCTAGCAGACTCTTTCATGTAATAGGCACTCAGAAGGATTGTCTCACCTCTAGGCAAGTTCAGCAGTCATTTTTCTGTGGATTCTGCATGTCCATTTCATCAAGCAGTCCTGGCAAGAGCAGTTTCTTGCCCAAATGGCTAACCAACGCCATAAGGAGCCTCTTCAGTGTCCATCTTCCTTTTGAAAAAATTGGTGCTGCCAGGAGCAGATGTGTCTCACTGTCATGAAAAGTCCTAATTTCTTTTTTTTTTAACAGTTCTTACTTAGTTTTTATTCATAATAAAATAAATGTCAGGGCCCACAAGTCAAAAGAATTAGAGTTGTCCGCAGTCGGAAATGGTGATCTTCTTGCTGGTCTTGCCATTCCTGGACCCAAAACGTTCCATGGCTTCCACAATGTTCATGCCTTCTTTCACCTTCCCAAAGACCACATGTTTGCCATCCAGCCACTCAGTCTTGGTGGTGCAGATAAAAAACTGGGAACCATTTGTGTTTGGTCCAGCATTTGCCATGGACAAGATGCCAGGACCTATATGCTTCAGGATGAAGTTCTCATCCTCAAATTTTTCTCCATAGATGGATCTGCATCCAGTGCCATTGAAGTAACCACCCTGGAACATGAATCCTGGAATAATCCTGTGAAAGGAAGAACCCTTATATCCAAATCCTTTCTCTCCAGTGCTCAGACCACGAAAGTTTTCTGCTGTCTTTGGAACTTTGTCTGCAAACAGCTCGAAGGAGACACGGTCCAAGGGCTCACCATAGGTTGCGATGTCAAAGAACACGGTGGGGTTGACCATGGCTGCAGCAAGTGGTAAGAGGGGACAGTGGCATCTGCAAAGCAGGGAAGTCCTAATGTCTTAAAACATTTAAATGCCATATTCTGGAGGTCTCTGAAAGATCTGAAGAATACCTAACTGAAACATGTCTCTCTCTAGAAAACCTAACTAACATGACCACAAACTTGACTATTATAGATGACTATTAACCTATATTTCTTAATTATACATTACATTTTTAGATGAACTACACAATCACAATACCTTAATCAAGAGAAGAAATATACATATAACAAGATTGACCTTAAATTTGTATCAATAAACCAAGATCCATACCAATGTAAATCTCTATAGCATATCTCCCTTTAAATGTAAAAGGACATTTATAAACAGTATTTGGGAATATGGGCATAATTATTGTCCAATATGCTTCCTGCTCTTTATTGGGTGAAGTAATTTTTGAGGGGTATTCAAAGCAACCTTTTGGGGGTCTTGGTCCGTCAAATCATATTAGTCTGGAAGCAATGCACAGGTTTCCATCCTCTGTGGAAACAAAAGAAGAATGTCTTTTCCAAAGCAACATAGCCTTAGATTCAAATTTTGAATTCAAGATACCTTTGAAATATGCACTTTGGCTTAGTTTAGCAGTCCCCAGAATCAAATGTCTCTCTGCAGTCAAAAAAAAAAATCAAAGATAACACAATAAGATACATAATCCAGACTCTGTGAATTTTCCATCGTTATGTGGCTTGTTTAGTTTTACACTATTACTTTTTGATATTTATTTTATTTTTTTATCTATTTATTATGTATATAATGTTCTGTCCGTGTGTGAACCTGCAGGTCAGAAGAGGGCACCAGACCTCATTACAGATGGTTGTGAGCCACCATGTGGTTGCTGGGAATTGAACTCAGGACCTTTGGAAGAGCAGCAACACTCTTAACTGCTGATCCATCTCTCCAGCCCTGACATTTATTTTATTATATTTACTCCTTTAATCTATGGCTGTCTGTACTCTATCTCTTTAAAGACTTCACCTTTTTAAAAACCATTTGCTTCCTTTTATAACTGTCTATATTCTTTTTCTTCTCTCTCCCAAGTCAATGTACATTTATCCAACACTGTGACCCATTTAGAGGTCTTTTATGTCTGAATCTGTCCTATTCTGTATCTTTAATTATTTACTGTCCAGAAGTGCTTCTTAAAATGCTAAACACTTCTTAAAAACTTAAGTGGTGCCATTGCTAGGGGAAATATGGTACTGCCTGCTATAGGTCCAAAGCAGTTTCTTTATTCATTAATGGTAATCACAACTTACAGAGGGAAATCCCACATCAATCTCTTATCCATATATCTACAAATACTTGATGCTACCAAAGAAATCTCTCTTTATAACAAAGAGACCATGAAATAAAACCACAACTGGGCTCAATAAAGAGATCAATGGAAGCCGGGCGGTGGTGGCGCACGCCTTTAATCCCAGCACTCGGGAGGCAGAGGCAGGCAGAGCTCTGTGAGTTCGAGACCAGCCTGGTCTACAAGAGCTAGTTCCAGGACAGGCTCCAAACCACAGAGAAACCCTGTCTCGAAAAACCAAAAAAAAAAAAAAAAAAAAAAAAAAAAAAAAAAAAAAAAAAAAAAAAAAAAGAGAGATCAATGGATTGTGGGGAGCTGAGTCACAATAAATATATCTACATCTGATCTCCTGAATCTATGACCTAGGGAATATTATGGAAGGGGAACCAGAAAGATTGTAAAAGCCAGAAGTACCAGGAAGTCTTCTGTGAAACAGTATTTCCTGAAAATATCTGCATAAACAAGACCAGAGCAATGACAATATCAGTGGAAATGCTAACATGGAAAGAGGGAGAAAAAGAACTACAAGCACTTCAGTGCTGAGAGAAGGAGAATAAGTCTCCCCAGGAATGAACTCTTATGAAGAGTGAACAGCCTTGAAACAATATACTCACCACCAACAAAATGGACTCAGCAGGTGGTATGTATGTATATATATATACATATATATATATATACACATTGTGTATGCACATAAACATCTTTCTATGTGTCTGCAAAACGAATAAAGAAAGGGAGACTATTAACTTGATAGTAGAAAGACATGTAAGGATTTGATGGACAGCAGTTGGAGAGGCTAGAGGTAGGAAAGGAAGGGGAAAATGATGTCATTCTATTTCAATTAAAACCACATTTAAAAATTTAAAAGCATTAACTACAAGAGAAAGTTTGAAAATTAAACATTGCA
Source organism: Chionomys nivalis (assembly GCF_950005125.1). Lineage (NCBI taxonomy): Eukaryota > Metazoa > Chordata > Mammalia > Rodentia > Cricetidae > Chionomys > Chionomys nivalis. Next base: position 123,199,612 of record NC_080112.1, on the reverse strand, counting down.
ACATACACCAAAGATTAACTTTTTGATACTACATGCTGAGAAAAAATGGTAGGAAAATACTGTCTTTATTTTTAGTAAATGAACCATTATGTTTATTTAAGAGCCCAAACTCCCATGTTCAATGAACCTGCAGTCCAAATTAAAGGGCCATATTGGATCTGAGTCAAGGTGTTTCAGGTGGCATTCACAACATTGCATGATATGTTAACACTTCCAGTTAAAGTGAATGCTTTGTGTTTAGAACCAAGGTTGCCTTAAATTGCCCAACACAGCAAGGACAAGAATTTCTGGAGACACCTCAGATTCATTTCACATTTGATTTTGAATTAATTTTTAGCTGTTGCACATTCACAAACTGTTAGAAGTTTGGAGGAAGACCCCACATTTAGGTATGTAATCACATATGGAGCCAGGGCCTAGACTATGCTTTAGACTAGTAACCCTTGTACTGCTTCCATTTTCTCCCTTTCAGAGTGACAGTGTCTGATGCAGCATGCCATTAGCATTTGGAAGAATGCCTCCAATTTTATGCATATGAGCAGAAAGGATTGGAAGCAATTGATAAGGACACAGTAAACATAGCAGCTCATGAAGGCTCTTGCTTTGGTGTTCAGTTACCTTGAGCTGTTTGACATAATCTGCTTTGTAAGAACCTTGAATATTCCCCAAATTCTTGAGAAGTCATTATTTTATTTATTTATTTGACTTTGACAATTTCATACATATGCATAATACATTGTTATTATTACCCCCATCCTGTTCTCAACCTGCTCTTGCTGAAATACTCTGAGAATTCCTGCTCATCTGCATCTATTCAATGGGACTGCTGTGCACACATCAATTTTATGAGATGTCTAGGTAAGATAACTTCAAGGTCAAAGGAATAAAGATAAAGTCTGTAAATATTCACAGTCATATTGTACAGTTAGAGGAAGATCTTGCACAAACTAAGATGTTTTTCCCCAAAATGACAGAGTTTTCAGTTTAAAAATTGTATCAACCAGAAAGCTAAACTCAGTTAATTTAATCTCAATAAGAATAATAGTGCAAACCTCTAGGGCTTTGCATCAAGACCATACCATCTGTCTAAGTTAGGGTTTCTATCTCTGTGAAGACATACTATGACCACAGCAACTCTTACAAGAAAAGCATTTAATTGGGGTGGCTCACTCTCAGTTTCAGAGGATCAGTCTATTATCATTATGGTGGAGGACATGGCACTGTGCAGGCTGATATGGTGCTGGCTACATCTTGATCAGAAAGCAACAGTTGTCTGTGACACTGAGTAAAGTATAAGCAAAAGGGACTTCAAAACCTAACCCCACAATGACACATTTCCTTCAACAAGGCCACACCTACTTCAACAAGGCTACACCTCCTAATAGTGTCACTGCATATTAGCTTATGGGGGCCAATTACATTCAAACTACCACACCATCTATATAAGGAAAAGTGGTCTTTGAAAAGCTTTCAAGTTATGCTACTTGGTCCTAGTTGAGATTGGGCACAAGACATAAAGGTCTTCTGATCTGTGTGTTATTGGAGTCACCACATCATACATGTGTGTGGACATAGTAACTACTTCACTTTCTGTACAAAGAATATTTAATATACTAACTTCCTATGAATAGAGAGGGTATCAGGCACTTACATGAATGGATGACCCAGATGACCAGAGCAACTGTTTGTTGCATTATTATCTGTCATCTCATCAAGCAATGATAAACATGGAATTTAGGCTTACAAATTCAAAGCTGTCAATCAGAAGCAAATGTGGTTGTTGTCTGTGCAGTGAGAATGAACCCAGGACCTAATACACTAACCACTCAAGTACTCGACTACTGATCTAAACCTCCAGCCTCCAGAAGCAACTTCCTTTCCTGATTAATGACATCACACCTTTAAAGAAGGATTCAGACCATAAATGAATCACTCTTTTAAATTGTTCTTACCTTCATTATAAAGTTGGTTCCAGATAGCAATACTTTGTATAGTTAGTCACATGAAATATGTTCTTATTCCAACAAAATAGTATCTATAGAAGTATTTTTCTACATTGGAAAAGAAATGCCTTGTTCAGTTATACTAAGAACATATTTTTGTTTCATATAGTTACAAGCAAGATTCAGGTTTCATGATTGAAAGATGGTGCTGCTCTTTAATAAATTCTAAAATATCCTTTAACTGTAAACTACAAAATTGCAAATAAGATATAAAACTCTTGAAAATATTTCAAACACATAACTTCAAATGATATCTACTCAAATTATTTTCTCAGTAATAAAGTATTATAATATTAAAGATGACAAAAGAACCAACATTTTATACACATAGCTTCCTTGAAAGCATCAAAAAAAGAAATGATTTTCATGAAATAAAGAAATATGTTCATGAAATTGTGTTATTGTTGCCAAGCAAGTAATAGCTTCTTTTGACATTGGTGCCAAATACTCCAATAGAAAAAAAAACAACTAAAAGGAAAGAGTTTCATATTTACCAAAATTCTACCTCTAGTAAATTTGTAATAGAAAAAAGATGTAAAAAGTCAATTTCTCTTTTGTAGGTTAGACAAAAAGCTCAAACATACAAAGTGGACTGATATCATGACTCACAGTGTTTTAAATTGTTTGATTTGACAATAATGAAACTGAAGTAACAAAATTATGTAAAAATTATCACTAAAATTGACCAGTGCATATTGTGAGGAACATTACTAGATGATCACCATGTAAAAAACTAACTCTCTGACATTGTTTTCCAACATATAGTGCAATTGCCCTAAACATTTTAAGAATTTGTGTGACTAATAAATACATTTAGTTTTTCAATAATATCCACCAGTGAAGTATGTGACATGTCAAAATTAAAATTTATTAAAACTTTGGAAGGACTTGGGGGAGGCAAGAATATGATGAAAATATATTCAAATTTAAAAATTGTTTTAAATAATAAAATATTTTAAAAAATAAAGGCTGGAGAAGTGGATCAGTGATAATATGCTTAAGGTCTTGAGTTATCATTAGCATGGCCGAAAAGGGAGAAAGAAAACAAGGAAAGGAGAAGGAAGGAATAAAGAAGAAAAGGAGATAAGGAAAAGGAAGGGGGAGGAAGCTGGAACTGCAAAAGGAAGGAGGTAGGAAGGAAAGAAGGGAAGATGGAATAAAGGAAGGAAAGAAGGAAGGAAGGAGGAAGGAAATGTTATTACAGACCAAGTAATATGATGCTATATCAAATATCATATAATCTGGTGACCATGTCTATTAAAAGCAAGATGGTGGAGCAAATGAACATTCAGATTTTAACATGACACTCAGTTTGATGAAGACAAATGTTTGCAACTGTTTATCTACCATGGAGAACTTATTTTCTAATAGCTGAAATTTAAAATTCAAATAATTTGTTTTTATTGTATTAAATGATTCATAAGCATTTATTAATATAATTTGTCTTGAATGACTAAGCTTTTGTAAATAAATAATATACAAATGAATTTTTTTACCTGACAAATGAGCATCCCTTTCAAATTTATATAAAACCTATACTATTTGTGCAAAATGTGGTCTTAAGTGCTTCCCTTTTGTAAAGTAGATGAGGGAACTGAATACAACAGAACACAGGTAAATGGTGCTAATAACATTATTGTACTTGTTTGTGTTTGAGTTTATCAGTGATAGATAGAAGATAGATGATAGATAGATAGATGATAGATGGATAGATAGATAGATAGATAGATAGATAGATAGATAGGAAGTAGATGGCAGAAAAATACATGTATGGACTGGTGATAATAAAGTATTATGAACAAAAATTTAACTAATTCATTTTTATTTGCTGGTGGTCCATCAAAAAATGTGACATTGAGGAAAAATAAAAAGAGCATAGTGGGTTGTCTAGATGGTTCAGTGGGTAAAGGCACTTGCCACCAAGCCTCACAACCTTAGTTTGATCCCTAAATCCAAAGGGATAGAAAGAGAAAATCAACTCCGTAAATTGTCCTGTGGCTTCCCCATATGTGCCAGAGAACACACATCCCCTCAAATAAACAAATTAATGTAAAGTTTGATTTTTTTAAAAAGGAAAAAAGAAAATAAAAAAAGAACTTGACACTGGGAGTATGGCATATGGTAGAGCAATTGCCCATCATGCTTGAGGCAATGGGTACCAGCCCCAATAAGGCAGAAACAAAAAATCGTGCTGTAGATCAGTTGGTAAAAGTGCTTGACTATCATGTATGAAGCCCTGGGCTCAATAACTACCACCTCATGAAACCAGGCATGTTGGCACATCCCCACAACCTCAGGAAAGTATAAACAGAAGAATAAAAAGTTCAAGATGGTCATCAATTACATAGTGGTTTCCAAGTCAGTCTGGGATACATGAAACATTGTCTAAAAAAATGTAACATAGGTTTACATGGCAACACAGTCTTATAAGCCAACTGAAGTCAAGACAATTGGGTGACTGAGGCCTAAGCAAAACACTCAGGTGACTGAGGCAGGCCAATGGCCAGTTTGAGGCCAGTCCATGTTATACAATGAGTCCAAGGCTACTTTGAACAATAAGCTAAGACCATGTCTCATGAAATCAAGCAATAGAAACATAGCTCAGTGGTACAGCATTTACCTAACATATACAAGACCCTGAGTTCAATCATCATCACTATAAATGGAGGAGGAAGAAGAGAAGAGAAGAGAAGAGAAGAGAAGAGAAGAGAAGAGAAGAGAAGAGAAGAGAAGAGAAGGAGGAAGAGGTGAAAAAGACTGTTAGATTATAGAGAAATGATGAATCAATATACAGGAGGCTAAAACGCTAAGATGAAGTAAAGTTACACAGAGACTCAGACTGGAATAGTGTAGAATGAGTTGGAGATGAGGGAAGGATAGCTTTCAAGTTGGCTAGAGAGAAGGAATTGCAAAAAAGTTTGTTAGTTAGGTTCCTATTGCTGTGATACATGACCAAAAGGTTCGCTGGGATTATATACCTTGAGTCACAGTCCACTGAGGGAAGTCAAGGCAGGAACTCAAGGCAGAAGCCTGGAGGCAGGAACCAAATGGAACCAAACAAAAATGATGACAACCAACCAGGACAAATTAAGATATGAATTTGAACAGTTTTAAAATTTTTCCTTAAAGATTATAATTACAGCATTTCTCCCTTCCTTTTCTTCCTTCTAGATTTCCCCATATACCCCTCCTTCCTCTCTTTCATATTCATGGCCTCTTCTTTTTTTGTTTTTAGAGACAGGGTTTCTCTGTGTAATAGTCCTGACTGTCTTGAAACTCACTTTTTTAGACCAGGTTGGCCTCAAACTCCCTGAGATCTGCCTGCCCGTCTGGGGATTAAAGGCATGTGTGAACACCGCCTGACTCATACCCTCTCTTTTCATTAGTTTTTATTGCATGCATATATTTATATATGCATAAGCATATATAATCCTAGATATAACCTTCTCTGTCTGTATAATGTTACCTGTATGTATGTCTTTAAGGCTGACCATTTGATATTGGATCGATATACTCTTCCCTGGGGAAGACTGTTTCTCCTGCTTTCTGGATTCTTTAATTACATTTAGTTCTCTGTGTAGCACTGAGTCCTCATGGTTTTTTTTTTTTTTGAATTTGGAATTTGGACAGCTTTTAATATCAAGACTTTGAAGAGATCTAACACTACTATTTAGGCCAAGGTTAGTAGAGCTATTTATTGGTATAGGAAGTTTTGAAATGAAGTGTGGATGTACTTCAGTGGGAAGAGACCCAAAGGTGGTATGCTTCTTTTCAACATGCTGACATTGGAAATGCTGAATTAGGCCTAGAGATCGCCATTTAAGCAGTATCCTTTCTTAGGGGGAGTAGAGGTTTCATATATTCAATGGCCACACTGAAAGATTAGCATGACTCCAGCATCAATACATTTTCTTCCTCTATCAGAAGAAGACAAGCATCAGTTGCTCCTGCTATCTTAGTTCACCAAGGATTTTGCACAGCTATGTTACTATGCAATTGTAGTCACAGAGATTCTCTAGAAGATTGACGTATAGGAAGTTATATTAGACACGTGAGAGTCAAGATGATAAATGGGACTTCTCTGAATGAAAGTACACAAGTGTGTAGAGACTAGGCAGAAAAGTGTTAAGGAATAGAGAAATGATTGATAGAACAGACAGACAGACAAACGATAGACTGAAAGTCTACAAGTGTTAGTTAGCTAATGTAACTTTTGAAGGTGGTGAAACAATTCAGTATCTGTTGTCTAACAGGGCTCACACTAATGGTAACTATTATGCACTTGGATTGTGAGTAATGTGACTGAAAAACTGAAATTCAAATCTGACTTTTCATTAATTCGAATCTAATCACTTGTGGCTGATGGCAAACATATTAGAGAATATACTTACCTAGAGTGATGTATCTAGCATCTTATGTCACACCTGATTTACTCTCCTTTATCCCCTTCTTTAAGAGGGCATTCATTAAAACTCTGGGGTCACTGGAATTCTGGCAAGTGAGTTAGAAAACCATGCATGTTT